>NC_080540.1:213153799-213471299 GCF_028640845.1 Ahaetulla prasina | reverse complement strand
CATCCAAGAAGCTTTGTCACCTCTGCTGAAGAGTTGAAGAAGCTTCTTAGATGACGAGCGAAACGTCTTCAGAGAAAAATCCTGATTTTTGAGGTTGGCTTTGGAGATCTCACTTATTCTGGGGAAATCAAAGTGCTGAAGAGTTTTTAATAATCTCAATCAGCACTTAGAATTGAGTTCCCAAAAATCCAATAGTTTATGAAGAGTTTTCAGAACTTGGTGGCATATGTATCTAATAACTCATTCCAATTTTAAATCTTCTCCATTGTATTTTGAATCAGCTGCAATTTCTCTGTCATCATTAAGAGCAGCCCTGCAAGTAATAGGTATTACCAGGCCAAGCATGATCATCATGACCAATAGATGTTGCCACTGGAAATCACTATACAGATAGTCCTCAACTTACAACCATTCATTTAGTGACTGTTTGAAGTCACAACAGCACTAAAAAAAATCACTTATGACCGTTTTTCACACTTATAACCGTTACAGGATTCCCATGGTGATGTAATCAAAATTTGGACGCTTGGCCACTAGTTCACATTTGTGGTGGTTGTAATTATCATCTGATCACCTTTTATGATCTTCTGATAAGGAAATTCAATGGAGGAAGCCAGATTCACTTAACAAGCATGTTACTAAGTGAACAACTGCAGTGATTCACTTGAGAGCTGTGGCAGGAATGGTTGTAAAATGGGGCAAAACTCACTTAATAGAATAGAATAGAATAGAATAGAATAGAATTTTATTGGCCAAGTGTGATTGGACACACAAGGAATTTGTCTTGGTGCATATGCTCTCAGTGTACATAAAAGAAAAGATACCTTCATCAAGGTACAACATTGACAACACAATTGATGGTCAATATATCAATATAAATCATAAGGATTGCCAGCAACAAATTATCGTCATACAGTCATAAGTGGAAAGAGATTGGTGTTTCAACTGTTTCAGTTAGCAACAGAAATTTTTGGGCTCATTTGTGGTGGTAAGTCAAGGACTACCTGTAATATAGTTAGTTTCAGGAAGGGTACCTAAAAGGTTATCAGGCTAAAGCTGGTTCCAGAAATGTTCCCAACCAAATCTGAGCTTTCTCTTATCTAACCCTCTCTAAAGCTCCCTTCCTTTAGACATCCTCCACCCATACCATGAGGTCTCAGAATCTCAGCATTTTTATCAAGTCTAAGACTGAGATAGGATATCAATTTAACTCTTCCAGTGCTTCACCTGATTTGAAATTCCTGGAGGACCTCTTTAAAAATCTTAATAGGGCTGGGAGTGGGGGCTAATTAGATGTAACTAGAACCCTACATCACAATAAAGGTAAAGGTTCCCCTCGCATATAAGTGCTAGTCATTCCCGACTCTAGGGGGCGGTGCTCATCTCCGTTTCAAAACCAAAGAGCCAGCGCTGTCTGAAGACATCTCCATGGTCATGTGGCCGGCATGACTCAATGCCAAAGATGCACAGGACGCTGTTACCTTCCCACCAAAGGTGGTCCCTATTTTTCTACTTGCATTTTTTATGTGCTTTCGAACTGCTAGGTTGGCAGAAGCTGGAACACGTAACGGGAGCTCACCCCATTACAGAGCACTAGGGATTCGAACCGCTGAACTGCCGACCTTTTGATCGACAAGCTCAGCATCTTAGCCACTAAGCCACCGCGTCCCCAATACATCACAATACTGGTGCCTAGATATTACTTTCCACATCAATTCTGAAATAGATACAGTGTACTCAATTGAAAATACAAGCAAAATTTGCAAGTCCAGAGACTTTCAGGAACTAATGACTTTGGGGGAAAAGGGCTTTTATAGTTTGGATATAGATATATGTAATGGAGCCTCATGAAGAAGAGCTGTTTTTCTCCTCTCCTCTCCTCTCCTTTTTCTGATGCCAAGTTATTTTTCAGACATAGTATTTACTTTCCAGGAAAATAGTTGTCTCATTTGCAGAGAAGAACTATGACAAGGGCTGCAAAATGACCTACATATGTTATCTTATTGTGACTTATTTTAATGGAACATTGGTTATCTTTTGAAATGGTGTTTGTTCTGGTCCCTGATTGAATTTTTGTCCAGGATTGTAGGGGGCTGAACTTCAACGATACATTTGTTGCCTGTCTGCAACCTAGCATAGGGAAGGAGGAAGGAAAAGTTGTAATGAGATGAACCACACTGCTATTATGTTTCAGTAGAGACTTGAGTCTTTATCTGCTCTTTTCAAATAGAAAATCTGAATCAAAATTTGATGACTATGAGAATAGCCACTGATAATTAATCAGGATATTTCTAAAGCCTTGGAGCCTGAAAGTTGCAATGTCAATATGGCAGAATATCTAAATGCTGAGTTGCTAAAAGAAATGTCCTTCCTCCTCAATAGAAGCAGAAATGACATTGATTCCTTTCAATCTCCAAGTGCAGCTAAGCATCATGTAATGTTTTGAATGGGTAAGCAGATAAATCCTGTTCAGGCATTTAGTTCAACATGTGAGGCTTCAACCTGATTAAAGCATGGGCCACTGCATACAACTTCTGCAAGCTCTTTTGCCTCAGTTAAAAATAACAACAGACATTCTGTGGGAACTACTTCGTTTGGGCCATTGCCAGATTGGAAAGCATGGACCAAGTGATGGAAAAGGGTATAATTTATTTATTTATTTATTTAATCAAATTTTTATACCGCCCTATCTCCCAAAGGACTCAGGGCGGTATAAAAATACAAATATAATACAAGGTAAAACACTAAATTAAAAAACTTATTTAAATAGGCCAAAATTTAAAATTACAATTAAAATGATACCAACCCCATTAAAATTAAATTTGAAATTAAAATTCTAGTCCAGTCCTGCACAGATAAATAGATGTGTTTTAAGCTTGCAGCGGAAGGTTCGAAGGTCAGGAAGTTGGTGGAGTCCTGGGGGAAGTTCATTCCAGAGGGTGGGAGCCCCCACAGAGAAGGCCCTTCCCCTGGGTGTCGCCAGTCGCCAGTTTAATGGAAAGCAATTTGCAATAGTGCCCTCTGCCATCACCCCCCCCACCCCCCCACCCCCGGTAATAAAATACTGCCACTATGAGAAATGCAAAAGAAATTCTCAAGCACACTGAGAATAAGATAGAAAAACAGAAGCCCCTTTTCCACAGTGCAGGATAGAACACCCAATATTGAGTGTTTTCTAAATATATACCATTCAAAGTGAAGAACAGATTCTCCAAATTCTGTACCCTATTTACAGTTTTTATTTTTTATTTATTTTATTTATTTTCATCAAGCATGTATTTGATGACAGATACAAATGTAAACATAATTATAAACACATGTAAAGGGTATGAATAAAAGAAAATATTAGGACAACGACGGTAGGCATGTTGGTACAATTATGCATGCCCCTTACAGACCTCTTAGGAATGGGGTGAGGTCTACAGTAGTCAGTCTAAGGTTAAAGTTTTGGGGATTTGGGGAAGAAACCACAGAGTCAGGTAGTGCATCCCAGGCATTGACAACTCTATTACTGAAATTGTATTTTCTGCAGTCCAGTTTGGATCAGTTTACCATGAGTTTATATCTATTGTGTGCTCTTGTATTGTTTTAGTTGAAGCTGAAGTATTCATTGGCTGGTAAGACATTGTAGCAGATGATTTTATGTACTATGCTTAGGTCACACCGAAGACGGCGAAGTTCTAAGTTGTCTAAGCCCAAAATTTCAAGTCCGGTGGCATAAGGTATTTTGTTGCGAGCAGAGGAGTGGAGGACACTTCTTGTAAAATATCTCTGGACTCGTTCAATTGTATTAATGTCTGATATGCAGTGTGGGTTCCAGACAGATGAGCTGTATTCAAGAATTGGTCTGGCAAATTTTTTGTATGCCCTAGTTTGCAGTTCAATATTACTGGAGAAGAAACTACAGTTTTTCCATGTGTGCTCAGAGGATATTAAAATCACCAATGTTTTAGGGGAAGCCTGAAAAATTAAAGTATGATAAAAAAATTTCTGAGAAATTTTGACCTAGCTTCTTTTGTGTCTGAACAAGAAATTAAGAATGAGAGTGGAAGGAAATAGATTCTCCTACTACCCAACTGAAGAATTTTGACTTATTTGTTTATTCTTTCTCCCTTCTTTTTACTATGCTTTGTTGAAAGGTTGATTGTTAAGATATATACCACTTCTGTTTATTCATGTTGATTGTTTAGATTATGTACCATCATTTTCACTCCTAGTGACCATGTCAATTTTCTCTCTGACCATCTGCCCATAATCTGGTCTTTCAGGACTTTGTTAGTCCCATGACCTCTATGATGATTGATTATATACCATCAAGTCAATATCAACTTTTAAATTTTCTCCATGATAATCTGCCTCTAACCTGATCCTTCAACAACTCTTCCAACAGGGCTACCATCTCCACTGTAAGTGAACCCATCCAGCATGCTGCTGGGTTAGGATCTTCTTCTGTTCTCTTTCCTTCCATTGTTCTCAGCATTAAAATCTTCTCTAGAGAGCTAGGACACATAATGTGTATGAAATATGATAATTTTAGCCTGGTTGTTTGTGCCACTGCTAAGATTGAAGGTGAGAAGTTGAGTTATGTCCAAATGAATCAAAGCCTTGACATCAACAATATACAGAGGCCTGACTGATGCATTGAATGAAGGTGATGATTTTAGAAACATGGAAGGCCCATCATCCTCTCTTCAACATTTGTTGGTTGACCAAGATATATGATGTAACCATGTCAAGATGCCATGAAGTATGGCAATGTTTCATTTTTCATCATGTTGACATGAAATCCAAACTGGTCTGGTGATTAGTCAAATGATCAGTGGGATTTCATCACAAAAATACTCAAAGACAAAATTGTTCATGAAGTACCTTATCTGAACACATGGTCACTTTGATAGGTGTCTTGCTTACCTGCTAAGCCTGGAATACCAAAAGCCGGGTCTGCCTCATCTATATGGTTTGCTGTGGCTTGATAGCAATAGCACTTAGACTTATATACCACTTCACAGTGCTTTTTACAGCCCTCTCTAAGCGGTTTACAGAGTCAGCATATTGCCCCCAATGATCTGGGTCCTTGGAAGAATGGAAGGCTGAGTCAACCTTGAGCCTGATGAGATTCAATTTGCCAAATTGCAGTCAGCTAGCAGTCAGCAGAAGTAGCCTGCAGTGCCGCATTCTAACCACTGCACCACTGGGGCTCTTTAGCTTTGATGAAGCATCAAGTTAAAAACACACAATTATCCTGATTTGTGAAAACCAATATGCCACATCCAAATGAACATCCAGGGCTGAATAAATTGGTATTGAAGCGCATGAGCCATAGTCTGCATTGCAAACTCAGTTTGATGGCAAAATGGTACACGCAGTAAGAGACACCAAAAGCCATTCAATTAACATACAAACTGTGGCATGATTCATATCTATAGAAGATATATTTACTATACACCACATATCCCCCCTCTCTGTCTCTCGTAGAGGCAGAGAGTGGGGCGGGGAGAGAGAGATTACAGAATTCAGAATAATAATAGAATTGCAAGGGACCCCGGAGATCTTCTAGTCCAACCCTCTGCTCAAGCAGGAGACCCTGTTCCATTTCTGACAAATGGCTGTTCAGTCTCTTCTTAAAAGTTTCCATTTATGGAGCACCCACAACTTCTTGAGGCAAGCCGTTCCACTGGTTAATTATTCTCAGTCAGGAAATTTCCCCTTAGTTGTAGGATAAATCTCTCCTTGATTAGCTTCCATCCATTGTTTCTTGTTTTGCCTTCTGTTCTGGTGCTTTGAAAAATAGGTTGACCTCCCCCACCCTTCCATGTGGCAGCCACTCAAATATTGAAACACTGCTATCATATCACCCTAGCTCTTTTTTTTCTCTAGACTAGCCACACCCAATTGCTGCATCCATTCTTCATATGTTTTAGACTCCAAGCTCCTAGTCAACTTAGTTGCTCTTCTCTACACTCTTTGAAAAGTTTCAACATCTTTTCTTATAACGTGGTAACCAAAACTGGATGAAGTATTCCAGATGCGGCGTTACTAAGGTTTTATATAGCAGTACTAATACTTCACGTGATCTTAGAACATAGAATAATAGAGTTGGAAGTTGACTCTATCCCTCTGTTTATGCAACCAAGGATTGCATTAGCTAGCCCTCCCCCTCCCCCCCCACAAACACAGTCTGGAAGTTTGAGGGTTTTGGATAGCATCTTAAGTATTCCTGCACTCTTCTAGATAGAGAGATCTGATATCTGCGATCTGTTGGAGCCACTGTTTCAGCTAAGGGATACACACACACACACACACACACACATATGCATATCCATGTACATATAACCTTCATTGCCTTTAAACCTCTTTATGCCAGAAAAATATAGTTAACTTTTTGTAATGAGAATTAGAACTGATTGTCTTTAATGAGATTGAATGTAAGATATTAACTGACAAATAATTGTCATTTACATTCTGCGTAGGATATGCCTTTCTTTAGTCTCTGAAATACTATAAAACACATTCTGCTTTTTGAAGCCAGAAGTGAAATCTGACTCCAATAATAATCTGCTGTTTCCCTTTCTGAACCATTTAGTTTTCAAAACTGGGAGGAAACCAAATTATTGCAAAATGGAGTGAAATAATGGGGGGGGGGAAGGGGAAATAAAATAAAACAATTTAGCATTTCAAAAGGTTTATTGCTCTTGGCAGCAAGCTGTAACTATGCATAATCTGAGTCTAGGGGGGTGGGGGAATGTATCTTGAAATGCATCAGAACTAGGTAGCAACCTGTAATTGTAGCACAATGATTTGATTACATTGTGTTTATTCAATTACTACACCTTACTCTTATACACCCACTCCAGAAAACTGACAAGAAGCAGTATATCATTACAAAAGTGGAAGTCATACTGCAGTTACTTAATAGTTTTCCAGGATTACAATTATTATGTTTTGCTTTGTTCAGATATCTATCTTCTATTCACCTCCCTGTAAAATATATTTTTCCCGGGCGGGGGTGACAAAAGAATTAAAAAAAGAAGAGGGAGAGAGAGGAAGGAAGGGGAAGAGGAAGGAGGAGGAGGATTTATCAGACCCAGGCACCCTAATTTTACAAAAAAAAAAAAAAACCCTCCTTGCTTGGAATTGCATAAATTCTTAAGTGATACTGAATAATTCCTAGGTTCTTGGTTAGGACTTAAATTATTAAGTTTTCACTAGTCTTAGACAGTTCATAAACAGGTCAATGACATCATTTTGGTGGAACTCTCGCTGTCCAGAATCTCTTTTGGGATGACATCACATCTCTTCCCACCATTTTCCTACACACCCTAAGATTTGTTAAAGTTCATTCAGGGGTTGTATATCAAGATATTTTTTTTAAAGAAAAAAACATATAAGTTAATGCAACTTTCTGAATAAAACTGTAGGAAGTCAAGCTGAAATGTAGAATCAAATCAAATTCTTTTGAACGGATTCAGCTGATTTGCATCTTTCTGTGTAGGCAAAGAAATGATTTAATAGATTTTTCTGAATCAAACAGAGCATGCAAATCAGATCAAGGCTGATCATCCATCCACATCTCATTTTTTTTTAAAAAAATGATGGCTTTTGTTTTGAAAGGCAGATTTACATAAATGGAGCACATTCTGCACAGCATTCAAATAATTTAACACCTTCCCCAAGCAAGTAGTAAGATGCAATTGTGCTAAAAACACTCCAATGTCTATTATTTAGATTACTTTCCGGTAGTACATGCCATAGAACAGGACTGTGCAAAATCCACAGGGAAGTGTGAAAAAGGTAATTATTGCATTTGGATTCACAGATTTGTTTCAGATCAGATGGCTTTGCATCAGAATTTGCAGAGACTGAACTCATGTCCCCTTCATTTTCATAAACTCCCTTTATTTCCTTCTGCTGCAAGACTTCTAAACAATATTTTGTTTCTAAGAAAGGGAAATTGATCTCATACATGACAAATCTTGAAGGTAAATTATTGGCAGTTGTGGATTCTTCAGAACCTAATATTTTTATTAGTTTTGCATGGTGTGATTTATACCATATACATATCGAAATTTTTGAAAATTAGCTGGCTAATCATCGGTATAGTAGCTATGATAATTAATACCAATCTTGCATTAACTCTTCTCTACTATCCCGCAAGGTTGGGGACGGGTGTGTGATGACTCAATGGTTAAAAATGCTGGGTTTGAAAAGCTGACAGCCCTGGTTCAAGACCTGAACATCTCATGATGGGGTAAGCTCCCGTTACTTGCTCCAGCTCCTGTCCATCTAGCAGTTCAAAAGCATGCAAATGCAAGAAGATAAACAGGTACCACTTTGGTGGGAAGGTAATAACATTCCATGAACCTTGCTGGCCACATGACCATGGAAGTATCATGCTGGCCACATGACCATGGAAGTATCTTCGGACAATGCTGGCTCCCTCAGCTAAGAAACTGAGATGAGCACACACACACACCCTAGAGTTGGACCAACTGGACAAGGAAAACCTTTATCTTTACTTGTCTATGGAGATTCTCAGTCATCCAGGTCATGGCTGTCTCAAAGAGCTGAAGAAGCTTCTTGAATGATATGCGAAGTGTCTTCAAAGAAAAACCTGAAAGTCCAGATGCCTCTTGAAAAAACTACCTTTGGGACTTTACCTTTACCTTATACCATCCCACAATAATAAGGGGAATTACTGGGCAATTATTTCCTTGCTTTTGTTTTTAACTCTGTCTTCCCATTATTATTTGCCAACGTGTCTCATATCACTTCCAAATGAGAGCAGACCCCAATTAGATTTACTGATAATCCTCGATTTATGACCAGTAATTTAGCAAATGTTACACTAGAGCCCCCCAAAAATACTTACAACCCAGATCTGAAATTCTAGAATTGTTAAGTGAATCTGGCTTCCCCTTTGACTTTGCTTGTCAGAAGGTCGCAAAAGTGATCATATGATCCCAAGACCCTGTGACCATCATAAATATGAGTCAGTTGCCAAGTGTCTGAATTTTGATCATGTGACCATGGGGATACTGCAATGGTCATAAGTATGAAAAACAGTCATAAGTCACCTTTTTCAGTACATTTGTAACTTCGAATGGTTTAAACAAACTGTTGTAAGTTGACTTACAACCTGTATTTTAATGTGCTATCTCTATTTAAAAATGTAAATATAATTTAAAGTCAAATACAGGATATAGGCTTCCTGTGCTTAAAAAAGTCAGGATCAGGAAATTGTAGTTAACAACAGAATCCAATTTGTTCATTCACTTTGTTAAAATATCCAATTACTCATTCTATCTCTAGAGTAAATTAAATATATTAGAGTACACTCTGGTGACTCTCTTAGGTATGTTATTAGTATGCACACTACACTTCATTAAAAAAAAATTACGTGGATGCAACAGCCACTATATATTTTTATTATATTTAGATACCCAAATGCTATTGAAAATATAATACTGAATTACATTTCCCCAATTATGTTTTGCAATATTTATATTAAATTCTAAATATAATAAACTTGAGCTCATTGAGTTAACGAACGGGGAGAATAAATCAAGTTTCATGGGGGGATTCAATTAAGAAAAGGGAACAGGCTGAAGAGCGAAGAGGAAGAAGAGCAGAGAAGAGGAAGAAGCTACCGATTCTTACTGATTGCATATTATTTATAATTGGCACATAGCTTGCTGCTGATCTAGTTGAGACAATTTAAGGGGACATACAGTATAAGGGAACCAGAGAACAAACAGCTAGAAATATGGGAGGAAAGCCACTTTTTTTGTTATTTGTTGTTCCCCAGAGGAATATTTTAAAAGAAGGGAATGGCTTACATAACCTTAAGTTGAATGCCAAGCTTGATTTCTTCTCTGAAGATCACAAAAAGCATAGATCTCATAAGTGCCAATTGATAGCCTTCTTGGGTAGAGGGCAAACTGTCTTACTACTACGCCCCTTTAGCTTATTTATGGACCCAGGAGAACAGCATACACACACAGACACACAGACACACAGACACACACACACCTTCCAGAATATAGACACAGGGGTGTCAAACTCATGGCGTCACATTGTTGACACGTGACCTATTGCGACTTTTCTCCTGTTTGCTAAACCAGGTATGGGCATGGCCAGCGCATGATGCATCCAGCCTGTGGGCTGTGAGTTTGACACCCCTGATACATTTTTTTAATTTTCATTTATATCCCGCCCTTCTCTGAAGACTCAGGGCGGCTTACACTATGTCAAGCAATAGTCTTCATCCATTTGTATATTATATACAAAGTCAACTTATTGCCCCCAACAATCTGGGTTTTCATTTTACCTACCTTATAAAGGATGGAAGGCTGAGTCAACCTTGGGCCTGGTGGGGCTTGAACCTGAAGTAATTGCAAGCAGCTGCTGTTAATAACAGACTGTCTTAGCAGTCTGAGCCACTCAAGGACCTCAAGGAAAACCAAAGATAAGGAATTGAGAGATGAAGAGATGCTACAACAAACCCCCAAAGTAGCAAAACAGATTCCTATATTTTGGAACTGTAAATTATGGATTCCAGAACTTCATAGTTGTTGATGTTTCTGGACCAAAGATAAATGTAAACCAGAGTGAGCACATGACTATTATGAATGAACTTGAGCTTCCAGGATTATATCAACTGCACTTCAGAATATTGAAGAAGCTTTTAGATGTCATCTTATATCTTCTGTAAACTGTTGAGAAATCCTGGAGAATTGATATACAGTACCCTGGAAAAGGTTACATGTTCCTATTTTCAAATGGGGTACTATTGATACTTAGCAACTGATGTGTAAGTACTTTGAAATGACTGTGTGGCTTGGTAGAAGCCATCATGGATTTATTAAATCAAGTGAAACCAAGTTTTACCACAAAGGAATCAATTTTGTTGGCTATGGGAATCAAGTGGACTTGACTTCAACCAAACATTGGCTGAATTTTTTGATATCCAGTGAATTCCATTCCATGCTATGAGCTGAAGGCCATATGAATCTAATACTGATCAAAGCAAACCATTTTTTTAAATGATCTCCATGTTCTTCTTCTGTTGATGCAATACAGAACTGTGTTATTCACATTTTTTATCTCTCGATTCCCAGTGCTGACTGATCTTCAGTCTGCAATATACTAGAATCTCAGATCCTTCACAAAGATATGCTATCCATCCAGATGTCTTTCTGCATTGACAAAATTGAGTCTTCCTGCCTAAATTCCATTAATACTCTTTTTTAGTAGTTTTGGCTCAGATCTCCATCTGTTTCAGGAACTGTTTGATGAGAAAGAAAACTGCCACTAGCAGAACCATAGAAGATTTCCCTCCTCCTTCCTGGTGAAGTTTACAGCGAGCTCTGAAGAGCTGTGGTGGATTATTCAGGGTAAATCTTGGAACTATCAAGGTAAGGTTGTAGAATAGATGGGCAATTGTCCATCTTTTTCTATGAGCAGCAATTGCTTCCTCTTTGTTTCCTCATCCCCCATCTATAGATACAATGAATATCTATCTTGGATGCAGGAAAAAAAATCACTATTCATAAGTCTTTACTTTTCTGCTTCCATATAATGAATAGAATAGAATAGAATAGAATAGAATAGAATAGAATAGAATAGAATAGAACTGGAAGGGACCTTGGAGGTCTTCTAGTCCAACCCCCTGCTCAAGCAGGAGAAACTATATCATTTCAGACAAGTGACTCTCTAGTCTCTTCTTAAAAGCCTCCAGTGATGGAACACCCATGATTTCTGTAGGCAAGCTGTTCCACTGGTCAACTGCCGCAAGAAAGGTTGATAAATGGAGCAAAACTCACTTAACAAATATCTCACTTAAGAACAGAAATTTCCCGCTCAGTTGTGGTCATGAGTTAAGGACTACCTTATTAACAGACACAATAGAGAAGAATCTCTACAATGGCTGAACAAAAGAACATTTGGAGATTTATTTTGCAAACCTATGCCCACTTACTTGGGTGTTAATGCAAAAAAAGAAAAGAAAAAGTACAGGAGCTTTTAACACTAGACATGTCATTTGAAATGAAATCCAGCAGGATCTGACAGGTTCTGGAAAACCGGTAGCGGGAATTTTGAGTTCAGAGAACCGGCAAATACCACCTCTGGCTGGCCCCAGAGTGGGATGGGAATGGAGATTTTGCAATATCCTTCCCCCAGGAGTGGGGAGGGAATGGGGATTTTGCAGTATCCTTCCCCTGGAGTGGGGTTGGCATGGAGATTTTGCAGAATCCTTCCCCTGCCATGCCCACCAAGCCAAGCCCACCAAGCCACACCCACAGAACCAGTAGTAAAAAAATGTGGATTTCACCACTGTTTGAAGGCAAATTACAAACTGTGTCTCTCTTATTTTGGCCATGTCATGTGGAGGAATTCATTGGAGAAAGCAATTGTGTTTGGAAGAGTTACTGGTAAAAGGAAACCAGGCCACCCAAGAACTCAGTGGCTAGACAGCATCAAAGCTGACATCGGCCAAAGCCGAGAACAACTCAAAGAAGCAAGCTTTGCAAGATTGGAAGATGTGGCGAGACCTGGCCCATAGAATCGGCAAGGGGCGGACACAACTGAATGGATATCATCATCATCATCATCATGTAAAAGAGCTCATAAATGATTACAAAGCGAACATGGATGATACTTAGGCATGATGGGGAGTTAGCTGCCCCATCTATGTATAACAACAACCCAGCAATGAAAACACTTATAAGATAGAACAGAAAAGCAACAGTTTTACCTTTTTAGGTTGGGGGAATGCATGACATAACTTGGAGGGAAAAAAAGGCAGTTTCACAGAATAGATTAAATATTTATGACAGAATCAGTGCACCAAAAATGCAACACTTATCTCTAGCAGGATGGCATCAAGTGTTTGGCACCAGGCATGTTTGATCTGCCTTCGGGCAATTTTAATAGTAATTTAAATGTGCTCAGTGCTCATCACTTTATGGCAGGCTCTCATTTCAAGGCATTACATAAAATGATATGAAGCTCTTAAATCCTCATCTCAAAATACATTAGTATTTCCTGCTTAGGCATTTATAGTGGCAGACCTCTCCAAGTTGGAAAGTATGAGACTTGCAGTGAAAATGTCTTTGATGCCCTCCAGATCAGCCTCCATTTAGATGAATAGGTCTGTCTCCATTTATTAAAGATGAAAACTTTTGCTCTATGTAACTCAGGGTTCCAATAAATTACAACCAGCAGATAACATGTCGATTAATGGCCACGTGTACCCCAGTTCTAGTGCAAACAATTCGAAGTTGTTGAGAGATTAATCATGGTATTTGAACTTTGCTTTATACCATGCACATGGCACAGAATGGTGTGCAAACATACTGCATTTATTTCTTACTTTAGTTTTGTGTTCACTTGTTTGATCTCCCAGCTCTAAAAAGTCTGGATTCAACAATATAAGGATTTAATGATTAGTAAGATAGTGCTTGTTGTTGTTAGTCGCAAAGTTGTGTCGGACCCATTGCGACCCCATGGACAATGTTCCTCCAGGCCTTCCTTCCTCTACCATCTTCTGGAGTCCATTTAAGCTCACGCCTACTGCTTCAGTGACTCCATCCAGCCACCTCATTCTCTGTCGTCCCTTTCTTCTTTTGCCTTCAATTATTCCCAGCATTAGGCTCTTCTCCAGTGAGTCTTTCCTTCTCATTAGGTGGCCAAAGTATTTGAGTTTCATCTTCAGGATCTGGCCTTCTAAAGAGCAGTCAGGGTTGATCTCCTCTAGAACTGACTTGTTTGTTCGCCTTGCAGTCCAAGGGACTCGCAGAAGTCTTCTCCAGCACCAGAGTTCAAAGGCCTCAATTCTTTGGTGCTCAGCCTTTCTTACGGTAAGAAGATTGTGCTACACACACTTAAAAATGCTTTGGAAGAATTGCTTCTGAAATTCTGTAAGCGTTGTACCTCTCTACTATTCATGAAAGCATTCTTTTTTCCCTCTAAGACTTCTGAGCAAGCCTGCAAAAGGTGCTCTAAGAATCACATTAGTAGTTAGAGCTACATTTTCCCCTAAGTTTTAATGAATGGTAGAGAAGGCTGCATTTGTGCTTGGATGAGATGTGGAGCACTTCTTACAAAACATTTCCAAGACAGGATCATGAATATTTTTTAATTTAGGCCTACTTATGAAAAGAGGACATTTGGGGAGTGGGGACACAAGGCCAAAGAACATTTACTAATTTAGGTCTGACCATAAATTGTAACTCATATCACCTCTTCAAGTTAGGCCAGTTAAGATACAGGAATTCTAGGAATCATCTTTATTGTAGCAAGCTAGAATAGCAGTAGCCTAGAAGTCTGTCCAACTTTCTCTCTGTTCCATCTTATATGAAATAAAATAAAAGTTTTATTCTATTTTAAGTTTTCTTCTCATGCTTTCCTTTTTCTCAAGACTTTGTAATTTATTATATATATATTTTTGGTATCTCTCTTTAAGGGCTCTCTCATACCTTCCCCAAGAACTTCAACATGGCAATCCATGTCATACTACATTCTTCCTTTAAAATAATTGCTCCACAATGCTTGTGAAGACCATCAAGAAAATTTTGATAGGACAGAATTGGCGACAACATGCCTTCCAAATTTCACAACATAAATGAGTCATGTAATTCAGGGGTCCCCAACCTCTGGGCTGTTGTCCACAACTGGGCCGTGACCTATTTGCAACTGGGCTGTACAAGCAGCGGGCCAGTGTGCACACACCCATCTGCAGCTCAACTTGTGTGAGTTGAGCCACTTGTGTGGCCCGGTTCCCCTCTCCCCCCACACTGGGGCCGCCAAGCCGCAAAGGTTGGGGACCACTGATGTAATCTACAAACTGCAGTGATCATAGTTTGGAAGGGGCTGGATTGAAGCTGGTTGATGAGATCAGGAAATAAATAAGTTATTGAGTCTGTTAACTGATGAAGGTAAGAAAGAAGTAAACGTCACAAAATATTTGAATGACAACTCTTGTGAAAATAGTCCAAACAAACTCCAAGTCACTGAAAAAATTGGACATTTGATTTTAAGACTCGGCCTGCCAGATGGGAGGACAGGAGGATAAAAAAGGTGGACACAACCTTCCTTTTGCTGGGTATCTGGTAATCTTATTCACTTCTGGGTCTACTGAAAATCTGGTATTTTCCTGTTTAGATCTTCATGAATTGGGAAGGGACACTATCAGAAGGAAAAATTCTTTCCATGGGTTCCTATCTGAATTCCGAGATCATCTTCAGAAGCTGCTCCTGAAAGCCCTTCCATGAAAAGGCAGTGTAGCTGTTCTGAAATGCACCCGTGTATCTTGGAAGGTCCCTGAACCTGCCCTCCCTGTCATTTCAAAGCCAGGCAACAATAGCTTCTTTCCCCAGGCCTTTTAATCTCTCCCGCTGCTGATTTTTCACATTTTCACATTCACTTAGAAACATTTCATTCAGGCTGATGCTTTGATGAGTTTAACATGGTCAGTCTTAGCTATTGGGCTTGGAGTGTTTATTTTAACTGTTTTAGAAAGCTGTGTAATTTTAAGCCACTCTGAATAGTATGACACCCTAGGTTTGAAAGGTGGCATCCACATTTTAAGAAATAAGTCCATTCTTGTATATTTGCCCAGGGAAGCAAAAGAAATTGCGTTTCCTTGCAGGAAATGCTGAGTGATGTCTGGCTGCCTGTACTAAATGGCACGGGAGAGTAACTTCTTTTTCCCGCTCCAAATTAGTGACATCCCCACAATTTTACTTGTTGAATAATAGAATAGTTAAAAGAACATTGCAGAGCAGATGCTGAACTAAGAAAGAAGAGCAACAGGCACCAATGAATATCCAATGTGCCTCTATTTGTGGAACAGATTAAGTCATTGGGAGATTGACAATGTCTCAACAACCCAAAGCGGGAGTGGGGGTGGGAGAAAGTCAGAGTTAATTTAATGTAAATTCAGTTCAATTGACTAAACACGGCTAATATGATCATTCCCTGGAGATTTAACTTGTCACATTAAAACTTACAACTCAACACAATTGTTAGACAGTGTTTGTACCCTGTGGCCAAAACTTCTAGTTGTCTCAGGTTTTGTCAGGTTGTGGCTTTAGGCTCCCTGAAAGTATTACTGTCAGTATCATCCAAGTCTCAAATGTAACACTGGAAAGATTTAGAACAAACTTTGGGACCTGTTGTGACTCATCCTCCCTCCTTTCCTCAGCCGGGCCCCTCCCATCTCCAAACAGGCCTTTTATCAGAATCTGAGTCTGATAATGAAGATGAACGGCCTGTCATGACTCCAGCCCCCAGCCCTGGCCCCATGCCCGGAGAGGATTCCAGGAGTGAAAGGACAAGCCTGATAAACCTCACTCATACAGCGTGTGTTCCTTTGGCTCAGCCTTCAGAGCAGGAAGCCAGCCAGGTGGTGGAATTACCTGGGCCTACTCCCTCTGACCCCTCCCTTTCCCAGACGCTGACAGCAGATCCAGCTGAAGACAATTGAGGGTGGGTGGACCCTCACTTCTGGAGATCTGAGAGGCGATGCCAGCAGAAGGAAAGGTGGAGCAGGCCTGGATAAATGCTGAGTCATGGAGCCACACCCCACAGCCTATATAAAGGACCTGCTTTTGGCATTCCAATTTTGAGTCAAGCAAAGTCTTATCTAGTTTGCTGATATCGGACCCTATCGCTGAAGTCACAACTTGGACTCCTGCCTGCCCTGAGAAACCTCGAAGGAACTTGGCAAGCTGCAGAGGCTTCGTTGCCAAGTTTGTTACGGACTTCCTTGACTCATTCATCGGAGTGGGGGTGGGACACGACAGGACCATTACAACCACACAAAATAACTGAAATGGAATCTAACCGTTCTATGATAGGTAGGAAAATCTATGCGGATTCTAATTGATCCCCCAGTTGTGGGGATTCTAAAGATTAGATCCCATCTTTATTGCCTAAAAATATGCTGGCATTAAAAAAATACTCCATTGCAGAAGCAAATTTAAACCATGCTGGTTAACTGAATTGGTGAACATATTTTTCCTCACTCAATACTATATTTGCTCAGAATGCTTTTCTCCTCTTTTTTGCATACCCTCATAAACGAATGTGTTAATGCCCAACCAAATATGATTATATTTTGATTTTGGAAAGGATAATTATAGAAATAAACGTAAAAAATAACTCAGAAAAAAAGTGGATTATGAAAGAAAAGATGGAAATAGAACAATTTTGGTGATCTATTTAAGAATATTGACAATGGGAATTTTTTTTACTTCCTTCAGAGGCCTTGCTTCATTCACTTTTTAAAACTCTCCCAAATATGCTTTTAAAACTTTGGAAGAGTCTATCATTTTCAAAGCATTTTAAGAGTGTGTAATCCTTATGTAATTTGGACAAGGGGAGGAAAAAGAACTTTTCTGAAGCAATGGAAATTTGCTGGATAACTAGTTTATACAATAAGAAAATGCCAAAGATGCTCTTTGAAAAGAGCAATACATGATATATATCAAAATATGCATTTTGCCTACAAAAGTGGAAAAGTACAAGTTAAAGTGCACTGAATAATAAATCAATACTTATCTAAGGAGAAAGAAATAAGACAATGGTAAAAAACTTTGCACTGAGTTGACTCTGGGTAATTTAATGGTGATGACCAGATGGTTGGCTTGGTAATATAGATGTGAAAATGACTTGTCACTGCCTGAACTGATTTATTGATAATTAATTGATTTAAATATTTGAATTTTTCTAAACTTTCACAATCTAAGCCACAGCCATGAAATTTCTGTAATTATATATACAAAAAAACCTGAGAAAGCACAGCCAGAAATATAGGAGCACTAATAAAATCATAAAAGAATATATAGAATAAGAAATAAATGAATGACATTTGCAGAAACTGAAAAACTATAATAGAGAACTAGCTTAATCTTTCAAGATATTACTAAAAAACCAATAGCCATATAGATCATCTATTGCTCCATCTTCTCAATTTTGGCAGAATATGTTATTTCAATGTCATATGCTTAGGTTCTTAATATTCTATTATTTTGGTGCTTTAGAATATTAATGTAAGTAAAAGAGAAGAAAACAGTTTCTGGGAGTTGGGAGGCATATATCATTAAATTTATTATTATTTAAAACCTGGATGTAGTATCAGTATTACAGTTTCATTTGTTCATGTTACAAGAATTATAGTTATCTGAATTTTCTTCAAAATTAAATATAATGAACCCTACAACCTTGCAGATGACTGCAAGGAATATCTTCTTCCATTCTCCACCATTCAGTCTGAATGGGAAGCAAAACATATTCAAGGAAAGACAAACTAAGTTCCGTTGCCTTTTGAAAAAACAACTTTTGGGACAACCATGACCTAGATGACTGAGAATCCCCATAAAAATGAACCCTATAATTTCTTGGTTGTCTCCTATATAAACTATATAGAGCCAAGTCTGACTTGGCTTATTTTTTTTCAAGATCAGAGGAAATCATTCTAAAATGTCAATAAGAAAATATCCTTACTTGCCACTAGCTTTCCTGTTCATTTTTAAAGACCACCACTACCTGTAACTAAAATTGCCAGCATCTTTATTTAGTAATTGACTGGATAAAGCAATTTTATGGGTTCTTATTGGAATGTGCATATTTATTTAAATTTATTGTCCACCCAACTCCAGTTGACTCTTATCGTAATGGCTAATTAGAACTGCAGAAAAAACAATTACTACCAACCTGCCTTCCATTGAGGACCTATATATGAGTCAAAAAGAGGGCTATGAAAATGTTTACTGACCTCTTGCATCCTGGACATAAATAGTTTCATCTCCTACCGTCAAAACAACGCTATAGAGCATTGCACACCAAAACAACTAGACACAAGGACAGTTTTTTTCCAAACGCCATCACTCTGCTTAATAAATTACTCCCTCAAACTATTCACTAAAGCTGCATTACTATTGCTATTATTTTTTTATTTATTTTATTTATTTTGTCACAACATTCTCATCATTCCTATCACCCATCTCTTCACACTTTTGATTGCATGACTGTAACTTTGTTGCTTGTATCCCCTACAATTTATATTGATATTGTTTCCTAGTATGATTCGATTGCTTATTTGTACCTTATAACTATCATTAAGTGTTGTACCTTATGATTATTGATGAATGCATCTTTTCTTTTTATGTACACTGAGAGCATATGCACCAAAGTCAAATTCCTTGTGTGTCTAATCACGCTTGCTAATAAAGAATTCTATTCTATTCTATTCTACTGAGACTTTTTTTTGTACTGGTTGGGATAGTCTTCCCTTGATCTGCAGTCTGGTGCTTGTTTGTGAATGAAAATTTTTGTGCTCAGTTGGTTTTGCTCCCTTTTGCTGCACAGTAACTTCTATAGAATCAGAGTTGGCGGGAAGCTTTTTTCTCAATAGAGGAGACGTACTGCAATTAAGTATTAGAAATATATAGCTGTTCTGTCTCTAGGGTCAGGAAGAAATTTATTCAGTTCAAACTCTTTTCATATATTCAGTTCTCACCTTTTTAAGCTACAACAGAACTTGAATGTATTACTGGGCTGAAATTTAATGCTATTAACATTTTGTAGCATGGATTAAACTGGGGAAAAGATGCATATAAAACATGTAAGAAGGAAAGAAAAGCAGATGGAGAACTGTGAAGGCATATCTATATATTAAGGGAACGACTCCATACACATGCATGATGGTATGGAGAATTGTCCTCTCCATCAAGTATGTGCATTCACACACACACACACATACACAGCAGCAGAAGTGGACCAAGAACCAATCAATAGAAATTGTCAGGAAGGCAATTTCAACTCAGCAGTATGAAAAAGTTTCCCTTGGTAAAAATTAATGGTAGTGAGGCTAGTTTGTCATTTGTAGTTTGACTTGCTTTCTCATTTTTCTGATTCTTATTGTTTCTGATTTCTGCAAGTTTCAATATCAGCATGTTCATTATAAAAATCAAAATCAAAATCAAAAAGTAACCAGCATGAAAACGAATATCTGTTTTCATGCACATTGAAATATCTATGTGTGTGTGTGTGTGTGTGTGTGTGTGTATTTTTGTATTTGTCTACATGTGTGTGTGTGAGGATGCTGACCTTACATAGTAAACAATGTCATTCATCTGCAGTTTTATTAGGAACAAAAGCTAATATAGATGACTTTTTCCAATTTTGTATTTCTCCAATATTTTGTATTTCCAGGCAACTACTGAAAAAATGGGTCCATTAGGTATGCACCAAGCAAAAAAGGAGAAACCCAACAAGTGATGATTAATTTCTCCCAGAAATTCTGACCTAGTCAGCTTCTTTGTTCTTAAGGAAGATTTTTTTCCAGGATTTGCATCTAAAGGCATATTTTACATCAGAAAAACTGTGCCTATTTGCAGGTAGTCCTCGAGCTACGACTATAATTGAGCCCAAAATTTATGTAGCTAAGTGAAACATTAGTTAAGTGAATTTGCCACCTTTTATGAAGTTTCTTGCCACAATTGTTAAGTGAATCATTGCATTTGTTAAGTTAGTAACATGGTTGTTAAGTGACTCTGGATTTCCCATTGAATTTGCTAGTCAGAAGGTCGCAAAAGCTGATCACGTGACCCCAGGACACTGCAGCCATCACAAATATGAACCAGTTGCCAAGCATCTGAACTTTGATCATATGAACATGGGGATGCTGCAATGGTCGTAAGTGTGAAAAATGGTCATATGTCACTTTTTTTCAGTGCCGTTGTAATTTTGAATGGTCACTAAATGTGCTGTTGTAAGTCTAGGACTATATTTAATCGTTTTGCCCATATTTAATAACCATGTTTTTTCCATGGAATTAAGGATTTCAGTTCCTAAAAGAAACTCCTAACCCTAACCCTCTTACATTACATAAAGTTGTAAGGTGATTGGGTAATTTGTGGTCCAGTATGTCACATGAACACAGTCAAAATTCTTCAGCTATGGCTAACGGTCACTGATCAAACAACGCTGTTGTAACATTCAGGGTTTCAAAACTGTAGTTGGGATATTACATAAAATGTAGGGATAATTCAAGAGAAGAATGCCGGAATGGTAAAAAAAATGGCAACTCCAAATCTCAACCAACAAACGCTCTGTCTTGCACATTGGCAAAAAGAATCAGAACACTAAATATAAGCTAAGTGGACATGATCTTGTAGATGACCCTCACTCTATCAAGGACCTTGGAGTACTCATATCAAATGATCTAAGTGCCAAAGCCCACTGTAATAACATTTCCAAAAAGGCATTAAGAGTTGTAAACCTAATTTTGCGTAACTTCTTCTCCAATAATACTAACCAGCGCATACAAAACATTTGCTAGACCAATTCTCGAATACAGCTCATCTGTCTGGAACCCACACTGCATACTGGACATTAATACAACTGACGCATCCAGAAATATTTCACAAGAAGAGTCCTCCACTCCTCTGCTCGCAACAAAATACCTTATGCCAACAGAGTTGAAATTCTGGGTTTAGAAAATTTAGAACTATGCCGCCTTTGGTATGACCTGAGCATAGCTCATAAAATCATCTGCTACAATGTCCTTCTTGTCAATGACTACTTCAGCTTCAACCGCAACAATACACAAGCACACAGTATATACAAACTAAAGTGAACCACTCCAATCTCGATTGCAGAAAATATGACTTCAGTAACAGAGTTGTTAATGCCTGGAATACACTACCAGACTCCATTGTCTCATCCCAAAATCCCCAAAACTTTAACCTAAGACTGCCTACTCTTGACCTCACCCCATTCCTAAGAGGTCTGTAAGAGGCGTGCATAAGAGCACCAGTGTGCCTACCATCCCTGTCCTAATATTCCCTTTAATTGTATTCATTTTATGTATTCAATTCATGCTTGTACGTATATATATTATCTAATATTTACTCAACAAAGTAAATTAATAAATAAAAAATAAATAAAATTATGGACTTCAACCTTGGGTAGCATCTTTCCTTTCTTTTATGAATGAATGATTTTTACAGACAAGATAAAATTGTCCTGGGTCCTCACCTGAATCATGGTTCATTACCCAGTTATCTTAGTTTCGAGTTTCTAATGCTAATGTAATCCTGCAAGATATGTAAAGGAAGATCTTCAAAAAAGATCTTAAAAAAAAAAAAAGATCTTCAAAAAAGGAGATCCAAGCCTAGTTGAAAATTACAGACCTATCTCTCTTTGCTGTGTCTCATGCAAAGCAATGGAATCTATCATAAACCAATTCATTACACTCCACCTTGAAACAAACAACCTTCTCTCTAATAAACAATTTGGTTTCAGAAAAAAATTGTCTTGTAACTTACAACTTCTTCATTGCAAAAACATATGGACTACCAACCTTGATCAAGGTAAAGCAATAGATGCAATCTACATAGACTTCTGCAAAGCTTTTGATTCAGTAGTACATGATAAACTACTCCTCAAACTAAAATCCTACGGCATTTCGGGACTTCTTCACAATTGGATAAACGTCTTCCTGTCAAACAGACAACAAGTGGTCAAAATTGGTAACGCTATATCAAATCCTGTTCCTGTCAAAAGTGGCATTCCCCAAGGTAGTGTTCTTGGTCCAACGCTCTTCATACTATACATAAATGATCTCTGTGACCTCATCTCAAGTTATTGTGTTCTCTTTGCTGACGATGTCAAACTATTTAATACCACTAACAATACTTCTACCCTTCAAGAAGACCTCGACTTAGTTTCCGATTGGTCTAAAACTTGGCAACTCCAAATCTCTACCAGCAAATGCTCAGTCTTACATATTGGACAAAAGAATCCTATCAACAAGTACAAACTTCATGGTCATTACCTTACTGACGACCCTCACCCTGTCAAAGATCTTGGAATTCTCATATCAAATGACCTAAATGCCAAAGCCCACTGCAACTACATAACAAAAAAGGCTCTAAAAGTAGTTAACCTAATTTTACGCAGCTTCTTTTCCAAAAACTCTACACTACTAACTAGAGCATACAAAACATTTGCCAGACCTATTCTTGAATACTGCTCATCAGTCTTTGAAATCCTGGATTAGAAAACTTACAACTACGTCGACTTCGACATGACCTGTGTTTAACACACAAAATCATCTATTGCAATATCCTTCCTGTAAATGACTACTTCAGCTTCAATCACAATATTACAAGAGCAAAAAATAGATTCAAGCTTAATGTCAACCGCTTCAAACTTGATTGAAGAAAATATGACTTCTGCAACAGAGTTGTTAATGCTTGGAACTCATTACCTGACTCCATAGTCTCTACAAAAAATCCCAAAATCTTCAACCAAAAACTGTCTACTATTGACCTCACCCCATTCCTAAGAGGACTATAAGGGGCGTGCATAAGAGCATAAAAGTGCCTACCGTTCCTGTCCTATTGTTCTCTTTATTATATCTAATTAATATAGCTATGCATATCCTTTACATATATATATATATATATATATATATATACGAGTGGTTCGTGCTTCTGGGAGCAATGCTTCGTGCTTCCTGCTCCCAGAAGCACGAAGCTGAAGCCTGAAGATGACGAATGAGACTTCGTTGAAACATATATATATATTTGTTTTCTGAGGTTTTCACGGGTGTTTGTATGTAGGTCTTTGGTTGTTCGGGTTTTCTCCCGTGTAAAATTAGAAGTGTTTTGGCGACGTTTCGACGAAGTCTCATTTGTCATCTTCAGGCTTCAGCTTCGTGCTTCTGGGAGCAATGCTTCGTGCTTCCTGCTCCCAGAAGCACGAGCTGAAGCCTGAAGATGACGAATGAGACTTATATATATATATATATATATATATATATATATATATATATATATATATATATATATATATCTTCAGGCTTCAGCTTCGTGCGTCTGGGAGCAATGTGTGATCACAGCTGTTTCTTCCTTTTAACTGCTAGTGGGGGTTTGAACTGATTGGGTGGGAGCTTGGCTGTGCTCTGATTGGATGGAGGTTCTTTTGTGCTCTGATTGGCTGGGGGTGTGTCCTGTTTGGGTGGGGGCTTGGTTGTGCTCAATTTAGTCTGTGTTGCAAGACACTCATCTCCAGAACAAAACGCTTAGCTGACGAACAACACCTAAAAACCGAACTAGACACTCTCACTAACGTACTAACATCCAATGGATTCCAAAGAAATAAGATTACCAAGCTAATCCAAAAAGAACCCCCCACTAAAATCCAAGACAGAGAACAAGAAAACGGCACAGCCCTCCTCCCATATATAAAAGGCACCACAGACAGAATCAGCAAGATCCTCCACAAACACAACATCAAAAAGATCTTCAAAAAAGGAGATCCAAGCCTAGTTGAAAATTACAGACCTATCTCTCTTTGCTGTGTCTCATGCAAAGCAATGGAATCTATCATAAACCAATTCATTACACTCCACCTTGAAACAAACAACCTTCTCTCTAATAAACAATTTGGTTTCAGAAAAAAATTGTCTTGTAACTTACAACTTCTTCATTGCAAAAACATATGGACTACCAACCTTGATCAAGGTAAAGCAATAGATGCAATCTACATAGACTTCTGCAAAGCTTTTGATTCAGTAGTACATGATAAACTACTCCTCAAACTAAAATCCTACGGCATTTCGGGACTTCTTCACAATTGGATAAACGTCTTCCTGTCAAACAGACAACAAGTGGTCAAAATTGGTAACGCTATATCAAATCCTGTTCCTGTCAAAAGTGGCATTCCCCAAGGTAGTGTTCTTGGTCCAACGCTCTTCATACTATACATAAATGATCTCTGTGACCTCATCTCAAGTTATTGTGTTCTCTTTGCTGACGATGTCAAACTATTTAATACCACTAACAATACTTCTACCCTTCAAGAAGACCTCGACTTAGTTTCCGATTGGTCTAAAACTTGGCAACTCCAAATCTCTACCAGCAAATGCTCAGTCTTACATATTGGACAAAAGAATCCTATCAACAAGTACAAACTTCATGGTCATTACCTTACTGACGACCCTCACCCTGTCAAAGATCTTGGAATTCTCATATCAAATGACCTAAATGCCAAAGCCCACTGCAACTACATAACAAAAAAGGCTCTAAAAGTAGTTAACCTAATTTTACGCAGCTTCTTTTCCAAAAACTCTACACTACTAACTAGAGCATACAAAACATTTGCCAGACCTATTCTTGAATACTGCTCATCAGTCTTTGAAATCCTGGATTAGAAAACTTACAACTACGTCGACTTGACATGACCTGTGTTTAACACACAAAATCATCTATTGCAATATCCTTCCTGTAAATGACTACTTCAGCTTCAATCGCAATATTACAAGAGCAAAAAATAGATTCAAGCTTAATGTCAACCGCTTCAAACTTGATTGAAGAAAATATGACTTCTGCAACAGAGTTGTTAATGCTTGGAACTCATTACCTGACTCCATAGTCTCTACAAAAAATCCCAAAATCTTCAACCAAAACTGTCTACTATTGACCTCACCCCATTCCTAAGAGGACTATAAGGCGTGCATAAGAGCATAAAAGTGCCTACCGTTCCTGTCCTATTGTTCTCTTTATTATATCTAATTAATATAGCTATGCATATCCTTTATATATATATATATATATATATATATCTTCAGGCTTCAGCTTCGTGCTTCTGGGAGCAATGCTTCGTGCTTCCTGCTCCCAGAAGCACGAGCTGAAGCCTGAAGATGACGAATGAGACTTCGTTGAAACATATATATATTTGTTTTCTGAGGTTTTCACGGGTGTTTGTATGTAGGTCTTTGGTTGTTGGGTTTTCTCCGTGTAAAATTAGAAGTGTTTTGGCGACGTTTGATGAAGTCTCATTTGTCATCTTCAGGCTTCAGCTTCGTGCTTCTGGGAGCAATGCTTCGTGCTTCCTGCTCCCAGAAGCACGAAGCTGAAGCCTGAAGATGACGAATGAGACTTATATATATATATATATATATATATATATATATATATATATATATATATATTCAGGCTTCAGCTTCGTGCTTCTGGGAGCAATGTGTGATCGCAGCTGTTTCTTCCTTTTAACTGCTAGTGGGGGTTTGAACTGATTGGGTGGGAGCTTGGCTGTGCTCTGATTGGATGGAGGTTTTTTTGTGCTCTGATTGGCTGGGGGTGTGTCCTGTTTGGGTGCGGGCTTGGTTGTGCTCAATTTAGTCTGTGTTGCAAGACACTCATCTCCAGAACAAAATGCTTAGCTGACGAACAACACCTAAAAACCGAACTAGACACTCTCACTAACGTACTAACATCCAATGGATTCCAAAGAAATAAGATTACCAAGCTAATCCAAAAAGAACCCCCCACTAAAATCCAAGACAGAGAACAAGAAAACGGCACAGCCCTCCTCCCATATATAAAAGGCACCACAGACAGAATCAGCAAGATCCTCCACAAACACAACATCAAGACAGCATTCTGCACAAACCGAAAAATATCCACCATCCTAAGAAACCCCAAAGACAAAATTGAGTTAGAAAATCAAGGAGTATATGAAATCCCATGCACCGCCTGCCCCACCACATACATCGGACAAACCAACAGAAGAATAAGTGCACGCATTGAAGAACACAAGAACTCAGTCAAAAAAGAGGAACCAACTTCTTCCCTGGTCCAACACTTTAAAGTCACAGGACATGATATTGACTTTAAAAAGACCAGAACTATCACCAAAACCGAACACTTTAACAACAGAATAATCAGAGAAGCCATTGAGATAGAAAAACACCCACACAGCATGAACAAACGAGATGATACCTCCCGCCTACCAGCCATTTGGAAACCCGCCCTTATTGACAAACGAGTCTCTAACACGAGGAATGACACCAGACCCACACTCATGAGGTCCACACAGGATGTCACCACCGCACATCCACCCAGAAAGCAGACCCAAACCCACACTGATCATGAAGCATGACCAAGGACCAGAAGCCAGACCGCAGCTGCAACATTAGCCATTTCAAACCCCTCCAATCCATACATGCAGCAGACTGACACCCACTATGAAGATGTAGCACCACCACAAAGCCAAACAACAGCTATGCAGCTCACCAGTTCAAATCCCCCTGCAACACAGACTAAATTGAGCACAACCAAGCCCCCACCCAAACAGGACACACCCCCAGCCAATCAGAGCACAAAAAAACCTCCATCCAATCAGAGCACAGCCAAGCTCCCACCCAATCAGTTCAAACCCCCACTAGCAGTTAAAAGGAAGAAACAGCTGCGATCACACATTGCTCCCAGAAGCACGAAGCTGAAGCCTGAAGATGGCGAATGAGACTTCGTCGAAACGTTGCCAAGACATTTCCAATTTTACATGGGAGAAAACCCGAACAACCAAAGACCTACATACAAACACCCGTGAAAACCTCAGAAAACAAATATTGCACCTCTACGGGGAGGAAATCCACCATCTGACCAGGACCTATGAAAAACTAGAAGTTCAAAGAGCTTCCATTTTATGTGACCTCGCATTCCTACGAAACTGCCGAGATCAAAATTTAATCCCCAAATGCTTCCAATTGAAATTCCACTCCAACTCTGCAGCCACCAAACACATCCTAAAAAGAACAGAATTGGCCCTAATCAGAAATGAACTTCACCTAGAAGATTCCTCCTAGATCAAATCAACAAAGATCACCTCAAACTCCACCTCAAACTCAGCAACGAGATCCACCCTGCACTTTGGGACAAATCCAAACAACTCGCCGTCTGGAGAGCCGAAACACAGACCACCCTCAAGACAGACACGCACACCAACAAACTCCGAAGACTACAAGAACGCCAGAAACAAACCCCTCCCCCTTCACAGCCACACATGAAACAAACAGTGCATAACATCTCAGGTAGGATCCTCACCAAAGCTGAAACCGATGTCCTTTCCAAAGGATTCAACTTTGCAGTCACTCCCAAATACATCCCCACCGAAACCATTATATGTGGAGTTGAAACCAGCCTGACCAAAGTCAACCCCGATGATGCTAACAAAATCAGACTCAAGATCTCCAACATCCTCTGCACCAGCAAGCCACCCAAAAGCAACTTACCCAAAGAGGAACAGACAGCACTACTTAACCTGAAAAAAGACACCAGCATAATAATCCTACCAGCAGACAAGGGCAACGCCACGGTGGTTATGAACACATCTGACTACCAAACCAAATTAACCAACCTACTCCAAGACCCTGCATACAAGCCCCTAAACACAGACCCCACCACCTACCTAGAAAAAACCACTAGATCCAAAATAAAAGCCTCCCCCATCAGCGAAGAAATCCAACAAAGAATCATTCCCAGAGAGAAATCATCCAGATGCCCTAAGCTCTATGGTCTCCCGAAGATACACAAAGAAGGAACCCCACTTAGACCCATAGTCAGCTCCATAGGCTCACCTCTACAAAACCTAGCCAAATTTCTCGCCAAACAACTACAGCCCTATGCAGAATCCATCACCTCACACGTAAAAAACTCATTCCAGTTCATAGAGATCATAAAGAAACAAAACTTACAGCCCAGCGACCTACTCGTGAGCTTTGATGTCATATCCCTCTTCACCCAAGTGCCAATCAAAGAAGCCTTGACAGCTATCCAAAACAAATATAACCCCCCCAAGCACATCCTAGATCTGACCAACCACTGCCTATCCAACACATACTTCATCTATAATGGACAAAAATACAAACAAGTAGAAGGAGCACCCATGGGATCACCCCTCTCACCTGTCATTGCCAATCTCTACATGGAACACTTTGAAACCCAAGCTCTAGAAAAATCTGATCATAAACCCAAACTCTGGCTCAGATACGTGGATGACACCTTCATAATTTGGCACACGGGAAAGAAAAACTTGACAACTTCCTCACACACCTCAATAGCCTACACCCCAAAATACAGTTCACCATGGAAACAGAAGTTAACAACCAACTTCCCTTCCTGGATGTCTTAGTCTACAGGAAACCCAATGGCTCTCTAGGACACACCATCTACCAGAAGAAAACACACACAAACCGCTATCTGCACTCTCACACCACCACCCAGCACAGATCAACTCCGTAGCCAAGACACTCATCTCCAGAACAAAATGCTTAGCTGACGAACAACACCTAAAAACCGAACTAGACACTCTCACTAACGTACTAACATCCAATGGATTCCAAAGAAATAAGATTACCAAGCTAATCCAAAAAGAACCCCCCACTAAAATCCAAGACAGAGAACAAGAAAAGCACAGCCCTCCTCCCATATATAAAAGGCACCACAGACAGAATCAGCAAGATCCTCCACAAACACAACATCAAGACAGCATTCTGCACAAACCGAAAAATATCCACCATCCTAAGAAACCCCAAAGACAAAATTGAGTTAGGAAATCATGGAGTATATGAAATCCCATGCACCGCCTGCCCCACCACATACATTGGACAAACCAACAGAAGAATAAGTGCACGCATTGAAGAACACAAGAACTCATTCAAAAAAGAGGAACCAACTTCTTCCCTGGTCCAACACTTTAAAGTCATAGGACATGATATTGACTTTAAAAAGACCAGAACTATCGCCAAAACTGAACACTTTAACAACAGAATAATCAGAGAAGCCATTGAGATAGAAAAACGCCCACACAGCATGAACAAACGAGATGATACCTCTCGCCTACCAGCCATTTGGAAACCCGCCCTTATTGACAAACGAGTCCCTAACACGAGGAATGACACCAGACCCACACTCACAAGGTCCACACAGGATGTCACCACCGCACATCCACCCAGAAAGCAGACCCAAACCCACACTGATCATGAAGCACGACCAAGGACCAGAAGCCAGACCGCAGCTGCAACATTAGCCATTTCAAACCCCTCCAATCCATTCATGCAGCAGACTGACACCCACTATGAAGATGTAGCACGACCACAAAGCCAAACAACAGCTATGCAGCTCACCAGCTCAAATCCCCCTGCAGCACAGACTAGACTGAGCACAACCAAGCCCCCACCCAAACAGGACACACCCCCAGCCAATCAGAGCACAAAAAAACCTCCATCCAATCAGAGCACAGCCAAGCTCCCACCCAATCAGTTCAAACCCCCACTAGCAGTTAAAAGGAAGAAACAGCTGCGATCACACATTGCTCCCAGAAGCACGAAGCTGAAGCCTGAAGATGACGATTGAGACTTCGTCGAAACGTTGCCAAGACATTTCCAATTTTACACGGGAGAAAACCCGAACAACCAAAGCCCTACATATATATATATATATATATTTCATGATATGTTTTCTTTTTTTTACTATGACAATGTTTATGTATACTGTTGTGACAAAATTAAATAAAAAAAATAAAAAAAAGATATTAGACACAAACACAAATAACACAAACACTGATATTCTCATATCAGCAAAGCCAGGAAAAGATAGTCCTTTGAAGGTAATCTTTTCACCTTGCCCTATTCTTCAATCTTTTCATAACAATCTTTTTTGTAGCATTGTCCTCTAAGTCTCAGGAAACATTGGAACAGATGGGAAGACAAAAGAAGAAGAAGAAGGAAAGAAGACAAAACAGGGTGACTTCTGTCTCAAAGTGTTATAAGTTATGATTTCCATTTTACTGAGGTATCTATGTTACGATCTTTGTAAGACAGAAAATATTTACAGATCCCTCACATCCTGGACATAAACTGTTTCAACTCCTGCCCTCAAAACGACGCTATAGAGCACTGCACACCAGAACAACTAGACACAAGAACAGAGCTATCACTCTGCTAAACAAATAATTCACTCAACATTGTCAAACTATTTACTAAATCTGCACTACTATTAATCTTTTCATCGTTCCCATCACCCATCTCCTTCCACTTATGACTGTAACTTTGTTGCTTGTATCCTTATGATTTATAGTGATATTGTTTCCTGATTGCTTATTTGTACCCTATGACTATCATTAAGTGTTGTATCATTAAGTGTTAAATTTGTACCCTATGACTATCATTAAGTGTTGTAAGTGTTGTACTGTACTGTACTGTACTGTAAGTGTATGCAATTTTCCCAGCAATACTTACCAAAGAGAAGCACTAGGAATTCTACTCTTGCACATTCCAACACTATTATGATTTCTTAATATATATATAATAGTTATCTGCCAGTTTTTGCTGTACTAGATTAATCTTAAAGTTCTCTATGAAATATAAATGCTCTATTAAAATGTTTAAAATATGTAGAGAAAAAATGTATATTTCAAGATAGAAAATCATTAAAGAAAACTTGGAAAACAAATTGTTATAATCTTTAAATTTTAATCAAAATATTTATTTCAACTTTTCATACAGATCTCTTGTTTAATTCCTAGCATGTTAGTGTGAAATTTGGATGGACTAGAACAGTGTGGCTAACCTTTTAGTCATCGCATGCCAAAAGCGTGGGGAGCGCGTGGGGGGGGGTCACACCAGTGGTGCGTTTCAAATTTTTTTTACTTCTGGTTCTGTGGGTCTGGCTTGGTGGGTGTGGCATGGCTTGGTGGGCGTGACTTGGTGGGCGTGGTAGGGGAAGGATACTGTAAAAATCTCCATTCCCTCCACACTCCAGGGAAAGGATACTGCAAAATCCCCATTGCCTCCCAATCATCTGGGAGTTGGGAGGCAGAGAATAGATGAGGGTGGGGCCTGTCAGAATTTTAACTACTGGTTCTCTGAACTACTCAAAATTTCCGCTACTGGTTCTCCAGAACTGGTCAGAACCTGCTGAAACCCACCTCTGGGTCACATGTGTGTATGCCTACACCCATAATTCAATGCCCCTCTGCGCCCCCTCCCCCATGCAACCCTCCTGTGCTCCCCCCGCTTTTGGCATGCAACAACAAAAAAGTTACCGGTGGGCCCAATAGGCCTATTTTGTGTCCTCCCCAGGCTCCAGAGGCTTTATTGGAGCCTGGGGAGAGCAAAAACAGCCTCTCCCACCCCCCTGAGGCCCTCCAGAGGTTGAAAACAGCCTGTTTCCCGACTTCCGGTGGGCCCGAAAATCAGCTGGCCATCACATGCTTGTGCGATGGAGCTGAGATAGGGCAATGCTCGTGTGCCCATAGATATGGCTATATCTATGGGACTAGAAGCTACTCAAGACAAAGTTAATATGGACTGGAAACAGACTGAGATATCTGCCCTTAGAAGCAACAGAGAAGGATGTATTTTGTGCAGAAATTCTCATTGCCACATTTAGTAAATGCTAAGAGAGAAGAGGATGTTCTCACTTTAAATTTCACACAAAGAATTACTCCCCAGAACAGAATGAAATCTAGCCTTTCTGTGGACAATTTCCTCTGCATCAGAAATGACCACTGAGTTGTTCTTCACAAAATATTTGATATTTTGTGGCCAACCAATACCTCTCCTCATACATTTATTTCTGTATGAAAATGGAGAAAATGCTTGTACCGTTATGAGATGGCTTTCATGTCTACAGTGCTAAAATTAACAGAATTCTGGGTGGTGCTATTTTGACTACCTTGAACTTCAGCTAAAAGGATCACATTCTAAATGTTCGAATTTATGATTATGGTACACGAAGTATTACTTGCTGCAGGTAAAGGGAAAATAAAAATATGGCTCCCTCATCTTTTGGAGTTTGAAATTATATTTTAATACCAAAGAAACAAACAAACAAACAAACAAATCAATTTTCCCGCTGACTTTTTTCCTCTGTACCATCCCATCCCATTCATCCCATCCCATCCCATCCCACTCTCCCACCCTTGTCCAGATGAACAGCCTTTCTCGCTGCCGACTGCGAAATCAGTATTTTTGGGGGAGATATTAAAATAGTAGTTCTTTTTCATCAACATGAGATCCAAATCACTAAAATCTGGCCTGAAGAAGTGACCTTTTACAAGCTAAATTTCAATTATATCCCTTTCTGCAATTTGAAATGTATAAAAATCACCAGCTTTTTTTTTTTTTTTCCAGGTGGAAAGATAGACAGCTAAAGACAGTATCATCATCCTCATTCAAATGCTCCAAAGTAGAACAAAGTGCTGGGCAAAGCATTTAAAAAACAACAACCTTAAACATTCAGCTTTTCACAGGAAGGTGGCAGAGGATAATGTTTACTTTGACAGTTTTTTTGGGGGAAAAAAGAATAATAGTCCCTGTAGCAGATCAAAGGCTTAGTGTTTGATATGCGCATAAACATGACATTCAAACCGGAAACCAAAAAGAAAGGTTATTAAAATTATAGGTGGCCATATAAATGCTGAACAGGGAATATTTTTTTGAAACATTGCTCAGAAAATATTATTTCCATAGGTTGTGGTCATTATAATCTTAGTGCCATAAAAGTGTTTTCTTATGACTGAAAGCTCATGCTAGTTTGCTCGGTTAGTTGTGGATAGATTATCAATGCATGCAACACAGGCAAGTAATTTTGCTGGTTGTAGAATCTTGATTTTGATTCAGGAGAAATCTTTTAGTTTTGCTTCAAATTTCACTTCATTTGAACTAAGGAAGGATGGTGTAGTTCATTTCTATCCCATGTCATTTACCAGTGATGGAATTGCCAAATAGAATGAGGGAAGGAATGAAAAGATTGGCGAGCTAGGAGTCCATGCAAGGAAGGAAGAGATTGTTGTGGTCCGTCAGCACCTGTGGAGCTGGCAATGGAGTCAGACAGCGATGAGGCTGAGGTGAGGCCAGGGCCATCAGGAAGTGAGGTGCGGACTCCAGAGCCTCCAGAGACTGATAGTAGTGAGGTAGAGGAACAGGAGGAGCCTGTTCTTGATGCACGTATGAGAAGAGCTACTAGAAGGCAAGAGCAGCTCAAGCAAAGAGGACAACTCGGGAGTAGGGCCAAGAGATGATTGGCCCCTCCCATAAGGCTTAAAACAGACCAGCACCAGCATTTGTCCTTTGCTGGAAAACAACGTTGTAGCTGTGTCTTCAGCTTCGTCTTCTGTTTCGTATACGTCTTTGTTTTTGTGGCTTCTGCACATTTGCTAGGAAGGGCCTTTGGCAGTTTGCCTAATTGGACTAAGGTTTTGAGATAACTGAGGAATTTGTGTTGGGAGGCATTTGTTTTATTTTGAGTTGAACGACGCTGGGAATGAAGTAATTCCCAGCTGTTTGAATAAAGTTTGTTTTTCCATGGACTAAGTTTGTTGCTACCTACTTGGGACTGGGTCAGAACAGTTTGTTTTCCGGCCCACGAGGAGAAGTATCAACAAACTCCTTCACTCCCCTCCTCTTTCTCCTTCCCCCACTATCACCAGGCTCCAACCTCATCCTATCTCAACATTGGAGTGAAGAACTAAATAATCTTTATTGACAGAATGGAAGGACAGAACAATTTGATTCCATGTCCTCAAAAATTCCATGATTAAGAATCAGTTTTGCAGTGATATATCCATATGTTCTTCTCTTCCTTCTTCTCCTTCTCCTTTCTTTTTCCTCTTCCTCTTCCTCCTCCTCCTCCTCTTCTTCTTCTCCTCCTCCACCTCCTCCACCCCCTCCTTTTTCTCCTTCCCCCACTATCATCAGGTTCCAGCCTCATCCTATCTCAATATTGGAGTGGAGAACTAGATAATTCTTTATTGACAGAATGGAAGGACAGAACAATATGATTCCATGTCCTCAAGAATTCCATGATTAAGAATCAATTTGTTGTATAAAAATTGAATTGAATTACACTTTTAAACATTATTTCTTTTTCTGTTTCTTTTCTCCATTAAAACAGTAATTTTTGAATGATCCCATAATTGATTGGTTATAATTAAATAGACTCTTTGCAATGTCCTTTTTGGGTATTAGTACCACTCTATTCCACAATTATAATTTTCACTTCAACAATTTCAAATTCTCCTCGGTCATGCCTCTTCCACATAAATATGCATAGTTTTTACTAGATTGTATTTCATTAGGGTTTTTTCTTCTTTTTTATCTTGCAAAGTCATTTTTGCTAGGCATGAACAAGATCCACATGTGAAGAGTTCAAATGAGCTACTTTATTGCTTGATGCCTATTTCACACCAATCTTCCCAAACTGCCAGTTTGCACCTGAGCCAGATTAGAGATGGTTCAATGGCATTCAAGGAAGGCCGTGCCTTGACCTCTTGTGCCTACATAATGATTTCAGACTAATTCCCTGCTTGACTCTTCCCCCTAGTTTGGCCAGTCTCTCTCCGACAGTTTTTAGTGTTCTTGTGCAACTGAGAGACACACAAATAAAGAGTCTGTAGAGGGGTGCAAGTGAGCCTGACCCATAATAATTAAGCACATTATACTTGTGCTTAATTATTAATTATTATGTGACTACATAATGTAGTTGTGAAATTTTGGGGAATGAATCAACCCCTAAAGGATGGTATTTATTTTGTCTGTATACCCTTGACCTCTCTTCCCTTTTCCCCTTGTGCTGGCCTTCCTCAAAACACAATAGGTATTTTTTGTCTGATTAATTTTTTAAAGAATAGAATAGAATAGAATAGAATAGAATAGAATAGAATAGAATAGAATAGAATAGAATAGAATAGAATAGAATAGAATAGAATTCTTTATTGGCCAAGTGTGCTTGGACACCCAAGGAATTTGTCTTGGTATATACACTCTCAATGTACATAAAAGAAAATATACCTTCATCAAGGTACAACACTTACATTCGTCAAGAATCGTAAGGTACAACACTTAATGATAGTCATAGGGAACAAATAAGCAATCAAATCATATTAGGAAAAAGTCAATATAAATTGTAAGGATATCAGCAACAAGTTTACAGTCATACAGTCGTAAGTGGGAGGAGATGGGTGATAGGAACGATGAGAAGATAAATAGTAATGCAGACTTAATAACTAATTTGACAGTGTTGGGGAATTATTTGTTTAGCAGAGTGATGGCATTCGGGAAAAAACTGTTCTTGTGTCTAGCTGTTCTGGTGTGCAGTGCTCTATAGTGTCATTTTGTGGGTAGGAGCTGAAACAGTTTATATCCAGGATGCGAGGGGTCTGTAAATATTTTCACAGCCCTCTTTTTGACTTGTGCAGTATACAGTATCCTCAATGGAAGGCAGGTTGGTAGTTCTTGTTTTTTCTGCAGTTTTAATTATTCTCTGAAGTCTTTGTCTGTCTTGTTGGGTTGCAGAACTAAACCAGACAGTTATAGAGGTGCAGATGACAGACTCAATAATTCCTCTGTAGAACTGGATCAGCAGCTCCTTGGGCAGTTTGAGCTTCCTGAGTTGGCGCAGAAAGATCATTCTTTGTTATTCTTTTTTGATGACGCTTTTGATGTTAGGTGTCCATTTTAGGTTTTGAAATATGGTAGAACCAAGAAATTTGAAAGTCTCTGCTGTTGATACTGTGTTGTCTAATATTATAAGAGGTAGTATCTTCAAATATTCCTCAAGCCTTTATATGGAATTTGACAGCAATGTAGGAATTTATAATTTTTTTCTGTAGAATGTAACTAGTCATACTAAAGTATTACAATTCTATTCCTCAAATGTTTTGTCATTTCAGGAATCTTAAGTATCTCATGAGTTTGCTTCAAGTGAAATTTATTGCAAAATATTATTATTAAATGCATTTCAGAAAAGACTTTTCCTAATACCTCAGTCAGTTATATTTGCATATTTTTAAAAGAATCTAATTTATTTTTTTATGCCACTGCTCACCAAAACTATAAAAAAAATCATCAAAACTTTTTTTCTTTCTGTGAAAATATCATTCTCCTCTCAGAAAGCCAAAAACCAATTAATATTATTCAAAAGGCAATTATACAGGATTGTACATGCTTGACAATTGTTATGGGAAGTATGAAAAGGTACTGAAAAATGAAATAAAGGGAATGTTACTGTTGCTATTACAGTGGCTGTTTTATTCCATAGATTTATATCACCATCTTTCTACCTGTAGGTCACCCATGGAAGCTACAAACAATAATGATACTGACTTATAATAAGTTCAAACTCAGAAGCCATAAAACAACAACAACAACTGTGTAGGACCATGGATAAAATTATGTCGGTGAAAGAGCTAGTAGTTATATTTTCTAAAATTTATTTAAAACAAAAACTAGTTCGAAAATAAGATATCATGAAGGAAAAAATAGCAATAGCACTTAGTTTTACATACCGCCCCATAGTGCACTCTCTGGATGGTTTACAGAGTCAGCTTATTGCCCCCAACAATCTGGATCCTCATTTTACCAACCTTGGAAGGATGGAAGACTGAGTCAAACTAGAGTCGGCCCAGAATCAAACTCCAGACTGTGGGCAGAGTTTGCCTACAATACTGCATTCTAACTACTGTGCTACCATGGCTCTATAATTAGCAGTATTTTTTAAGGGAAAAAATGGGAAAATATTTTTCCAAATTCCTTAAACTTTCTTTTGCATTGACTTTCCAGAAAATTAATCCAGGATCCTGAGAATTCCTAATTACAGGAGGTGAGAATTAAACTCTGCCAGGATATAAAGAAGTCTTATGCTGATAATTTCTTTTCAAACATCCAGTGGTTTTTGAGCACCCTCAGTCTTGGTAGGTTCTTGTGCAGGCCAACCAAAATGAAGACTGACTTCTTAACAAGTCAGTGCGACTATTATGCTGAAAGATTCCTGTTTGGCTAGTAACAATTAGGATATAGAGAGCTGTAAAATGTGACCTCTGCCCTCCCTGGGTACTGTGTACTTTCATGCTGTACACATAGTGTATACACTACATGCTGTTGTTTGTTCTTTTCCTTTTGTTTTCTAGCCAATAGTATAGGCAACTGTTTTGCTATCCTTTATTCTTCTTCCAACTTCTCAGGAAAGAAGAGAAGAAGAATGATGAAGGGGCCAGAAGAAGACACCTCTGTAAGCTATTTATCCATCCATCCATCCATCCATCCATCCATCCATCCATCCATCCATCCATCCAAATGGTGCTACTCTCTGGAATATTACTGTTTACAGTGTTTTATCCCATTTCCCATCCTTCTTTTTGACTCTTTAGAGAAAATAGCAGGTGAGTTTCTTCATACAAATGAACTTTGTTCATTTCCATAGGCTGGTGATGCATTTGTTCTTTAATCAGACTCAAAGGAAAACAGTGAGAGTTCCAAACTGAAGTTTGGAGTCAGTAATATACTGAATATTTATATATCTATGCATGTTCAGTTATGACCATAATACAAGGGAACTATCTCCTGGGAAAATTGTACTGAGCTAGAATCTGTATCAGAAGTGGAGGAAACCTGAGGCGCTTTAATGACAAAAAATTATTTTATTTTATTTATTTATTTCATCAAGCATGTATTAGATAAGTATAAACATGATTATCAATACATGAAATGAACACGAATAAAATGGAATAAAAGGACAGGGATGGTAGGTATACTGGTGCGCTTAAGCACACCCCTTAAAGACATCTTAGGAATGGGGTGAGCTCTACAGTAGACAGTCTAAGGTTAAAGTTTTGGGGATTTGTGGAAGAAACCACAGTGCATTCCAGGCATTGACAATTCTGTTACTGAAGTAATATTTTCTGCAATCAGATTTGGATCGGTTTACCATGAGTTTGTATCTACTGTGTGCTCTTGTATTGTTTTGGCTGAAGCTGAAGTATTCATTGACAGGTAGGACATTGTAGCAGATGATTTTATGTACTATGCTTAGGTCAGACCTAAGACGGTATAGTTCTAAGTTGTCTAAGCCCAAAATTTCAAGTCTGGTGGCATAAGATATTTTGTTGCGAGCAGAGGAGTGGAGGACTCTTCTCGTGAAATATCTCTGGACTCATTTGATTGTATTAATATCCAATATGCAGGTTCTAGACAGATAAGCTGTATTCAAGAATTGGTCTAGCAAAAGTTTTGTATTAAAGAACATATTAAGTGGCTAAGAACATTCAAGTACAGCTAGTCCCCAACTTACAACAGTTTGTTTAGTGACCATTTGAAGTTACAACAGCACTGAAAAAGAAGTGACTTATGACTGTTTTTCACACTTAATGATCGTTGAAGCATTCCTATGGTCATGTAACCAAAATTGAGATGCTTGGGAACTGGTTCATATTTATGACGGTTGCAGTGTCCAGTGGTCATGTGGTCATCTTTCTGTGACCCTCTGAGAGGCAAAATCAAATGCGGAATCCAGATTCAATTAATAACTGTGTTACTAATTTAACAACTGCAGTGATCCACTTAACGACCATAGCAAGAAAGGTTGTAAAATGGAGTAAAACTCTCTTAACAACTGTCTCGCTTAGTTAGCAACAACAATTTTGGGCTCATTTGTGTTTGCAAGTCAAGGACCACCTGCATGTTTTTCCTGTTATTGAAAGAAGTACCCAGACCAATTTTTAAACTGCCTAAAAATATCCTGAGCAAGATTTTAGCGCTTGCTTCAATTTTTATTTTAATTAGTTAGGTTGTCCCAGGCTGTGATCATTAATACATACGGGAGATAAAAGACGTGAGTTAATATTGTCATTGCCAGAACATAACCTAATGCTCTTGAGAGTCTTGTGATGTGTTCCCATAGAAACAAAGAGAGTGTTACCAAACAGCTTCTGAAGGACCTCTGCTGAAATTGCAGGAACTCTTGGGAGGGTGGCAAAATTGACACAGGTCACCACAATTCATGTGCAACACTGCTGGCACATTCTTCCCTTTGGTGTTATGAAGCACTGTAATTGGGTCCTTTAAAGACCTTGTTCCAGTCAATACGATTTTATTTAAAAGGCAGTGCTTTCACCACTGGTTCCCGCAGCCGCACAGGCCGTCTTATGCACTCTGTTGCTCTTCTGTCAAATGCACTTGACTGACAGGGAGGGAAATCCCGTTCCATTCAGATCTGTCATTTTTAATAGCTGCAAAATATTGGGAGCCGGGGAGCGAAAGCAGATGCTCAAGCCTCACTCACAGTCTTTCTGCTCTCATCAGCCACAGCTTTGGACTTCCACTTACTAAGAGGTCAGCTCTTTGAAATAGCCTAGATATGAAGCACCAACCATGACTACTAGCAGCATCTTTATTGTAAGTAATAGAATTTTTTTTTTATTTGCATTTATATCCCGCCCTTCTCCGAAGACTCAGAGCGGCTTACACTATGTCAAGCAATAGTCTTCATCCATTTGTATATTATATACAAAGTCAACTTATTGCCCCCAACAATCTGGGTCCTCATTTTACCTACCTTATAAAGGATGGAAGGCTGAGTCAACCTTGGGCCTGGTGGGACTTGAAGCTGCAGTAATTGCAAGCAGCTGCTGTTAATAACAGACTGCATTAGTCTGTTGAGCCACCAGAATCTTGCAGGTCTGAAAGCACCTCTCTCATCTTTTACTTTTACACTTTGAAAAACCAAGGAGGGTTCTTTCTGAGAAGCTTTCTCTACCTCCACCCCTCCTTTGGACTTAGATCTCAAGTATCAGATGGTTGTCTAGACTGTGGCTTTTCCTCCTGTTTCCCAAGGCCATTCTCAAATACCATTACAGTAGAAGGGTTTAAGAGGATTCCCGCCTCCTCATTTTTCATCTGAATTCTCTTAGATTTTTCAGTTTATGAGAAACAGGAAGGAAGTTCTTAGAGGAGAGATTAGCTCTTACAAGCAACTCCTCCCTCTTCTTCCTTCTCTTCTGCAACCCAACAAGACAGACATAGACTTCAGAGGATAATTAGAACTGCAGAAAAAACAATGGCTACCAACCTGCCTTCCATTGAGGACCTGTATACTGCACGAGTCAAAAAGGGGGCTGTGAAAATATCTGCAGACCCCTTACATCCTGGACATAAACTATTTTAACTCCTACCCTCAAAATGATGCTATACAGCACTACACACCAAGACAACTAGACACAAGGAAAGTTTTTTCCTGAATGCCATCACTCTGCTTAATAAATAATTCCCTCAACACTGTCAAACTATTCACTAAGGTTAGATTACTAGTATAATTAGTCTTCTCATCGTTGCTATCACCCATCTCCTTCCACTTATGACTGCATGATTGTAACTTTGTTGTTTGTATCCTTACGGTTTATTTTGTTTCCTGATTGCTTGTTTGTACCCTATGACGATCATTAAGTGTTGTATCTTATGATTCTTGAAGAATGTATCTTGTCTTTTTATGTACACTGAGAACATATGCACCAAAGACAAATTTCTTGTGTGTTTAATCACACTTGGCCAATAAAGAATTCTCTTCTCTTCTCTTCTCTTCTCTTCTCTTCTCTTCTCTTCTCTTCTCTTCTCTTCTCTTCTCTTCTCTTCTCTTCATCCAAAGAGGAGGAAGGAGTATTTTGTATGTTTGTCACCTTGAGTTATTTATAAAAATAATAAAGGCTGGGTAAAAAACTAAATAAATCAAACTATCAATCAAACTTTCAATCAATCAATCAATCAATCAATCAATCAATCAATAACATGTCTTCATTTTAAAAAAGGGACGGAATCCTGAGCAATATATCAAGATCCCCAAGCTAAATCAGAAACCATTCTGCCTTCAGCTTTATTTTTTATGACTGCACGATAATTCTAAATCTAGCAGTCTGCATTCTTGTTTCGTAGTAAGGTGGGAAAAAAACCTGAAAACCTAATGGTTTGGATGGAAGAAAACACACACCTTATTGAGTGAATAACAAATAATTTGTAAATTGAAATGTGATACTGACAGATCAGGCAGCAATTCTCTGAGATTACAAAGGAAATTAAGTTGAAGTTTTCTAAAGCAGCTGTCATCAGTGTAGCAATGCAAACATGTCCCATTTGCTACCTATCCAGACCAGGTAATAAGTAATTTTCACAACAGAACTATACAATTCCAATATCACATGTAATGTAATTGCAGTGATACTGTTGTGATAAGATAGTAATTTTCTAGCTTGTCAGGAGATGGGAAATACTGGACTGTTATTTGGAAATGAATTAAAATAAATCCGAAACTCTGTTAAGGATCCAATGTTGCTTACAGCTGCATGCATTTAAATTATTTTAAGAGCAATAAATACTGCAAAAAAGTACCTTTTGTGGCTTTTTCACACCCTAACTAAAGGCAAAGGTAAAGGCTCCCCTTGCACATATATGCTAGTTGTTCTCGACTCTAGGGGGCAGTGCTCATCTCCGTTTCAAAGCTGAAGAGCCAGCGCTGTCCGAAGACATCTCCGTGGTCATGTGGCCGGCATGACTAAATGCCAGAGGCGAATGGAACACTGTTACTTTCCCACCAAAGGTAGTCCCTATTTTTCTACTTGCATTTTTTACGTGCTTTCGAACTGCTAGGTTGGCAGAAGCTGGAACATGTAACGGGAGCTCACCCCACTATATGGCACTAGGGATTAAAAGTAGGGATTAAAGATAGGATCATACAAATTTAAAGACAATTTTTAAATTCCATGATGAAGTACATGGATTTGGAAGCTGATTTGCCATTCCATAAAGAAGTTTTGATCATAAAGACAGATTTTATAAGATGAAATGCATATGTCATCCATCCACTGATTTTGCAGATTGACCAGGAAAATTCAACCTTTTTGCCTAATGGAAATTCTATCTCCATTCCTCATTCAGAGTCAACTTTAACTCAGTGATGAAATGCAATATTTTTTTTCTACTGGTTCTGTGGGTGTGGCTTGGTGGTGGTGGTCATCTTCCACATTCAAAAGTGAAAGGGGAAACAATCCTTCTATACAAATAGTCCTTGACTCACAACCATTCGTTTAGCAAACATTCAAAGTTACAATGATACTGAAAAAAAGTGATTTACAACCAGTCCTCACAATTATGACCTTTGCAGCATCCCCATGTTTATGTGATCAAATATTGGGCAATGGTATGTATTTGCAATGGTTGCAGCAACCCAGGGTCATGTAAACACTACCTTTGATGTATCCAGCCAACTTCCGACAAGCAAAGTCAATGGGAGAAGCCAGATTTTTGAAAGACCAACATGGTGGCTGGGAACTGCTGGGAATTATATCCAGACTTTTTAAAGTTGCTAAGATTGAGTTGCACTGCTCTAATGAAAGAGTTTGGACATAGAATTTAGTTCCATCTCCTAGAATGTAGCCCACAGAAGTGGATCAACCAGGTGTACATCTGTACCTGCATTACCATGATTGGAGGTCCTAACAGAACCATAAAGAGTGAAAGGTTGATATTTTTTTTATATAAATAAATCATGATTCACACTTAAGATGGAAAACCATATACTACTGAGTTCCAGCTTTCAGCATCTCAGTCTAATGTAGATGCTGGCTAGAGTGCTCTGAGTTGTATTTCAGGAATGTTTGTGTGTGTGTGTGAAAATTTTATTTCAGGAACATGTGTGCATATACAGTATATGTATATGCATATACAGTATCTATGTATGTATATATATACAAATTATATATATATATGTGCATACACACAAGCATGTTCCTGAAATACAACTCAGAGCACTCTAGCCAGCATCTACATTAAAGGGAAAGGGAAAGGTTCCCCTTGCAAATACGTGCTAGTCATTCCTGACTCTAGGGGGCAGTGCTCATCTCCGTTTCAAAACTGAAGAGCCAGTGCTGTCTGAAGACGTCTCGGTGGTCATGTGGCCGGCATGACTCAATGCCAAAGGCACATGGAACGCTGTTACCTTCCCACCAAAGGTGGTCCCTATTTTTCTACTTTCATTTTTTACGTGCTTTCGAACTGCTAAGTTGGCAGAAGCTGGGACAAGTAATGGGAGCTCACCCCATTACGCAGCACTAGGGATTCGAACCACTGAACTGCCGACCTTTTGATCGACAAGCTCAGTGTCTTACCCACTAAGCCACCACATCTACATTAGACTGTTCTAAATAAATATATATGAAGAACAGTCCTTTGTGTTTGTGCAAGGAGAGGATATTTATGCTTTTATTTCATATGAGTAGATATATCAATGCCAAATTTACAGTGTGACATAAATGGGATTAGGTGAACATTAAGCTCACCATAGTTTAGTTCACGAAAAAGAGCCTCAGGTGATAGATTTTGACAGGAGATATGGTGCTAGTGGAGGAAAATACATGCCACTATGACAAAATTTAGAAAAAAAAATTCTTGTGGTTTACTTGAGCATAAAAATTGTACATGCATTATCTGTTAGCAGCGAAAACAATGGTGTTACCATCTATCAGAAGCTGCTTCTGTCAGTCAGCTGCAGTGAAGAATCACTCTGGTTACTAATGAGAAGAATCTGTCTGGATACTGGCTAGCGAGGCCTGCAGTCTGTAATCAAAAGCTGCAGCCAATCATTGGATGGCTTAGAAAATTGCCGGATTGGGTGGTGCAGGAGCTGAAGTACAGTAAGAAAAGGGGGAAGACAAAAACTTAGTGGAATGCTCCAGTGCAATGCTACTGGATATTTAACCATATATTAAAACATTTAAATCTTAAGTCTTTTCCTAGAATCTGGATCAACATGTTAAAAAAATTTCCAACCAATATGGAACAATCATATTCTCGTTTAAATTAAGATAGATAATTTCTCCTAAGAATCAGTTTAAAAAATGCCATTGTCTATTGGGTTGTTTTGCTGATCCACTGATACTTATTCAAGTATTGCAATGCAGCCTCCATACTTTCTGATTAGAATGGGTTTCATTGAATGTGTTCTTACACATATCTACCTTACTAATCTAAATGTACTTTAGAAGCCAGGAAGGCTGCAAGGTGCTAGAGAAATTATGACGCAATAAAAAATAAGCTATGAAATCACAAAGTAACTAAACCAAGAACTAGATTCCAGTTGAACAGGGGTATTTGTTTGTTTGTTTGTTTGTCAAGCATATATAAGATAACAGGTAAAAGTATAAACATAATTTGAATACATGAAAAGAGTAAGAGTAAAAAGGAACATTAGGACAGGGATAGTAGGCACGCTGGTGCGCTTATGCATGATCCTTACAGACCTCTTAGGAATGAGGTGAGGTCAACAGTAGACAGTCTAAGATTAAAGTTTTGGGGGTTTGGGGAAGAAACCACAGTCAGGTAGTGCATTCCAGGCATTGACAACTCTGTTACTGAAGTTATATTTTCTGCAATCAAGTTCGGACTCTCTCAATTGTATTAATGTCCGATATGCAGTGTGGTTTCCAGACAGATGAGCTGTATTCAAGAATTGGTCTAGCAAATGTTTTGTATGCTCCAATTAGTAGTACAATATTACCAGAGAAGAAGCTATGCAAGATTAGGTTAACAACTCTTAATGCCTTTTTGGTTCCTGATTAGTTTCCATTGCAGTGTGTTAACTGAAGGGATCAAATTCAGGCATGACTCTTTAGGAAATACAGAAATCCACACTCAGTAAATTAGGATCATTCATACTGAGCTATATAAATAAAATAAAAATAAAATAAAACGTGAAGAACTGTTGCAGGAATGTCGGCTATGTCTAATTTAATGAAAAGAAGGATTAGAGGTGACATGATAGCAGTCTTGCAATCTGCCAAAGTGTCTGCCAAAAGAAGAGGATGTCACCTATTCTCCAAAGAATCTGAAGGCAGGAGAAGAAGCAATGGGGGAGAATCAACCTAGAATTAAGGAGAAATTTCATGATTGTTAGAATAGTTAATCAGTGAAATGACTTGCCTCCAGAAGCTATGGGTGCACCAACACTGGAGGTTTTTAAGGAGAGATTTGGACAACCATTTGTCTAAAATGATATAGAGTCTCCTGCTTGACCAGTCGGTGGGACTAGAAGAACTCCAAGGTCCCTCTGTTATTCTGTTAAAAGAGAAAGGGATTATGGTCAGCATAACTGTGACATTCCAAGAAGTCCCACAATTTGTAGGCCATGGATTCTGCCTTTTGCTATAAAGCTCAGGAATGTATCACAGTCCCAAGCTTAGATTTTCTTTTTCACATATTACTCTCACAGAAGGCAAGTGGCAAAAAGTCTAATCTACCGTGCTGATAAAAGGGGTGGAAAACATTAATGGTTCATGCACAAAGGGAATACCACCTCTGCCATGGTACAATATTGAATAAAATTGTTCTTAGTGTCAAATGGTTTCTGGCCATGTAAAAATCATCTGGCGATAATGCAACAGTAACAGAGTTGGAAGGGACCTTGGAGGTCATCTAGTCCAACCCCCTGCTCATGCAGGAGACCTGTACTAGGGATTCGAACCGCCAAACTGCCGACCTTTCTGATCGACAAGCTCAGGGTCTTAGCCACTGAGCCACCTAGTCAGGCTATTTGTATATATAGTAATGTAATGTAACATATAGTAATTACTATATAGTAATGCATTTCTGTTGTGTTACCATGTGATGGTGCCACACGGCAGATACGAAACAAGACCTTGCCTTGAAGGTTTCAATAACAAGGAGCTAGGTAGAGTAAACTAAGTAGAAAGTAAAATCAAAATAGCAGTGGGTGGGAGGCAAAGACATACCATTGTTTTCCTAAAGTTTCCTTACTGCTGTAAATATTCATAAGCTGATAATTTTAGGTATCAAAATGCGTCTATAAAAATCAGGTTGAACTTATCCAGGGATGGGCTTATCAAAGAGTATATATGGTAACACTTTTTAAAAGTACCCATATTCCCTGCATGTATTAACCCACCTGCAGATAAGCAGACCCTCCAAATTTTAACCAAAATACCATGAAAAATGTGGCACATTTTTCATGGCATTTCGGTTTTACTAGTGCCAGTGTTACTTACTTAGTTGCTGAATAACAGAGATTAGCGACTAAATATAGATCTATATTATGTCTTTGATTATTCAGCCTTACTACCATAATTTGTGTGTGTGTGTGTGTGTACACATACACTGTGCAGCATTAATAAAAATGCTTGTATTGGGTATCCTGATATCAAAATAATATACTTTCATTCTGAAGAATTTTGAGGCTTTTTTTTATTACTTTATCAGCTGATTTCCTAAACTACAGAACCTTCTTGTCTAAATTATTTTTCTTTCTTTCTTACATTCATTCAAAAATACTACCAGGCAGCAATCTCATAGCCTTCCCAGGACTAGCAGCTGGGAAAATGAGCACCTGGAAAAAAAGAGGAGGAGCTATGCCTGAATAATTATAATAATGTACTTATACCTCTGTATGGCTTTTCTCACAAAAGATTTGCCTAGATTTTAAATTACATCGATAGAACTTTGTGGTATCATGAAGACTAAAGGCCAGGGGTCAAAGCAGTCTCTCTTCAGCCTTTTGTCCTACAGACTGGCTAGAAAATGCTGGGGATATTCTGACACTAATTCATTTCTCCGGTCCCTTTCAAAACCATACACTATAACCCTAAATCCAATCCAGCCAGGCAATCTAAAAAGATGCTATGATAAAAATTGATAGCTCCATCAAAAGCTGCAGAATGATTCAGGAGAACACAGTTATGCACACACTGTCTATTTTCCAGCTAATATCATCTATCAGGGTGATCAATGCTGTTTCTGTTCCAAAATCAGGGTTGGGCCCAAAGTGGAAATAAACTCTGACTTCCTAGATTTGAAAGGTGACCCACGCCTCTAAACTTTTGCTCCAAAATAAAAGTTGAAGAATAGGAGTCCAGTTTTCACAGATACAAGAAAGAAAGAAAAAAAGAAGGAAAGAAAGAAAGAAGGCACGGAAAGGGGAGGAAAGGAGAGGGAAGGGAAGGAAAAGGAAAAAAAGGAAAAAAAGAAAACAACCTGGAAAATTCTCTGTTACTTACTTTACTTTATTGATTAGCCCTTGGGCCATATCAAAGTGCAGAGTTCCAGAGACAAATTATTACTAAAATCTGATAGAAACAATTTAAAATGGAATTAGATAAACTACATTTTTAAATGAAATTGGAATAAAATCTGATTTAAAATGAAATTGGAATAAAATACAGTTTAAAATTATAGCTTTGAGTAGCCTATAGGCCATATCAAAGCACAAGGTACAAACAAATATCGCCAATAAAATCTTATACAAACAATTTAAAATAAGAGTAAGGTAAAATACAATAGTGATAGGATAAGATACAATATAATTTGATACATAGATATGTAACATAGGGTAAAATGACATAAAATTATATTTTGGTGTCACCCTTGCAATCTACCCCAGTCAGTCCCATGTATGCAGATCTCAACCGAACCATTTTGTTTAAGTACTGTGCTGTGTTAAATGTTATTTTCAGGTTCTGGCCACACATAAAGTAAGTTGTTTTGATATGGAGATCCCAATGGGTCATTTGTTTGGTATATGGACCAAGGTACCTGTCTCTGACCCCCTTAATCAAGCCACAGTCAAATAGGATGTGAGCCAGGTCTTTTGATGCTCCGCAAATGCAGAGATGCTCATTGTAGGGTATAGAATGGAATCTCCCATATCTGACCATTGTGTCAAGCTGTTCGAATCACGCTCACGTAAATGTGAGAGAACTGTGAGAGGGATCTTGGAGTCCTAGTGGACAACCATTTAGATATGAGCCAGCAGTGTGCAGCAGCTGCCAAAAAAGCCAACACAGTTCTGGGCTGCATAAACAGAGGAATAGAATCACAATCACTGTCAAGAGTGGCATTCCTCAAGGCAGCGTCCTTGGACCAACACTCTTCATACTTTACATTACTGATCTTTGTGACCATATCTCAAGTAATTGTGTTCTCTTTGCTGACGATGTCAAACTATTTAACACCACAGACAATACATCTATCATTCAAAAAGACCTTGATCATCTAACCGTTTGGTCTAAAACTTGGCAACTCCAAATCTCAACCAGCAAATGCTCAGTCTTACACATAGGAAAAAAGAACCCAAACACTAAGTACATACTTGATGGACATTACCTTACAGATGACCCCCATCCCATTAAAGACCTTGGAGTTTTCACGTCAAATGATCCAGGTGCCAAAGCCCACTGCAACTACTTAGCAAAAAAGGCTCTAAGAGTTGTAAACCTAATCTTGCGTAGCTTCTTTTCCAAAAACACTACACTACTAACCAGAGCATCTAAAAGTTTTGCTAGACCAATTCTAGAATACAGCTCACCTGTTTGGAACACTCACCACATCTCTGACATCAATACAATTGAACGTGTCCAGAAATATTTTACAAGAAGAGTTCTCCATTCCTCTGAAAACAACAAAATACTTTATCCCACCAGACTTGAAATCCTAGGCTTAGAAAACTTGGAACTCCGTCGCCTTCAACAAGACCTAAGTTTAACTCATAGAATCATCTATTGTAATGTCCTTCCTATTAAAGACTAGTTCAGCTTTAACTGCAATAATACAAGAGCAACCAATAGATTTAAACTTAATGTCAACCACTTTAATCTAGATTGCAGAAAATATGACTTCTGTAACAGAATCATCAGTGCTTGGAATACTTTACCTGACTCTGTGGTCTCTTCCCATAATCCTAAAAGCTTTAACCAAAAACTTTCTACTATTGACTTCACCCCATTCCTAAGAGGACCATAAGGGGCATGCATAAGAGCACAAATGTGCCTACCGTTCCTGTCCTATTGTTTTTTTTTCTTTTCTTCTTCCTATATATATATATGCTTATACCTCCTAATATTTACTCATATATATGTTTATATACTATATAATCTTTTTGTATGATACTTACATATATTGTTGTGACAAAAATAAATAAATAAATAAAATAAATAAAAAATAAGTGTTAATACCACTTTATAATGCCTTGGTAAGGCCACACTTGTAATATTGCATTTAGTTTTGGTCGCCATGATGTAAAAAAGATGTTGAGACTCTAGAAGAGTGCAGAGAAGAGCAACAAAGATGATTAGGGGACTGGAGGCTAAAACATGAAGAACGGTTGCAGGAACTCGGTATGTGTAGTTTAATGAAAAGAAGGACTAGAGGAGACATAATAGCAGTGTTCCAATATCTCAGGGGTTGCCACAAAGAAAAGAGAGTCAAACTATTCTCCAAAGCACCTGAGGGTAGAACATGAAGCAATGAGTGGAAACTAATCAAGGAGAGAAGCAACTTAGAACTAAGGAGAAATTTCCTGACACTTAGAACAATTAATAAGTGGAACAACTTGCCTGCAGATGTTGTGAATGCTCCAACACTGGAAAAATTTAAGAAAATGTTTGATAATCATTTGTCTGAAATGGTGTAGGGTTTCCTGCCTGGGCAGGGGGTTGGACTAGAAGGCCTCCAAGGTCCCTTCCAACTCTGTTATTATTATTATTATTATTATTATTATTATTATATTAAATACCTCCTTAAGTTGTTTTGGCAGTTGTAACTTCAAATAGCTGTCTACTTGAGAAGTATTTGCTCAGCCATTTCAAGTTACCCACCTTACTAAGGATAGCTATATCATTTTGGGCTTTCTATATCCTTAATTTTTGGGGCAGCTCTTTTTTTGAATTGTTCTCCTGTTATGCAAGAGACAGGAAGGCCAAGCTTCTTACAAAATTTGTTAGTTTGGTGATCCAGGAGATTTGTGATTCTAATTTTATTTTACAATCTAGTAGACATAACTTGGGGAGTCTATCAGTCTCCATTTCATTGACTTTGCACCAGTTGTTTTATGCTCTAATTTTGGATAGTACATGAATTGTATGAATTCCCAGTTCAGTTCTAACTGCTGCAGCAGATGTTCTTGGATCTACACCAATACTTCTCAAGTGCTGGGACTATGCTTGTTCTGGGACTGTGGTTGAATATAGACCCCAAACCTCTGCTCCATATAAGAGCATGGGGTAACCTTAGCTTTGTATACTTTAATTAATGGGGCTGGGTAACTAACTATGGTTCTTTAGTTTAAGCAGTAAATTCAAATGAATGTTTGCTCTGAGTGTACTCCATTGATGATGGCAAGGCCAAGATCCAGGCTTGGAAAAGATGGTATTTCTTATCTAGCCCACCTTGTCTTGCCTTCTGCTTTAGTGAAAATGTATAAAGCTTTCTTAATCCTTTCTTCTGGGCTCTTGGCATTTTGGCCAGGACCCCTTTTCTTGGAGCACTCCAATAAAAGAAAAGAAAACCCACATCTCGTGTCTGGTGTCCTTCATTGGCCTCAGCACCAGGCTCAGACCCGAACTGGGGACAACAATTGGTAGCCATTTTGGGGAGTTTGTAATGTTTGCAAAAACTCAGCTGAGTTTTTGTGACTCAGACTGCCATTTTGTTTCTCTTGCCATAATGAAGAATCATTTCCACTTCTCAGAATATTAGAGTAAATATTAAATATAAATATTAGAATAAATAGTCATCATTCACAATCTTGCCCAATTTTAACCCTCTACCTGCAAGATGCCATTGCTCTGCTTAAAACAATATTTTGTTCCGATGTCCAAACAAAGGTCTTGAAAATGTTTCATTTTGAGGTGCAAGTGAAAGTTTTGACTAGGATTTAAAAAAAAACCAGATTCAAGTTCACTCTCACCTGAGTATGTACACTGGCTGACTTTAGACCAGTTGTTTTCTCTCAGCCCAGTCTACCTCATAGGGTTTGCTATGAATAAAGGGAATTCCTATATAAAGCACCTTGAGTTTCAGATGAAAGGTGGACTATAACATCTAATAAATAAAATAAAACATATTCAGTAAGCTTTGAGGCTGGCAGATTTTTGTATAGAAACATTTTGCACATGACTGGTAGAAAAATTCTCCCTAGAGAAATACAAAAAATCACTTGAATTCAACCATTTTCTAAAGACAAAATACACATAAATCTCTCCTTTTACTTAGTCCTGTCTACTTTGAGTGGCAATATCTTTTATGGTTTGAATTAATTAAATTAATCCCTGGTTTATCTTTAGTTCTCTTTTCCCCTGAAAAATAGGTTACCTCAAATATACCATTACCTGGTGTATTTGGGAAACACCACTGAAAAAGACATAACAACACGAAGCAGTCATCAAGACACTTTTTCCTATTTTCTCTGATGCACAGAGCATAATACTGGCAAGAAGCAGTAGTAATTATTTTAGACAAAGCTACAATAAGAGTGTCATTCCTAAAATATTTTATGTTTCCGATCTGGGGCTCAGATGGTTAACATAATAATGAGCAAGCAGACAAAGACTGTCTAGAAAGTTTAAAAATCATATCCAATGAATTATGTGAATCGTATCAATGTGCCCTTGTTATTACTCAGAATTAATCAGGTTTTAATTAAAAGCAAAGGAAAGACAATAATTCTTTGCACACTACTGAATTATACTTTTCCACAACCCTAATTAACCCAGCCTATGAAGGATGCTGGAAGCTGTAGTTTAGTCTTATCTCGGCTGGCATAAATATGCCACACCTAAATCAAAAGGAACCTATATTTCTTCAAAAGGAACCTGACTGCTGCCCTTAACTTATTTTGAACCACAAAGTCCCACATCTCCAGATGTTATCATTAATTACTCAAGTTATCTTTAATTTAAGAGTATGCTGTCTTTCTGCATGCTGATATTAAAAAAACACCTAGTCACATGTCAAATGAAAAACAGAAACTTGGCTTAAGACACAGTTGTATACCACTTTCATTTCTTACCATTATACAATTTTATATTTATATTTATATACAATTATACAATTGAAGCTGACTACTTCAGCTTCAATCGCAATAATACAAGAGCAAACAATAGATTCAAACTTAATGTTAACCGCTTCAATCTTGATTGCAGAAAATATGATTTTGTAACAGAGTTGTTAACACTTGGAACACACTGCCTGACCCTGTGGTCTCTTCTCAAACTCCGAAATGCTTTAACCAAAGACTGTCTACTATTGACTTCACCCCATTCCTAAGAGGTCTGTAAGGGGCGTGCATAAGAGCACAAAAGTGCCTACCATTCCTGTCCTAATGTTTCCTTTCATTATATCAAATTAATACAATTATTACATACTTATGTTGATGCTTGTGTATACTGTTGTGACAAAATAAAATAAATAAAAAATTGGAAAAAATAAAACATTTATAGCTGTATTAACTTTAGCCAGGAAAGCCATGGGGTGACCTTGGGCCAGTTATTCTCTCTCAACCCAACTCACCTCACAGGGTTATTGTTGTGAAGAAAATTGGAAGAGGAAGGTGTGTTGGATATGTTCACTGCCTTGAATTATTTGTAAAAATAAAGGTGGAATACAAATAAATAAAAATAAAAAAAATATTTCTAGCTGTACAATATTGACAAAAGCAGATTACCTCAGTGGATCTGCCTTGTGCCGGCTGTGTTCCCAGGACTCACTCTGGCTCAAGAAAGTCTAAACATGAGCCGCAAATGAGCACATATGTTACCATTCCAAACGTGACACCATCAGAAAAAGTTAACTAGATGACAGGAGAACAAAAAATGTTAACTCATCTCATTTTAATTCAGTCTTAGTATGAACAAAATGAAATCCAGTGTGGCTTTGTCTAGGCCCCACCTGCTAAATTGGAGAGTGCAGTTCAGACAAAGCTGCTGAAAGGCTTAAAGCAGCCCTCGGGCTAAGCAAAGAAATGCAGGAATAAACATTTGTGATATATAAAGCTAAACAGATCTCGGTTCCAAAAAGCCAACAGGAGGTTTCTTCTCTGTATCCTACAGCCATTGATTGGACAATCTTCTTCCCAGCTTCATCGTTTCTCCTAGATGCTTTTTCATTTCTTGACAAAGGAAGGAATGATTGCGAAGGCTCCCCATAATCCTACATCCATTCTCAGTATTTGATATTTTATTTTGTATAGGGGCCATAAGTTTGATAAAACTTCCTGTGGTGGAGCCGAATAGAGAAAGACAAAGGAAATGCTGAGTCATTTGATTTCCCTTTCCTCAGTTTGAGAGCCCATGGTTCAAGCATTTAGACTTTTTGGGCTGGGTATCTCTAATTCAAGGATCTGGAGCAGTACCAGTTTGCAACGAGATCGCTTCTACATATGCGCAGATTGTCTATGACGACATACGGGTGGGTGGGGCGGAGCCTCCCCCTGGTTTTACTACCGTTTTACAGGAACCGGACCGAACCAGGGGCAACCCACCACTGATCTGGAGCCAATTCTGTCAATCTCAGCTTCCTTGAATAGTCTCTCCAACAGTATATAAGACTGATAGATTTTTTTTTTATTTGAATTTATATCCCGCCATTCTCCGAAGACTCAGGGCGGCTTTACAATGTGTTAAGCAATATTCACTTAATGTTCACTTAATGTTAAGTGTTAAGCAATATTAAGCAAGCTTTTAAGCTATCAGAGACAGATAAATACAGTCTTCTTGGAAGCTTCAGTTTATCAAATTACTAAATCAAATTATAACATCTGTCTCTGAGGGAGATGTGCTGTTTAGAAATAGGAAATATAAATAAGTCTAAATCATGATTGCTTTGTCCCCCACCCAGTTTTTTAAGATTAGTAAATGATTTTAAATATTTATTGTTTTTAGTTTTGTTTTTTGTTTTTTTTATTATTAAAAAGTTTTACAGAAAATTTCCACAAATACCTCCCCTCTCCCTCCATCCCCCACCCCTCCCCTCCCCTCCCCTCCCCTCCCCAATCCCTCTCCTATATATATATATATATATATATATATAGTATATATATATATATATATATAGTATATATATATAGTATATAATATATACTATATTGTTAGTATAACATCTAACAATCATAAGCTAGAATACGCTAACTAGCCATAAGCTCCCATCCCTACCCTAGAGCCTTAACTCCCCTTTTACATAAAGAAAAATATACAAATACAATTTTTACTTTCTATTCATTCATAAGCTATTTGGTTCTTCTTGGTCTGATATTTGTTTTGAATATAATCAATCCATCTTCTCCGTTCCATATATATCTTTCTTGTGAATAGTCTTTCAGATACGCTGAGATTTTTGCCATCTCCGCTAAATTCGCTACTTTTAATATCCACTCTTCCATGGTAGGCAGATATTCCTTCTTCCAATATTGCGCTACCAATAGTCTAGCTGCTGCTATTAAATTTAAGATCAATTTAGTCTCTATTGCCGTACAGTCCGTAATTATACCCAATAAAAACAACTGCGGAGTAAACTTTATCTTCTTTTTCAAAATATTTTGCATAACCTACCAAATTTTTATTCAAAATGCTTTGATTTTTTTACAAGTCCACCATATATGATAATAAGTAGCATCATCACAATCACATCTTCAACATTTAGCTTGCAAATTCGGATACATACAGGCTAGTTTTTTAGGATCTAGATGCCATCTATAAAACATTTTGTAAAATTTTCTCTTAAATTTTGTGCTTGTGTAAATTTAACATTCCTAACCCAAATTTTTCCCCACGTTTCCATCATTATAGGTTGCTGAATATTTTGTGCCCATTTTACCATACAATCCTTAACTAATTCCGTTTCTGAGTCTATTTCTATCAACTTTTAATATGCGATTGACTTCGAACTCTAATTTGTTTTAACAAATTTTCCTCATTTTGCATGATACCAATTTTCTGGTCTTCTCTCCATCTAGCTTGCAGCTGTCCATACTGAAACCAAGTATGAATTATCCTTTCTTCTTTCATTATATTTAAAGGTTTCAATTGTAATTTACCCTTTTCCATAAAAAGAAGCTCTTTGTAGGTAACCACCTCTTGTTTTTGTTCTATATTTATATTCTCTATCGCATGTCTGGGGATTGCCCATATAGGTATTTTATAATTTAACTTATATTGATACTTTTTCCAAACCCGCAACAAAGCACTTCTAAGTATATGGCTTTTAAAAACCTTATCCACTTTCTTATCATATAATAAATAAGCATGCCATCCATATAACAAATCATAACCTTCTATGTTTAGTGTTCTTTCTTCTGTTAGGTTAAACCAATCACTGATTAATGACAGGGCAGCTGCTTCATAATATAATCTTAGATTAGGCATTTTAAAAACCCCTCTTTCACGTGTATCCTGTATTATTTTTAACTTTATTCTCGGTCTTTTACCCATCCAGATAAAGTTATTAATACCTTTCTGCCATTCCAGCAAATTTGCATCTTTTTAAAGTATTGGTATCATTTAGAACAGAAATAAAAACCTAGGCAAAACATTCATTTTTATTACTGCTATTCTTCCCAATAAAGATAATTGTAGTTTTTTCCAGTTCTCCATTTCCTTCTGCACTTTTTGCCATAACACTTCATAATTATTTTTATATAATTTCACATTTGAAGCTGAAATATATATTCCTAAATATTTAACCTTTTTTACTATTTCAAATTCCGTTACTCTTTCTAATTCTTCTTTTTGATGTATAGTCATATTTTTAGTTATTATCTTTGCCTTTTGTTGATTTACTTTAAATCCAGATACCTTCCCATATTGACTAATTATATCCATCAGGTGTATAACTGATTGTGTTGGTTGAGATAAAGTAACAACCAAGTCATCTGCAAATGCTCTTAATCTATAATCTTGGTGTCTAATTTTAATTCCCTTTATTTTGTTTGAGCCACGTATTTTATTCAGTAAAAGTTCTAGAGTTAAAATAAACAGTAATGGGGACAAAGGACATCCCTCCCTTGTCCCAGTTTTGTTGTATTACAAAAGATATACTGTTGGGGAAAGGGGCTGTATTAGATAATTAAGGAAATAAGGAAATAAAGTAAAGCAATGTTTCTCAATCTCAGTAATTTTGACATGTATGCACTTTGACTCCCATGCTGGCTGGGGAATTCTGCAAGTTGAAGTCCAAATATATTAAAGCTGCTGAGAATAAGAAATGTAAACAGATAAGTTACTTCAGCTGTAGAAGTTGATATTCTTTGAGATTCCCCTCCCCAACACACAGCGTATCTGGAGTATCAACCTCAGCTGTGGAAATTTAAACAGTCTTTTTCCAGGAAAATAGCCAACTATCCTTTGCTTCCCAGCTGGCTACTGTCCTCTTTTATTTCCCAACTACCCTTCTTTTGATTAGTTTTCCCTTAAGGAAGTCAGCCATTTCAAGGCTGATTTAAAGCCTTAAATTTAAAGGCTTTAAGGCAGGGGTGTCCAAACTTGGTCCCTTTAAGACTTTTGGACTTCAACTCCCAGAGTTCCTCAGCCAGCTTTGCTGGCTGAGGGACTCTGGGAGTTGAAGTCCAAAAGTCTTAAAGGGACCAAGTTTGGACACCCCTGCTTTAAGGGAATTTACAAGCCTAAACAGTAAAGTCCAGCTGCAGTTTTAGCCACCTTTGAGTTTTCTCTATGATCTGCTTCCAGAGGTGCCCATGGGAAGTTGGTCAAAAAAGTCAAGAGGCAGAAGAAGACCTGCCCCAGTGATGCATGCCAAAAAGCAATGAGGCTTTGGTTGTGCAGTTGCAGCTACCATCTTGATTTTTTAAAAAATCTCTTGTCTTCCTTCCTTCCTCCCTCCCTCCCTCCCTCCCTCCCTCCCTTCCTTCCTTCCATCCATCCATCCACCTTTAAGCTTATCAGATACCAAGTCTGAATATACTTCACGCACAAAAAAGATACTTTCAATATGGCTGGTGTTTCCCCTAAACCACTCTCTTGCGTTCTGTCTCTCTTGGTTTCATCTCTGGCCATTGGCTGCCCCCACTCGGTCTTCATTTGCTATATAAGCTGATTCCCTGATTTTTTCTAGAAGAAACCATAGCTGTCTTTAGAAGCTCACTAACACAAATCATCCACCAACACTGAAAGATCAAGGTGATCCTTGTAGGGGTGATGGGGTTTATAATACAATGGTGGAAGATAAAGTATTGGGCAGAGCTAATAAGTTTTCCATTTTGTTTTTACTTGAGAAAAATCCAATCAGTGTCAAAATCACTACCACCCTGGAATATTTGACTTCCTCTGACATTTTCAGAGTGTTTATAGAAAAGAAGAAAAAAAAATAACCTTCAGTGTAATATGTTTGGTGGCAACTCAGACATTATCCAATATCTTTTTCTGTCAAAAGTTGATTCTGGCCACCTATCAAAATGTTCAACCTCAAGTCAAGTTGCTGCCTCTTTTGCAGCTGGAAGTGACAGCTGTTTTTAGTGAGTTACTATGAGAGAAAAAGGAAGAAAAAAAGCTGAGAATCTGTTCTCTCAATTGCATACAACTGCTGTGAATGGAACTTGTAGATTTACAACTAAAAATCAAAACACCAGATGGCCTCATAATTGGATCTTCCAATTTCCCCTAAGAATGTGGATGAAAAAGATGGATGTTATAAATAGATCCATACTTATTGGCAGTCACTCCTGTTACCTGAGTAAAACAGCCTTATCTGTTTGGGAGAATAATCTCGAATTAGTTTGCCAACTGACCTAAATTCTGTCTGCATGTCGAGAGGGGAACACTTAAAAACAAACAAACCTGTAATTGTGTTCAGTTATTTGTTGATAGGTGAGTTCCACCCAAAAAATATTTCGCCATGTGCAATTGTCTCTTCAATGAAGACTCATCTCTTGTAACCTCAGAAGTTACTAAGTTGTATTACTATTAATAATAGAAGATACTACCGTTAATAGTTCATACACAACTAAGGATACTGGAGGTTTTTTCTGTTCAAGTTTTTGTATTTCATTTCCATTTCCTGAATCAGAATACAGTTATCCTGTTGATGCATTACAGTGTAATGTGGGGAATAAATACAAAAACGCGTATTTTATGGGTGATGCATATAGAGTGAGTTTTTTAAAGGGAGAAATGCATATCAAACAGGTACTTAAGGGAAATGTTTTAAATTAAGTGCAATTTTCCATGTTTTTCTTTTAATTGCAGGAAATGGGACAGAATGAATTTATGATTGAATGCATGTAAAACTGACGCAGAACAGCAACAAAATTATCCATTCGTCACTATGTCTTTGCTTATTCAGAAGTTTGTCCATTTCTATTTCATGCTGCATATGCCCAAGGTTTAGCTTTAGGTAGTAAATAACTCAATGCATATATACCTGGAGTAATATTACCCCAATACTTTGAAGAACTGATTTGAAATAAAATACATAGAATTCTATTTTAATTTTTTACATGGTAGAAATACACAGATATAGCCATCCATCTCATAGCAAATGACTCTCTGGCATACAAAGATTAAAAATTCATAACAATATAAACGTTTGATGCCCCAGTTAAACAATAACCCCAAACAAAAGCTGCATCATCATCATGAGATGTTTACCTAGAGTCATAGACCAGGGGTCTCCAACCTTGGCAACTTTAAGACTTGTGGACTTCAACTCCCGGAATTCTGGTTTGGCAGATCGAATCTCAACAGGCTCAAGGTTGATTCAGATTTCCAACCTTCCAAGGTCAGTAAAATGATTGTTGGGGGCAATATGCTGACTCTGTAAACCGCTTAGAGAGGGCTGTAAAGCATTATGAAGCAGTATATAAATCTAAGTGCTATTGCTACTACTATAACAAGATTGAGACACTTTTAGATAAGCTTTGCTGTAATATGGGTAGATCAGTGCCATTGTGCTGCAGTATCTGATCTGGTGATCAGTGCAATTGATAGCATTTGCAAGGAGATTCAAAAAGCCAAGATGTCAATCAAAACCACACAGTCAAAATCACATCCTCCTTTATACATACATATGACCTTCACTCAATTCCAAAAGGAACATTGCTTTGGTACATGGCTGTCATCTCCATCTTGACTTTCTTGATGCATGTAATCCTTGACTTACTGTACAACCATTCATTTAGCGACTGTTCAAAGCTACCACAATGCTGAAAATGTGATTTGTGACTGGTCCTCATACTTATAACCATCGTGACATCTCCCTAATCAAAATTCAAGTTTTTGGAATTTGGATTTTTTTAAAAAAATGGCTGCAGTATCCTGGGGTCATGTGATCACCATTTGAGAACTTCCCAGCTGGCTTCTATATATCAGCAATACAAGTAATGGTGCAAGACTTCGAAGGCAGCACTGGGCAAGATCTTAGTATGAGGAATTGTCACATTTCTGACATGTGACAATGTCAGGAAAAAAAAGCCCAGGTGGCCACTGCTGCTTGATGTGATCCAAATCCAAATACATGATGTATGGCTTGGGTGGGAGAAAGTGAGCCAAGAATTGAATTTTTCTTCTATTCCAAATAGGTCTTATAATTTCTATTTGACGGTTGGTGTGTTACTTAGTTTTTGCATTAAAACAGTGGTGGGTTTCAAATTTTTTTACTACCAGTTCTGTGGGTGTGGCTTGGTGGGCGTGGCATGGCTTGGTGGGTGTGGCTTGGTGGGCATGGCAGGGGAAAGTTCCAGCAAAATTCTCATTTCCTCCCAATCAGCTGGGACTTGGGAGGCATAGAATAGATGGGGGTGGGGCCAGTCAGAGGTGGTATTTACCGGTTCTCCGAACGACTCAAAATTTCTGCTACTAGTTCTCCAGAACTGGTCAGAACCTGATGAAACCTACCTCTGCGTTAAACGTATTCAGGGTCCTTGAATCGCTGCAAAAGAGTTTGCTGTATAAGAAATGATGTTGGTGAGACTGGAAGCAGCAATTCCCAAATAAAGTTTAACCCTTCTGTTAATAGAGTTCAGGGGTTTAGCAAGACCACCAAGAATCTGGTCAATTACCCATTGATTCATTAAGGTCTAGAATGAATCCAAGGCCACAGTGACTAGCTGCTATTTGAGAGCTTATACAGGATGGAAAAAATAGATTTTCTTCAACTAATAAATACTGCACTTAATTGGATAAACAGTCTAGATATTAATAATTAGAACACTTACTCTATTCTTGATCAATGTGCTTCAAAATTCAAAATACAACCTATAACATATATAACTTCTTGAATTCCTCATACCTTACAAAATTCACTGACATATTTCCACCATACATGTCCATAGTATTATGTACATAATTTTTGTACATCCTTTTGCATATTTTTGCTAATGTCAAACTATGTACTAATTCTGCACTACTATTAATCTTCTCATCATTCCCATCACCCATCTCTTCCCACTTATGAATGTATGACTGTAACTTTGTTGCTTGTATCCTTACAATTTATATTGAGATTGTTTCCTGATTGCTTATTTGTACCTTATGGCTATCATTAAGTGTTGTACTTTATGATTCTTGATGAACGTATCTTTTCTTTTATGTACACTGAGAGCATATGCACCAAAACAATTCCTTGTGTGTCCAATTACACTTGGCCAATAAAAAATTCTATTCTATTCTATGTTATCCATCTACTCTATGCCATATGCTAAATAAATAAACAAACCACAGGTCTGATTCCTGTACCTCACAGTGAAGAAATCTTCACTTTGTAGATAGCTTCATTCTTGCCTGACAAACTAAGTCAGGTCTGCAAGCCTTCTGCCAAATAAGCTAATTCCTGAATAAACAATTACATTTTGGGGGATGCTAAGCTTGCAGATGAGCCTGGTATGAAGCCTGATGCACAGTATCATTCAAAGTGGGGCCTCTGCACCCCTTCATTCAGTCCCAGGTTGAAAATAGCCTAGCAGCACTTTTGCTCTTATGCGTTGAGTTCTAGGTATATCAAGCAATTGCTCATCCTATTTGATATTGTGTTCCTTTGATGTATGTATTACTGTGCCTTGTTTCATTATAAGAAATGTGACAAATGTACAATTTCTAGCTTTATTTTCCCCAAGAAGATGTCTGTCTTATTTATTAGATTTTTTTGTATTCTGACTTAATTACTTTGTAAGTAACTCAATGTAATGAATATACTTAAAACCCATTCTTCCTCTTATCTTCTTCACAACAACAACCTTGTGGGTTGGCTGGGCTGAGAGAGAGTGACTGGCCCCAAATCACTCATTCGGCTTTCATATCTAAGGTAGAGGCAGAACTCACGTTCTCCTGGTTTCTTCACCACTACACACTGACTCTTATGAAAACTTTTGCTATCAGAACTAAGTTTTTTCTTCACTGTTAATTTTTAAGGACTTAAGTTATTGCTTTCAGCTCCCAGGTAGATCACCTTCCTGGAATATAGCTGTATTTTATTAAAACTGTAGATGTTCTTAGATGTGTCGTATGACCATGGTAGCATCTTTTTTTTTTTTTTTTATATAAAAAAGTTTTATTTTTACAATCTTATCAAATAATTCATCCAATGTACAGTTATATACAATTAGTCGGGCCTGCCCAGTCACCACCACCCTTTTTAACCTTCTTCCCTCTTCTACCTTCTTTTACTTTCCAAACCTTCCTCTCCTTCTCTTATCTACCTCCTCTCCTCCCTCCACCCTACACTCTTCTCCCTCTTCTACCCCTCTTCCTTCCTCTTCTCCTCTTTCCTACCTCCTACTCTCTCTTTTTCCCTCCCCACCGTTCTAAAATGGCAACTGGTCAGACCCGACCCTACATTAATTATATTTATACATCTTCAATAATCCCTGTACATTAACCATCACTCCATCACTAACCTCAACCCCCAATTCCTTCCCTTTACCCCCACCCCCACCCGACTTCCCAGAACAAAATGCAGGGTATCAAAACTAACAATCATAATCTAAAATAATTCCTAAATTATAATCTCTAGTCTCTCCACGCTTATTCACACTCTCAATTCCCCTCTCCTTCAAAAATATATCTAATACAAATTATTTCCTAAATTTACTCATATGCTATTTGATATTTTTTTATCTGATACTTATTTTGAATATAATCAATCCACATTTTCCATTCTAAAATATATTTTTCTTGTGTATAGTCTTTCAAGTAAGCAGAAATTTTTGCCATTTCTGCCAGATTTGATACTTTAAGAGTCCATTCTTCAATTGTAGGTAATTCTTCTTTCTTCCAATATTGAGCAATCAAAAGTCTTGCGGCTGTTATTAAGTTCAGAATCAATTTAGTCTCTATAGCTGTACAATCCATAATTATTCCTAGTAAAAAGAACTGCGGGGTAAACTTAATCTTCTTTTCAAAATATTCTGCATGATCCACCATACTTTAATCCAAAATGCTTTAACTTTTTTGCAAGTCCACCATATATGATAATAAGTAGCATCTTCACAATCACATCTCCAGCATTTAGCCTGTACATTAGGATACATACATGACAATTTTTGGGGGTCTAAATGCCATCTATAAAACATCTTATAAAATTTTCTCTCATATTTTGCGCTTGTGTAAATTTAACATTCCTCACCCAAATTCTTTCGCAAGTTTCCAACATTATTGGTTGCTGAAAATTTTGTGCCCACTTAATCATACAATCCTTAACCAAATCAGTCTCTGAATCTATTTCTACTAATACATTATACAACCTCTTAATATGCTGTTGACCTTGAGCTCTCATTTGTTTTAACAAATTATCCTCAATTTGCTTAGCACCTATTTTTGATCTAATTTCCATCTAGCTTGTAGTTGTCCATATTGGAACCATGTATAATTTTTCCTTCTTCCCCATCTTTTCTCTAGATTTTAATTGTAACTCCCCTTTTCCATACAAAGAAGTTCTTTATAAGTAACTACCTCCATCTTTTGATATATATTTATATTTTCTATCATGTGTCTCGGTTTGCCCATATTGGAATCTTTCCATCTAATTTGTATTGATATTTCCTCCAAACCCTCAATAATGCATTTCTAATTATATTATTTTTAAATATTTTATCAACTTTCTTATCATATAATAAATAGGCATGCCACCCATATAACAAACCATAACCTTCTATATTCAGAACTCTTTCCTCAGTTAAATTAATCCAATCAGTAATTAATGATAAAACAACTGCTTCATAATACAATTTTAAATTAGGCATTTTAAGACCCCCTTTCCTTATATCCTGCATTACTTTTAATTTTATTCTTGGTTTTTGCCCATCCATACAAATTTACTAATCCCTTTTGCCATTCCTGTAATTTAATATCATTCTTAAACACCGGTATCATTTGAAACAAAACAAAACCTGGGCAAAACATTCATTTTATAGCCGCTATTCTTCCCAGCAAAGATAGTTGTAACTTCTTCCAACTCTCCATTTCTTTCCATACCTTCTGCCACAATACCTCATAATTATTTTTGTATAATTTAACATTTGAAGCTGTAATATATATTCCTAAATATTTAACCTTTTAACGATTTCAAAACCTGAAGTTCTTTCTAACTCTTCTTTTGTTGTATATTCATATTTTTAGTTATCATCTTTGTCTTTTGCTGATTCACCTTAAATCCAGATACTTTACCATACTGACCAATTATATCTTTTAAACCAGTTACTGAGTATATTGGTTGAGATACAGTAACAACCAGGTCATCTGCAAAAGCTCTTAATCTATAATCTTGATGTTTAACTCTAATTCCCTTTATTCGATCGGAACCACGTATTTTATTCAGAAGAATTTCTAAAGTTAAAATAAAAGTAATGGGGACAAGGGACATCCCTGTCTCGTCCCTTTCTCAATTTTAAAAGTTTCTGTTAACCCACCATTTACTATTATTTGTGCTGTTTGCTTCTGATATATTGCTTTAATTGCATGGATAAAATAATCCCCAAATTGCATTTTTCTATTACTTTAAACAAAACTGCCAATCCAATCTATCAAAAGCTTTTCAGCATCCAAAAAGGAATGCCGCTGATACTTGGTTGTTTCGTTCCAAATATTCAAGTAAATTTACAATTTGCCTCACATTATATCTCATCTGCCTACCCTTAATAAATCCTGACTGATCATTATGAATTATTTGATTCATCACTGGCATTAATCTATTAGCCAATATCTTGGTAAATATCTTGTAATCAGTATTTAAAAGTGATATAGGCCTATAATTCTCTGCTTTAATACCATCTCGATCTTCCTTCGGTATTAACGAAATAAAGGCTGTCCTCCATGAAGGGGGAACATCTCCTCCCATTTGAATTTTATTAAATAACTCTTTAAGTGGTTCAACCATCTCATTTTGTAAATTTCTATAATAAACAGCTGTTAAACCATCTGTTCCTGGTGCTTTACCGATTTTAAGTTGTTTAATTGCTAAGAAAATTTCCTCTGAAGTAATTAATTGATTCAATTCTTCTCTTTGATTTTCTGTAAGCTCACAAATATTTTGTTGTTGTAAATATCTTTCTATCTCTGTATCATCAACCATATCCCTAGAATATAACTTACTATAATACTCTAAAAATGCTTTTTTAATCAAGTTCTTTTGATAAACTTCCTTACCCCTATATTCTATTTTATCAATCGTTCGTGATTTCTGTTTTTTCCTTATTAAATAGGCAAGCCATCTTCCTGGCTTATTGGCATTATTAAACGTATTATGTTTTACATATTGTAAATTAATTGCTACTTGATCTGCCATCAACATATTAAACTGACCTCTCAATATATTTATTGATTCTTTTATTTTACTATTTCCTGGGCTATTTATCAATAATTGTTCTTTCTTTTTAATTTCCTCTTCCAGTTCCTTTTTCTTTTTCTGCAATTTATTTTTGTATTTAATATTCATTTGTATAAGATTTCCTCTCATATAAGCCTTACTGGAGTCCCAAATCATCTCTATAGATGTCTCTTTTTTCATATTCATAATAAAAAATTCTTTCATTTGTTTTTTACATTCATTTACATTTTGTTCATATTTAAACAAATTCTCATTCAACCTCCATGATCTCCTAGCCTCCTTTTCCCGATCAAATTCAATCCAAACTGGACTATGATCAGATAAAGTTCTTGAACAAATCTTCGTCTTCTTCACTCTAGAATACAAGTCATTAGTAATCAAAATAAAATCAATCCTCGAAAATGATTGGTGCCTATCAGAAAAGAAGGTAAAATCCCTCTCTTCTGTATTATGTTCTCTCCAAATATCTCTTAATTCCAAGTCCTCCATCATATCAAAAAAAGCCTTTGGTAATTTCGCCCGGCTTGATATCTTCCTTAAACTTTTTTTGTCTTTTTGAGTATCCAACACACCATTCCAATCACCCATTAATATATATGATTTATAATCCCAAAATACTATTCTTTTATGTAAAACTTGAAAAATTTTCTTGTTGTTGATTTGGAGCATAAACTCCTATTAATAATGTCTTCTTTCCTCCAACAAGAGTTCAATAGCAATGTATCTTCCTTGCTTATCCACCTCAATTAATTTTGCTGATATATCCTTCTTTATATATATAACTAAACCATTTTTTCTCCAAAGAGGAGGCAACAAAATGTACTCCCAGTTTTGAATTTATCAAATATTTCTGGTCTAAAGATCTAATATGTGTTTCTTGTAAACAAGTAATGTCATTTTAAATTGTTTCAAATAGTGAAATACTTTCCTTCTCTTCTGGTGAATTCAAACCATTAACATTCCAAGATAATAGTTTAATTGCCATTATCGGCCAAAGGAAACTTTTGGAACACTAGCCGCAAATCACATTTTGCTTTAGGCCTTGCTCCTCCCACTGTTTCCGTTGTAGTAGTTGCCAGTTGTTGTTGTGCCTTCATCTCTTGTTCCTTGCGTTTAGCAGCAGCTCTTGTCAGCCTTTGTTCTTTTGAATCTGGACCCGTCATAGGTATTTCCAACACTTGTAATAAATCTTCTTCCATCACAATCTGTTCTTGAACCTGCTTCACTTCTCTTTCCTTCACTTCAGTCTCCTTTCTTCTAGCATCCAGTGGAGAAAGACTTCCAACTTTAATGCCTCAACATAAAATTCTCTCGCTTTTCCAACTGTATTGAGACGATGTACTTTCCCTGCATAATATACTATTATACCAGTTGGAATATCCCATCTATATTCAATCTGACGTTTTTTAAGTTCATTCACCAGGAAGGCAAATTCCTTTCTAGCTCTTAACATTTTGGTGGAATTTCCTTTAATATTAAAATATCCTGACCAGCAATCTGAATCTTCTCCCCCTTATATGAGGCTTGCAAAATCTGATTTCTCACTGTTCTATTTGTAAAATAAATAACAACATCCCTTGGCAACTTTTTTTGCCTTGCTATCCAAGAATTCACACGATATATTTTATCAATTTGATAAGCCACATCTACTGGACGAGCTGCTAATATCTCAGCAAATACTTCAGAAAAAATTTCCCTTAAATCCTCTTCTTTATTCTCTTTCAGACCACGAATTCTTAGAGCAAATTCCATATTTCTGTATTGTATCAAAACTATTTCATCCTCTGTCTTTTCCATTTTACTTTGAAATTCAGCCATTTTATTTTCTAATTTTAAATTACATTGCTTAATTACTTCAACCTCCTCTTCTAATAAAATCACATTCGTTGCCAAACTTTGTACTGCCATTACAAATCCTTCTTTAACTTCTTTATTTCCCACTTGAATTTCTGATATCTGCTCTTTCATTTCAGACATCTCATCAGTTATAACTTTAAATTTTTCTTCTATAAAGCCTTTTAAGTTCTCTCTTGTAACGCCTCTAAATTCAATGTTCTAGTCTCTGCTGTATGAGCTGGAGAGGCACCAGCTGATAAAGTTCCAGAGCTCTTTGTTACAGTAGACTTTAATTGTTTGGCTGCCATCTTCTATAAAATTATTTATTTATTTATTTCCAGCTTAATATTCACTTTAAATCTTCTTAACTTCTGAGAAACACAGTCTTTTAAAGCAGTATTTAAAAAATCTCCCTAGATTCTATCAGCAGGCAGCAAAGAGTTAACGCAGCAAGTAACATGCAAATTACCAACTGCAGAGGCACACGCTGAAAGTATCACTTTCGCTTTCCACTCGTTAACTTGTTAACAATTCGCCTCCATTTTCTTGCTGTTTTCAAGCTTGTTACAAAGTATCGGGGAATCGGCTTGGCTACTTGCTTAAAGTTCTCCCACTTTCGTTCTGTCCGGTATAATCCTTTATTGTCCAAAATAAATCTCGGCGTTTGGTCGTGGTGATTGGTTCCGCCAAAGCAGAAGAATCCTCGGATCTGGAGCTCTTCGGGTTGCTGGAGGGAACTTAACCCTTCAAACCCCTTTTTTCTCAGGGGCTTTAGGGAAATTCAACCTCTGCCCTCAGCTCACCCCTTCTCCTTCTCCCGAAGAGGGGGTTTTCCGAACCGCTGGACAGCAGATTTAAGCTGTCCTAGCGATTCCACATAATCCAGAGGTTGGTGATCGTAAAGATCACCGCCATCACCTACGGTGCCAAACAGGAAGACACCATGGTAGCATCTTAATGGCATAGTGGTGACAATATATAAAATAGAAGGGTTAAATATTGCATGGAAGCAGTTCTGGAATTGCACAGCAAATATACAGTAGCAGAGAACTGAATGAATAAACCAGTGGCACTTAAGGAGCTATGTCTAGCAGATAACTAAAAAGAGCATTAATCAAAATCTATCAGCATCAGTGCTCTTAATGAAAGATGGCCATTATTTTACAAAGCCTCTGAGGCAACTAGAACAACTTATCTGAATGGTTCAAGAACATTGTTAGTGTTCGTTTCTGTAAGATTTGTGTGGTTTCTAGAATTCATTATGATTAAAGATCTACCTGAGCTATTTAAGGACATGAAAGAAGAGACATTTTATCTGGGAGCATACTCTTTTCCCTGGTAAACAGACCTTTCTTCTTTGGCTTACTTGCTATCAGAACTAAGTTTTTTCTTCACTGTTAATTTTTAAGGACTTAAGTTATTGCTTTCAACTCCCAGGTAGATCACCTTCCTGGAATATAGCTGTATTTTATTAAAACTGTAGATGTTCTTAGATGTGTCGTATGACCATGGTAGCATCTTAATGGCATAGTGGTGACAATATATAAAATAGAAGGGTTAAATATTGCATGGAAGCAGTTCTGGAATTGCACAGCAAATATACAGTAGCAGAGAACTGAATGAATAAACCAGTGGCACTTAAGGAGCTATGTCTAGCAGATAACTAAAAAGAGCATTAATCAAAATCTATCAGCATCAGTGCTCTTAATGAAAGATGGCCATTATTTTACAAAGCCTCTGAGGCAACTAGAACAACTTATCTGAATGGTTCAAGAACATTGTTAGTGTTCGTTTCTGTAAGATTTGTGTGGTTTCTAGAATTCATTATGATTAAAGATCTACCTGAGCTATTTAAGGACATGAAAGAAGAGACATTTTATCTGGGAGCATACTCTTTTCCCTGGTAAACAGACCTTTCTTCTTTGGCTTACTTGCTATACGAGAGAATTTCGTATAACATTTTATTAAATTTATACACCACCCATCTCATTATCACACGATTCTGTGTTGGGTCTGGGTCATGTCTTTTGTACTACAAATTATTTGATTATTCTAATATGCCACGTTCTTTTTAAATGTATTTTTTCCTACAATATAGACTGTTTCTTCCTTTATTAAGTTTTAGGATGAATTGTCAATGAAAAGGCCAGGTAACGGAAACTCAGTATGAACTTAGAGAACAAAGTTGGTCAGAACCTTCCATCTCCCACCATCCTATCACAACTCATGAAGCTTCTTGCATGAAAAGCAAACACCTTCTTCTTCCTCAAGGAAAAAAAATCTAATTTTGAAAAAGCACCTTTGAGACAACTATGGCCTGGATGTCTGAGAATCTCCATAGACATGAAGTTAGAGCAGTGGTGAAATTCAATTTTTTTTACTACTGGCTCTGTGAGCGTGGTTAGGTTGGTGTGCCAAGGGAAGGATACTGCAAAATCTCCATTCCCACCCCACTCCAGGGGAAGGATACTGCAAAATCTCCATTCTCTCCCCACTCCAGGGGAAGGATACTGCAAAATCTCCATTCTCTCCCCACTCCAGGGGAAGGATACTGCAAAATCTCCATTCCTACCCAACTCCAGGGGAAGGATACTGCAAAATCCCCATTCCCTCCACACTCCTGGGGGAAGGATATTGCAAAATCTCCATTCCCACCCCACTCTGGGGCCAACCAGAGGTGATATTTGTCGGTTCTCCAAACTGCTCAAAATTTATGCTACCGGTTCTCCAGAACCTGTCAGAACCTGCTGAATTTCACCCCTGAGTTAGAGAGCTTACTGTTTTTAATCTTGGTGCACATTTAACTCAGAAACAATCTGTCAAATAGATCAAGCAATCATTGCTGGAAGTATTGATTCTCATAAATAAAAACAGCTAAATTTATTTATTTACTCATTAATTTAATTTCAGTTTTCAAATTGTGGCCCCTATTCAAAATGAAAATAATTTAAAAAATACTTAGCTTATGTTCCTTTGGCAGTATTATTCTATTAGCTGAGCTAAATACACACCTGAGTCGGGAGCAATGCTTCGCAATCATCTGTGTAATATATTAAGCACTTTTTTTTAATTGCTGCTTCCTTAAAAGAAAAAGAAAAAAAAATTGAGAAAAGAAACATATTCAATATGTTTTGACAGCTGTCAAAACTAAATGTCAAAATATCAGCCGTAAATAGGTTGGAAAATAATTCAGTCTCCATTAGAGTAAATCTAGACTCGAGATTCAAATATTTTATTTTCTCAAGATGTTCTGTACAGTGTAGGAAGTTTTGATTATATGACTATCTAGTGAGCAAATAAAAGATGCCATATAGACTTGAGAAAAAATATCAAGGTTCTTAAATTAGACTTGCCCACCAGTGCAGAAAGCTCTCTTAGTGTGCTGTTGATGCAAGGAAAAGATAATACTAAAATGAGTTTCTTTTAAAGGTAAATGTGATATTTTGAATTATAGTTAGTATGGGTATTCCCCACATCTTTGGAAAAAAAAATACATATTTGGCTTTGGTTTCAGGCATTTTTTTTTCTTAATCCTACATAAAGATTACTGTGTAGCAAGAACCAGACAAGCATACCTGCAACAGTATTTATTTATTATTTATTGACTCAAAAAGGGAACTGAGGAACTGCAGGCAAATGCCTGTGATTTATACTTAGGCCAGTGGTAGTCAACCTGGTCTCTACCGCCCACTAGTGGGCATTCCAGCTTTCATGGTGGGCAGTAGGGATTTTGTCCAATACTGAAGCACTTTCCTTATTTTTAATTTAATTGACTTTTAAAAAAAAATTCATAGCATTATTTAAAAACATTTTCATTAGGTTTTCATAAAATTCCCCGTGACAATTTAAATTTCTGAAAATATATTATTTGTATCGCCCGTGCATAAGTTTAGTTCACGTTATGTAAGTGAAACTAAATGGTGCTATAGTGTGACTGCAAACAAAAGACCCTCGTCCCAGAATAGCTCGCGCATCTCCCCCCACACCACCCAGCTGTAACAGACAAGCAAAAATAAAATAAATAAAAATAAAAAAATAAATAAGCAGAGCTGGTAGACGGCGCCCCCCCCCAAACCCAATCCACGATGCACGAGAGGCTTGTGCAGATGACGATACACTTTATAAATTACCATTACTGTGGAACCGGTGGGCGGTTAGAAAATTTTACTACTAACAGAGATACAAAAGTGGGCGGTAAGTATAAAAAGTTTCACTACCCCTGATCTAGGCCCACAGGGCCTTAACCAATCATAGAACTAGAAAAAGCCCGCCCAAATATAAATGTTTTAAATTTCCCTCCAAAACAGTTGGGGTCATCTAAAGGTTAGTTTCATTTTAACACAACTATATACATTCAATACATAACAAAGACACTAGGGATTGGTGTAAGGAGTTTTTCCATCCCAACAGATAACCTCTTTGCTGAGCCTCAGGCCTCCTGGAAGCCTCTCCTAGTGGGAGAAGACACAATCTATGCAGATGAACATTTCATGAAGATAAAGAAATTACTTAGTTTTAAGGGTTATAGAAATTTTGAAAAATGAATTGAACTTCTGATAGATCATATATTAACAGAGCCAGTCAGGGATTCTATTAACATGACAGCTTCACAAAGGATTTTGAAAGGGCCTCTTTGAAGCAAGGGGCCTTCAAGGCGAACAGGTGAACAATATCTTGTACAGCTGCTGAACTGGGGAAGAAAAGTACAGAATAGCTAAGTGCTTGAATTTCTAAGGGATATATAAGGGAAGTGTCTTGGCGACGTTTCGACGAAATCCCATTCGTCATCATCAGGCTAGGTGCTTACAGCTTCCTATTTGTAGGAGAAATGTATGATCGCTGCTGTTTCTTCCTTTTAACTGCTAGTGGGGGTTTGAACTGATTGGTTGGAAGCTTGGCTGTGTTCTGATTGGGTGGAGGTGTGTTCTGATTGGTTGGGAGTTTGGCTGTGCTCTAATTGGATGGTGGGGTTGGCTGTGCTCTGATTGGCAGGGGGTGTGTTCTGTTGGGGGGGGCTTAGTTGTGCTAGGTTGGTTTGAGATGCAGGGGGATTTGAATTGGTGAGTTGCATTGCTGTTGTTTGGCTTCACGTTTGTGGTCGTGCTTCATCTTCATGGTGGGTGTCAGTCTGCTGCATGTATGGATTGGAGGGGTTTGAAATGGCTAATGATGCAGCTGCGGTCTGGCTTCTGGTCCGTGGTCGTGCTTCATTATCGGTATGGGTTTGAGTTTGCTTTCTGTATGGATGTGTGGTGGTGACATGCTGTGTGGCACTCACGAGTGTGGGTCTTGCGTCATTCTTCATGTTAGGGACTCATTTGTCGATAAGGGCGGGTTTCCAAATGGCTGGTAGGCGGGAGGTATCATCTCGTTTATTCATGCTGTGTGGGCGTTTTTCTATCTCGATGGCTTCTCTGATTATTCTGTTGTTAAAGTGTTCAGTTTTGTTGATAGTTCTGGTATTTTTAAAATCAATTTTATGTCCTGTGGCTTTAAGGTGTTGGATCAAGGAAGAAGTTGGTTCCTCTTTTTTGATTGAGTTCTTATGTTCTTCAATGCGTGCACTTATTCTTCTGTTGGTTTGTCCGATGTATGTGGTGCTGCAGGAGGTGCATGGGATTTCATATACTCCTTGATTTTCTAACTTAGTTTGTCTTTGGGGTTTCTTAGGATGGTGGATATTTTTCGGTTTGTGCAGAATGCTGTCTTGATGTTGTGTTTGTAGAGGATCTTGCCGATTCTGTCTGTGGTACCTTTTATATATGGGAGGAGGGCTTTGCCGTTTTCTTGTTCTCTGTCTTGGATTTTAGTGGGGGTTTCTATATGGATTAGTTTGGTAATCTTATTTCTTTTCAGTTCAAACCCCCACTAGCAGTTAAAAAGAAGAAACAGCAGCGATCATACATTTCTCCTACAAATAGGAATCTGTAAGCACCTAGCCTGATGATGACGAATGGGATTTCGTCGAAACGTCGCCAAGACACTTCAAATCTTACGTGGGAGAAAACCCGAATAACCAAAGACCTACATACAAACACCCGCGAAAACCTCAGAAAACAAATATATATATAGGTCTTTGGTTGTTCGGGTTTTCTCCCGTGTAAAATTGGAAATGTCTTGGCAACGTTTCAACGAAGTCTCATTCGTCATCTTCAGGCTTCAGCTTCGTGCTTCTGGGAGCAATGTGTGATCGCAGCTGTTTCTTCCTTTTAACTGCTTGTGGGGGTTTGAACTGATTGGGTGGGAGCTTGGCTGTGCTCTGATTGGATGGGGGTTTTTCTGTGCTCTGATTAGCTGGGGGTGTGTCCTGTGTTGGTGGGGGCTTGGTTGTGCTCAGTCTAGTCTGTGCTGCAGGGGGATTTGAGCTGGTGAGCTGCATAGCTGTTGTTTGGCTTTGTGGTCGTGCTACATCTTCATAGTGGGTGTCAGTCTGCTGCATGAATGGATTGGAGGGGTTTGAAATGGCTAATGTTGCAGCTGCGGTCTGGCTTCTGGTCCTTGGTCGTGCTTCATGATCAGTGTGGGTTTGGTTCTGCTTTCTGGGTGGATGTGGTGACATCCTGTGTGGACCTTGTGAGTTTGGGTCTGGTGTCATTCCTCGTGTTAGGAATGACACCACGAGGAATGGCACGAGGAACACGAGGAATGACACCAGACCCACACTCACAAGGTCCACACAGGATGTCACCACTGCACATCCACCCAGAAAGCAGACCCAAACCCACACTGATCATGAAGCACGACCAAGGACCAGAAGCCAGACCGCAGCTGCAACATTAGCCATTTCAAACCCTTCCAATCCATTCATGCAGCAGACTGACACCCACTATGAAGATGTAGCACGGCCACAAAGCCAAACAACAGCTATGCAGCTCACCAGCTCAAATCCCCCTGCAGCACAGACTAGACTGAGCACAACCAAGCCCCCACCAACACAGGACACACCCCCAGCCAATCAGAGCACAGAAAAAACCCCATCCAATCAGAGCACAGCCAAGCTCACCCAATCAGTTCAAACCCCACAAGCAGTTAAAGGAAGAAACAGCTGATCACACATTGCTCCCAGAAGCCTGAGCTGAAGCCTGAAGATGACGAATGAGACTTGTGAAGCGTTGTCAAGACATTTCCAATTTTACACGGGAGAAAACCCGAACAACCAAAGACCTATATACAAACACCCACGAAAACCTCAGAAAATATATATATATATATATATATATATATATATATATATATATATATATATATATATATATATATATATATATGTAGATCTTTGGTTGTTCGGGTTTTCTCCTGCGTAAAATTGGAAGTGTCTTGGCGACGTTTCGACGAAGTCTCATTCGTCATCTTCAGGCTTCAGCTTCGTGCTTCTGGGAGCAATGTGTGACTGCAGCTGTTTCTTCCTTTTTAACTTCCCTTCCTAGATGTCTTAGTCTACAGGAAACCCAATGGCTCCCTAGGACACACCATCTACCAGAAGAAAACACACACAAACCATTATCTGCACGCACTCTCACACCACCACCCAGCACAGATCAACTCCGTAGCCAAGACACTCATCTCCAGAACAAAACGCTTAGCTGACGAACAACACCTAAAAACCGAACTACACACTCTCACTAACGTACTAACATCCAATGGATTCCAGAGAAATAAGATTACCAAACTAATCCAAAAAGAACCCCCCACTAAAATCCAAGACAGAGAACAAGAAAACGGCACAGCCCTCCTCCCATATATAAAAGGCACCACAGACAGAATCAGCAAGATCTTCCACAAATACAACATCAAGACAACATTCTGCACAAACCAAAAAATATCCACCATCTTAAGAAACCCCAAAGACAAAATTGAGTTAGAAAATCAAGGAGTATATGAAATCCCATACACCGTCTGCCCCACCACATACATTGGACAAACCAACAGAAGAATAAGTGCACGTATTGAAGAACACAAGAACTCAGTCAAAAAAGAGGAACCAACTTCTTCCCTGGTCCAACACCTTAAAGCCACAGGACACGATATTGACTTTAAAAAGACCAGAACTATCGCCAAAACTGAACACTTTAACAACAGAATAATCAGAGAAGCCATCGAGATAGAAAAACGCCCACACAGCATGAACAAACGAGATGATACCTCCCGCCTACCAGCCATTTGGAAACCTGCCCTTATTGACAAACGTGTCCCTAACACGAGGAATGACACCAGACCCACACTCACGAGGTCCACACAGGATGTCACCACCACACATCCACCCAGAAAGCAGACCCAAACCCACACTGATCATGAAGCACGACCAAGGACCAGAAGCCAGACCGCAGCTGCAACATTAGCCATTTCAAACCCTCCAATCCATACATGCAGCAGACTGACACCCACTATGAAGATGTAGCACGACAACACGAAGCGGACAACAGCTGTGAAGCACACCAGCTCAAATCCCCCTGCAGCCCAGACTAATCTGAGCACAGCCAAGCCCCCACCCAAAGAGGACACCCCCCCATCCAATCAGAGCACCAAAAAACCCCCATCCAATCAGAGCACAGCCAAGATCCCACCCAATCAGTTCAAACCCCACTAGCAGTTAAAAGGAAGAAACAGCTGCAATCACATTGCTCCCAGAAGCACGGCTGAAGCCTGAAGATGACGAATGAGACTTCGTCGAAACGTCGCCAAGACACTTCCAATTTTACGCGGGAGAAAACCCGAATAACCAAAGATCTACATACAAACACCCACAAAAACCTCAGAAAACAAATATATATATATATATATATACTGTTTTATTTTTAAATGAAGTCAGATTAAAGGTAGTGGTGATGTCCAGTAATTTGGCTTTGGGAGATTTAAACTAGAAACTGCTTTGAAAATATAATCCAGGGATTTGCAAACTTTTCTGAGCTGGGCAATGTTGTGGTCCACCAGCAGCTTGCGGAGCTGGCAATGGCGCTGGACAGTGATGAGGCTGAGGAAGAACACTGGCCAGTCCTGGAGGCTGGGGAAGGCCCGGATGAGGGCTCTGCATCAGAGGCAGAGGTGGGGCCAGGGCCACTGGGAAGTGAGGTGCGGACTCCAGAGGCCTCCAGAGGCTGACAGTAGTGAGGCAGAGGAACAGGAGGAGCCTGTTGCTAATGCACGCATGAGAAGAGCTGCCAGAAGGCAAGAGTAGCTCAAGCAAAGAGGACGACTTGGGAGTAGGGCCAAGAGATGACTCCCCTAAAGCTTAAAAGACCAACAACAGCATTTGTGCTCTTTGCTGGAAAACAACTTTGATAGCTTTGTCTTGTTGCATTTTATCGGTGTCTTCTGAACTTTTGCTAAGAAAGGCCTTGGGCAGTTTGCCTAATTGGACCAAGGTTGGTGATAGGACTGAAGAATTATGTTGGGAGGAATTTGCTTTAATTTAGTTGAACTACGCTGAGAATGAAGTAATTCTCAGCTGTTCAAATAAAGTTTGTTTTTACACTGACTGAGTTTCCTACTACTTACTTGGCCCTGGGTCACAACAGGCAACTAAGAATGAAAGCCATCCAAGTCTCATGAGTTTTTAATGAGAATTTAGAGATATTGACGTGCTTGTGAGATGTCAGATGTTGAAAAAATTCAGCATTTTTTAAAACTTTGCAATCTTATGTGATACGGCCGAAATCACATCAAATACCTGTACAATTAGCACAGGGTCCCCACAAGGCTGTGTGCTCTCTCCACTTCTCTTCTCTCTCTATACCAATGACTGCATTTCAAACAATCCATCTGTTAAACTACTGAAGTTCGCAGATGACACAACAGTGATCAGTCTCATTTGAGACAATGATGAATCCACATACAGATGGGAGGTTGAACAACTAGCCTCGTGGTGCGACCAGAACAATTTGGAACTGAACACACTCAAAACATAGAAATGGTGGTGGACTTTAGGAGAAACCATCCCATATTAATACCTCTTACAATTCTAGACAACACAGTATCAACAGTAGAGACCTTCACATTTCTAGGTTCTGCCATATCTCAAGACCTAAAATGGGCACCTAACATCAAAAATGTTATCAAAAAAGCACAACAAAGAATGTTATTCCACCCAACTCCAGTTGACTCTTATCGTGACGGCTAATTAGAACTGCAGAAAAATAATTACTACCAACCTGCTTTCCATTGAGGACCTGTATACTGCACAAGTCAAAAAGAGGGCTGTGAAAATATTTACAGACCCCTTGCATCCTGGACATGAAACTATTTCAACTCCTATCCCCAAAACAATGTTAAATCTGCACTACTATTCATCTTCTCATCGTTCCTATCACCCATATCCTCCCACTTATGACTGCATGACTGTAAACTTGCTGGTATCCTTATGATTTATATTGACTGTTTCCTAATATGACTGCTTATTTGTTCCTTATGACTATCATTAAGTATTGTAACTTATGATTCTTGACGAATGTATCTTTTCTTTTATGTACACTGAAAGCATATACACCAAGACAAATTCCTTGTGTGTCCAATCACACTTGGCCAATAAAGAATTCTATTCTATTTTTTTAATTTTCAAAAAACCTTTATTAAAGTTTAAAATATTAAAATACAAATAAAAATACATCTAATGAAAATACATCCATTATAATTGTACAATTCAATGTCGTTCTGACAGTACACAAATCTTAACTCTATTCATATATTCTCTGATATTCCTATTTGTTTGTTTGTTTGTTTGTTTGTTTACATTTATATCCCGCCCTTCTCCGAAGACTCAGGGCGGCTTACAGTGTATAAGGCAATAGTCTCATTCTATTTGTATATTTGAATTCTATTCTGTTCTATCTGGTATTGCAGCATTTTAAAAAGATGATTTGGTTTTATTTTGGAGGGAATGTGTGTATTTCCTGAGAGTTCTTTAAGTGACAAACTCGTATATGCTGAGTTGATGGCTCCTGACAGGAGAAAGAAATGATTGTGATGCAGCACTGTATTAGTCTAGAATGTATGGTTAATTCACAGTCAATTTGCACAGATAAGATTCCTCACTTTGTGTTTTTATGTGCACATTCTGGACATTCCTTTCCATCAGTCTTACTACATATCTGGAATGACATGAGATAATTAATCTGAGCAGGTCAGTCCCAATGAGTGACTATCCTGCTTAGATTTATTCATGACTTGATATGATACCTAAATACAGGCAACTTTCATCCAATTTTATTCCTAATCAGCTTTCAGACATGAGAGCTTTAGGTAATCAACACTCTTAAATTCCTTTAAGAAAGGAGACATCCTATATCAAGTTTGCATGTCTTCTGTGCTTTTATATTATATTATATTAATATATTAATATATATTAATATATTAATATATATTATATATTATATTATATTAAGCAGGTCTCTATCAATGTTTTCCAGCTGTCATCTCTCCCTCTCTCTCTGTATCTCTCTGTCTCTCTCTCTGTGTCTGTCTATCTGTCTCTCTCTGTCTCTTTCTCTGTCTCTGTCTCTGTCTCTCTCTCTCTCTCTGTATATATATATATCTGATTAATCTGCAAACACCCACTACACCTACCAATCAAGATGCAACCACACAGCCAACCAACCTGCTTACAGCAACAAAGCCAACACTCCCCACCTCTCCACCAGTATTTATAGAGATGGCCGACCATGCTTTGCTCGCACAAGCACGAAGCCGTAAGCACCAGCCTGAAGTATCACCAAGATACTCTCAACCTTACATGGGAAAAGACCCGAATATGCCAAGACCTACATACCTATACCCGTGAAAGCCTACGAATATATATATATATATATATATATATATATATATGTATACATACACACACACACACACACACACACACACACACACACACACGCACGCACACACACACCCCACCTGGATCCCCGCCCCCTAATTTCTAACGCTGTTTTACATGAAAAAGTAACAACTAAGATTTTTAGATTTGGTTGGCCACAGATCATCTCATTGTAAGTGTCCCTTTCTCGATAGAATCAACAAATATAATCTTCTTAATGTCCCATTTAAACTAAATAAAAAACTGAGAAATTACTTAACCATCCCTCCCCAAACGTCTGTCTTATCAAGTCAGGAAAATAATGCGTGTGTTAGTATATAAAGTTGGTTGCAGCCTTGGAATGTTTTACACAAGTTTTGTCTACTTCATCAGAAAACATAAAACACACAGGAACTGAGCCACAACCTTGGCAGTCAATGACTGAAGGTGGGAAATTGCCTTCAAGTCAATGTTTATAATGTCCCCTTTTTCCTTGTAAACCTAGTATTGCTAGGGTGGTTTAAGAACTGCAAAATATATCTTTGGCCAAAGGGAGATGATGAATGTGCTGCCATATGAAAAGAGATGGGTGCTAGAAAAGTATAAGAACAGTTGAACTTGAAATTCTTTTCTTTCTTAATATTATAAATATTTGAGGTTTTTAAAAAAACCTCAAATATGATCACCTCAGAAATCAAGTCGGCTCTTTTGGAAAGGCGTTTTGAACATGACGCCAAAACTGGTTTAGCTTCCACCATGATGATGTTTTGTTTGAAATGTCGGCTGTTTGTAAAACTCTTCCTATGTGAGACTGACAGCCTGGCTATAATAAGTGAAATGCAGATGTAGGAATATAAAAATACAGTTGAAGACTCCAACTGGCATTGGTTAATAATGAACCAGAATAGCTAGACCTTAATTATTGTCCGAGAGGAAGAGAGTAAGAGCCATTTACCCATATAGCATTCTATATGAGAAAATAAAATTTGAACAAGCCTCATAATGTACTTCATAAGTCCTGAGACACCATTCATCACTGGGTAGCCCCAGGAATGAATGAATCATAGGAAAGATATGAGAAAGTATCTTGCTCAGCTGCTGATCCAAGTTGGTTATATGGTACATAAATTAAAGCCCTCTTGAGATTCTGCAGTAGTATTTCTGGATAGGGGATACAAAGTTTGTTCTGAACTGATCCTTTTTTGATTGAAATTTTACGCAGGGGGCTTTTCCTAAATCTTGGTGCAGCCAGGTAACTGATTGTGTAATAGACTTGTTCCTGGATTATGGAATTTGACACAGGGTGTGGAGGACTGTTCAAATAGTTTCCCTTCCTTCTACTACACTACCAACTTGACCTGTTACTCACCCAAGGAATTGTAAAGGTTGCTGCCCTAATATAATTAGGAAGTGACAGATTTATAAAGAGTTAAACCAGAGTTTGGAATGGATGAATCTATTTGACCATGTGATACTTTATTTTTCAAATCTATTTCTTCTTCTTCTTAGGATTGTGAAATATACAAGCAGTTTGTCACATCACCGGTGGGGTGCTGAATGTTCTTCTTTATCTGATTTCTTTTTTTAAAAAAAAGACTTAAAAAAAATAGACAAATATTGTAGTGCCAGATATTCATATTCTTGCTGATTTATATCAGGGAGGGCGCTTACAGATTGTCCAATCCTGGTAATTGTCCAATCCTTTGAAATTCTGAATTCTTACTTTTGAATCCCAATTAAGCAAAACACCAAAGGAAGTTTGAAAAAGGATTAGTAAGCTTCCCCAAAACAGAACTGAATTAAAAAAAAAATCCCCTGCACTTTATTTCTTAAACTGTCATAATCTAGCACTGAAAACAAAATTGCTTGTAAGATTTCTCCAGTGCTTTATGGGAAAGAACAGGCTTGACTCCCACTGTCTGCATTTTCTCAAATGCTTTCTTTCAGAAAGGGTTAGAAACATTGATATCTTCCTGAATGACATGTTCTAGCTTAGGGATCAGCAATTGGGATAGCCAGATGATTTATATTACAGCTGCTGTAATCCCTGACAAATTGTCCATTGAGTGGGATGAACATCAGCATGTGTCTTCCGTACATTCTAGCTATTTGCAGAGAAGTAGGAATGGTTGGGGGATGGAAGTAAAATAGCAAATAGAAAATGTAAGGCTGAGAAGAGGTTTCTGAGAATTTAAAGACATGTCATTTTACGGACCTCTATGCGCTAGTGAATAAATAGCTCCTGCTAACTTCCCTTACACAGAAGGGAGCTTTGTTGCTCCTAGATCCTTACCAAACCCGCACAATGCTAAACATTTTGATAAAGCCCAAATCCCTGCTGTGACAAAGACCCCCCCAGTGATTTGGATAGTGTGGAGATGGCTGGATTGATAATGGAGAAGTATATACAGGGACAGGTTAGAAGAAAAGCAAAGAAGAGAGACAATACCAACCTTTTGTAACAAGGACAGCATTTCCTGAAGTTTTACTTTGAGTTTCAACTTCAAGACTTAGTCTTACTTATTTTGACCCACTGTGGTTCTGTGTAACAAAAAGACAGAGAATGCTTTTACATGCTCTGTTCCGGGATACTTCAATAAATCATAAGTGTTTTGCTGAAGTATTTTAGACCTTAGTGAAGCAACTATGCCTCCACGAATTCTAAGTGTCCATCCACACCTGAGGTTATTACCTGTGTTTTCGTATGATGTATTATTTTTCCTTTGTCTCTTTCCAATTAGCTTTTGTTTGGTAAGAAAATTCTGCTACAGCTGAATTCTGCTACTGAGTGAATTCTTCAAGGCATCCGTGTCACACAGAACATCACTGCATAATTAGCCTTCTTTTAAAAAAAAAACACAGTTGGATAGTGAGAGAAATATCGGAATTTTTTTTTAAAGAGTAAAAGAAATTAAAGGAGACTTTGGGGATATGAGGCTGATTAATGAGCCCTGTCTATGCTGTTAAGAATGGGGTAATAATAGATGTTTCAGGTTTTGTGTGTGACCGCTTATCACAGACTCTGCAAACAATTAAGCTATGGTTGGACACCATTCCTTTCTTTGATATGATTGCTATTTACCATAAGCATTTTTAAATAGAATAGAATAGAATTTTTTATTGGCCAAGCGTGATTGGACACACAAGGAATTTGTCTTTGTGCATATGCTCTCAGTGTTCATAAAAGAAAAGATATATTCATTAAGAATCATAAGGTACAACACTTAATGATAGTCATAGGGTACAAATAAGCAATCAGGAAACAATATCAATATAAATCATAAGGATACAAGCAACAAGGTTACAGTCATGCAGTCATAAGTGGAAGGAGATGGGTGATAGGAACGATAAGAAGATTAATAGTAGTGCAGATTTAGTAAATAGTTTGACAGTGTTGAGGGAATTATTTGTTTAGCAGAGTGATGGTGTTCAGGAAGAAACTGTTCTTGCGTCTAGTTGTTCTGGTGTGCAGTGTTCTATAGCGTCATTTTGAGGGTAGGAGTTGAAACAGTTTATGTCCAGGATGTGAAGGGTCTTTAAATATTTTCACAGCCCTCAGTATACAGGTCCTCAATGGAAAGCAGGTTGGTAGCAATTCTTTTTTCCACAGTTCTAATTATCCCTGAAATCTGTGTCTGTCTTGTTGGGTTGCAGAACCATAATAGTAATAATTCCAATAGGATTTGCAATTTTAATTTTGACTTGGTTGCAAATATTTGTTAAAGTTCATTGTTACAAGTGCAACATATACAAAAATGAAAACATTGGTAGGTAGATCAGATTAGGAAACCAAAGTCTCGCTAATTAGCATACATGCTAATATTATGGTCAGGTTATCTTCTACAATGACTTTTATTATAAGGCTATAGTAACAGAATCCTGTAAGTCTGAATGGGCTTCTTCTCTTCTTCTCTTTATCTTCATGTGAACTAGGGAAGAGTTGGTCTGAGGCTCTTACTTGGGTTACAGTTCTAGCCAGGACTTGGATTTCTTTTATCTGACTGTTGTCTTGGTTACGGCTTTTCCTTCTGTTCCTCAAGGTTATTCTTTCTGTCCATTACATGAAAGAGAAAAATCACCCTCAGGAAAAAAAAAAAGTGATTTCTTTCTCTGCATGAATCATTGCTCTGAGTTTTCTGCTACTAATAAAGAGGTTTTCTCTTCAATTTATTCATAGAACATGGACTTCTCTTCCCTATAAGCTCTTCCCTATTACAAAGGATTTGCTTAATTTTTTTTTCATTTCAAAAAATCCTCTCCTAAATAGTTTTACACTGTATTTTTTCAAACAGCAAAGTTTTGAAGCTTTGCTTGAAAAACGATATGGTTTAAAATTAAATAAAATGCTAATTCCTTATAATGATTTAGCACTGATTGTTTGTCACATATAGATGGATGTCAAACACAATTTGTACCATACTGTGATAAGCAGATATAACTAATGAGGCAAATAGAAGTGATATGAAATTATTATATTATCACTATATAAATGATCATCGAGAAATAGATACTATAGCTTTGAAAATAATTATGACTAGGAAGATCTAATGTATGAAATAGTACAACTCCCTACAAATCCATAAAAAGAAGAATAAGAATTTGCTGGCAATCCAAAACTACAGCTCAAAACTATGTCAGAGTTTTGGCATACTGACTGATAACAGTTCTCTGGGACTTAAAGCTAGCAATATTTCCAAATCTTCCTTTGAAAAGATCAAGGATTGGGCCTGGAAATAAACTATTCACACTGAACTACAATTCTACCATCTGTTTGTCTATCATCTCTTTCCCCACCCTCTCTCATCCATCCATCTATCTATCTATCTATCTATCTATCTATCTATCTATCTATCTATCTATCTATCTATCTATCTATCTATCTATCTATCTATCTATCATTTATCTATATCTATCATTTATCTATTTATTATATTATATTTATTTATTAACAAGGGACGTGGTGGCTCACATGGCTAAGACGCTGAGCTTATTGATCGAAAGGTCGGCAGTTCGGCGGTTCGAATCCCTAGTGGGATTGGGGATTGGGGTGAGCTCCTATAATGGGGTGAGCTCCTGTTACTTGTCCCAGCTTTTGCCAACCTAGCAGCTCGAAAGCATGTAAAAAATCAAGTAGAAAAGATAGGGACCACCTTTGTGGGAAGGTAACAGCACTCCGTGCGCCTTTGGTGTTTAGTCATGCTGGCCACATGACCATGAAGATGCCTTTGGAAGAGCTGTCTCTTCAGCTTTGAAACAGAGATGAGCACCATCCCTTAGAGTTGGGAACAACTAGCACATATGTGCGAGGGGAACCTTTACCTATCATTTATGTAATCCAGGGGTGTCAAACTTGCATCTTCACAGTGGCATCATGTGATGTATTGTGACTTCCCCCCCTTTGCTAAACCAGGCATGGGCGTGGCCAGGGTGTGACGCATCTGGCTCACGGGCCGCAAGTTTGACAGCCCTAGTCTAATCCATCATTGTTTATCTACCTATCTTCTCTTTCTGTATTTCACTCTCACTCACGCACTCACTCACTCACCTTCCTTTTAATCAGTTTTTGCTGGCAACTGCCTGGACAAGTTCCTGAAGTTTTCTTCAAAATTTTTGGGGGAGAAATGGTTTACCACTGCCTTCTTCCTAGGGCTGAGAGAGAGTGGCTGACCAAGCTTGTCTTCACAACTAAAGGTGGAACTTCAACTGGGTCTTCCAGATTCTAGCCTGATGCCCCAACCACTATCCTAACTTCTTATTAGGATGATGCTAACTACCTTAGTGTGTTTCAAAAAATAGCAATCCTCAAGAATGGACAGCCAGTTGCTCAGTTAAATATATAAACTCATCTTCTTGTACAGGTAGTTTTTCTATCAGAATTCTCCTTGTATTGGCCTATGACATTTTTCATTTTTTAAAAATAATTGTGCACCATATATTGGCCATGTAGATAGAACAATAACATCTAGCAGTTTTGTAAACTAGACTCAATTTTTACTACACTATCCTTCTGGCTGGTTGTTGACTTAATTAATTTTATAATTCAAAAACATTATTTACTGCTTTCTATTACAATAAATTTGCCCCCTCTGCAATTCTATACTCATTTGCAAGAGAATAAGCCCATTGAACTAAACATAACTTAAATCTGTTTGCAGAGATATATGTAGTAAATGTAGTTTTAACAGCTGTTGTGACCCAGTGGGCACATCATTTTGCTAGATTTTCCAGCTGCTTTTTTGAATTTTTGTAAGTTTGAGTTTATGATACTAGTAAAAAAAGTTTGATCCTGTGGCTCCTGAGGACATGGACAGGTTAATGGGGTGATTGAATGCGACCACATGTTTATTGGACCCGTGTCCCTCCTGGTTAGTACTGGCCACCCGGGAGGTGACACGAGGCTGGCTCCAGAAAATTGTGAATGCTTCTTTGATGGAGGGTGTTTTCCCTGCCGCCTTGAAAGAGGCGGTGGTGAGGCCCCTCCTCAAGAGGCCTTCCCTGGACCCAGCTATTTTAGCAAATTATCGTCTGGTCTCCAACCTTCGCTTTGTGGCAAAGGTTGTCGAGAGTGTGGTTGCACGACAGTTGCCCCAGTACCTGGATGAAACTGTCTATCTTGATCCATTCCAGTCCGGTTTCCGGCCTGGTCACAGCACGGAAACAGCCTTGGTCGCGCTGGTTGATGATCTCTTGAGGGCTTGGGACAGAGGTTGTTCCTCTGTCCTGGTCCTATTAGATCTCTCAGCGGCTTTTGATACCATCGATCATGGTATCCTGCTGCGCCGACTCGGGGGACTTGGAGTGGGGGGCACTGTTCATCGGTGGTTCTCCTCCTACCTCTCTGACCGGTCGCAGACGGTGTTGACGGGGGGACAGAGATCAACCCCAAGAAGCCTCTTATGTGGGGTGCCGCAAGGGTCGGTTCTCTCGCCTCTTCTGTTCAACATCTATATGAAGCCGCTGGGTGAGATCATCCGTGGTCTTGGGGTGAGTTGTCATCTATACGCTGATGATACTCAGCTCTATATTTCCACCCCTAACCACCCCAACGAGGCTGTTGAAGTGGTCCCAATGCCTGGAGGCCATACGGGTCTGGATGGGGAGAAACAGACTCAGACTCAATCCCACCAAGACCGAGTGGCTGTGGATGCCGGCGGCCCGGTACAGTCAGTTAATTCCATCACTGACCATTGGGGGCGAACTATTGGCCCCCACGGAAAGAGCTCGTAATCTGGGCGTCCTCCTGGATGCACGGCTGTCTTTAGAAGATCATATGATGGCCGTCCCCAGGGGAGCTTTTCATCAGATTCGCCTGATACGCCAGTTACACCCCTTTCTGGATCGGGCTTCCTTATGCACAGTTGCTCATGCCCTTGTTACATCCCACCTGGACTACTGTAATGCTCTCTACATGGGGCTCCCCTTGAAGGGTACCCGGAGACTCCAACTGGTCCAGAATGCGGCTGCGCGGGTGATAGAGGGAGCACCTTGTGGTTCCCGTGTAACACCCCTCCTGCGTAATCTGCACTGGCTCCCGGTGGTCTTCCGGGTTCACTTCAAGGTACTTGTTATCACCTTTAAAACGCTCCATGGCTTAGGACCGGGATATTTACGGGACCGCCTACTGCCACCATTAGCCTCTCACCGACCAGTGCACTCTCACAGAGAGGGCCTCCTCCAGATACCGTCAGCTAAACAATGTCGGCTGGCAACCTCCAGGGGGAGGGCCTTCTCTGCGGGGGCCCCTACCCTCTGGAACGAGCTCCCTCTGGGGCTTCGTCAACTCCCCGAGCTCAGATCCTTCCGCTGTGAGCTGAAGACGTTGCTGTTTCGAAGAGCAGGACTAGCTTGAACGTAGTTTTAAATTGGGGTTTTTAAATCAGGGGTTTTAAATGGGGTTTTAAATTTGTATTTAAAAGTTTTAGGGCATCAATTGAATTTAATTTTCTATTCTTTTTTGCTGTTTTATATGTATTATATGTTTTTCTGTTGTTTTATTGGCTGTGAACCGCCCTGAGTCCTTCGGGAGATGGGCAGTATACAAATATAATAATAATAATAATAATAATAATAATAATAATAATAATAATAATAATAATAATAATAATAATAATAATAATAATAATAATAATAATAATAATAATAATAATATGTAGCCAGTGGTGGGTTTCAAATTTTTTTACTACCGGTTCTGTGGATGTGGTTTGGTGGGCATGGCAGGGGAAGGACATTAATCATTTCGGACATTAATGTAATTGAGTGTGTCCAGAAATATTTCACAAGAAGAGTTCACCACTCCCCTGATTACAACAAAATACCTTATGCCACCAGACTTGAAATCCTGGGTTTAGAAAATTTAGAATTCCGCCGCCTTCGACATGACCTGAGATGATTGTAACAATCATCTGTTACAATATCCTTCCTGTTGAAGACTACTTCAGTTTCAATCGCAACAATACACAAGCACACAACAGATTAAAGCTTAATGTGAATCACTTCAATCTTGATTGCAGAAAATATGACTTCAGTAACAGAGTTGTTAATGCCTGAAATGCACTACCAGACTCTGTGGTCTCTTCTCAAAATCCCCAAAGCTTTAACCAAAAACTATCTACTATTGACCTCACCCCATTCCTAAGAGGTCTGTAAGGGGCGTGCATAAGAGCACCAACGTGCCTACCGTTCCTTTCCTAATGTTCCCTTTGATTGTATCCAATTTCGTATAGTTATTACATACCTATGCTTATATATATGCTTATACATCGTATAGTTATTTCATGCTTATGCTTATATATACTGATTTGACAAATAAAATAAATAAATAAAAAATAAATAAATAAAAATAAAAGGTTACTGCAAAATCCCCATTTCCTCCCAATTAACTGGGACTTGGGAGGCAGAGAATAGATAGGGGAGGGACCAGTCAGAATTTTTACTACTGGTTCTCCAAACTACTCAAAATTTCCACTACCGGTTCTCCAGAACTGGTCAGAACCTGCTGAAACCCACCTCTGTATCTAGCCATCTTTAATTGTTTCTCATACTTTTTCTGTAATTTTATCTTTGTCCCTCCCTTAATGGCAAATTACCTTGGATAATCTCAAAAGAAAAAAAAACTAAGCAAGGTTGGATATGGTGGTACTCAAGTGTGGGACACTGGATATAGAAAAGACGAGTTTAAACTGGTAAAATAACACTTCTGGGAAAAAGTAACATAATGGAACTTTACATAGTTCTATTGGTGAAAGAGTCATGAGAAGGAGTTGGAACTCGTAAAAAAGGCTGGAAAACTTGTATTAACTTGTATTAACACTATCTAATTTAAGGATAACTCTAAAGGGTAACTCCAAGATCACCGTGGATGGGGACTGCAGCCAAGAAATTAAAAGACACTTGCTCGTGGAGAGAAAAGCTATGGCAAATCTAGACAGTGTATTAAAAAGCAGAGACATCACCCAGCCAACAAAAGTTTGTATTGTCAAGGCGATGGTTTTCCCAGTTGCAATGTATGGCTGTGAAGGTTGGACCATAAGAAAGGCTGAGCGCCAAAGAATTGAGGCCTTTGAACTCTGGTGCTGGAGAAGACTCCTGCGAGTCCCTTGGACTGCAAAGCAATCAAACCAGTCAGTCCTAGAGGAGATCAACCCTGACTGCTCTTTAGAAGGCCAGCTCCTAAAGATGAAACTCAAATGCTTTGGCCACCTAATGAGAAGGAAGGACTCGCTGGAGAAGAGCCTAATGCTGGAAAAGATTGAGGGCGAAAGAAGAATGGGACGACAGAGAACAAGGTGGCTGGATGGAGTCACTGAAGCAGTAGGCGTGAGCTTAAATGGATTCCAGAGGATGGTAGAGGATAGGAAGGCCTGGAGGAACGTTGTCCATGGGGTTGCGATGGATCAGACACAACTTCGCAACTAACAACTAAATCTTTAGAAAGGCAAGTAAGAAGAAGATGGCATTGCCTTTTAAATAAATATTCTTGCTAGCACTCTTGGCATGGAGTACTACTTGTGGTGATGCTTAGGACACATCTCCAATCAGATGTGAGCACCCATTTCCTCTCCCCAATTGGATTGCCTCCCAGAGGAAGAATTTATATCTCCCTCCAGATGCTTGGAATAATTAACAATGGAAAATTCCCAATGAGCAAATAGCACATTTTTGAAATTGCTTTACTGAAAAGCAATTCAGGTTCAAGATATATCAGTTTCCAATCTTATAGAATTTTTGTTGTACTGCTTCCACATAAATGCTGGAGGATATGAGGATTCTGTTTTTATCAAGTCTTATTGATCATCTCTATACTAATAAAATTCTCATTGTCATGACCTTTAACTGGGTGCATCGTAGGGCAACTTCTTTTTTTTTACCAAATGGGTTGTTATACAGAATGTACCTGAAATCTAGGACCCAAATTCACTTTGAAGGGAATGAAATTTGGGGAAATTGTGGCTGCTGGTAACATGACCTTCATTTTCAATATTATGAGACAGTTTCCCAGTCAGTTTTAAAATCCCTCCCTCCCCACCGCAGCACATCCACTTAATTGCCGGTTGGAAAGAGAAGAGAAGAAAGGGGGAAGAAGGGATTGAGGGATGGAGGAAGGGAGGGAAGAAGGAACCCTAGCACATCTTTCCCAGGCCATGCTGGCCCCCATGCATTCCCTATTCTCTGCCAGCCTCCATGACTTCCAACTTGTGTCACTCCTGAATGTCTTTCCAGACCCAAGTAGCATCTCTTGCGCACCCTATGCACCGGGGTGAAATCTACTTACTTTCCTTATGAGTTCGGAAGTGCACACGCCGCGCAAAACCTTCTCCACATGCTCAGAAGATAAAAAACACATTACTTCCTGGTTAAAACCAGGAAATAATAACACCTGGGTGGGTGGGTGGAGCTTTGCTCTGTCATTGCTACTGGATTGCCGAACTCCCGGCCACAATCGCTACCGGATTGCACAATTTGGTCCAATCCGGGAGCATTTCACCCCTGCTATGCACCATCTGTCATAATTCTGAGCAATGAACCCAACTGCATCAGGACTTGGAAGCTCCATTCAGGCTTGAAAGACCTTTTTATTGAGTACATCGTATTCGTTCTTAGAAAGGTGAAGCTAGCTCTAAGTATTTCCTATGCTTCAGAGCAATTGAAAGAATAGAAACATCTCAGCCCCCTCAGGTGTCCCAGATCATGTTAACCAATCAATCCATTAGTAACTTCCCCCTCAGTCTCAGCAGATGTTCATTGCCATGACCTTGGTTCTCACCTTGCTTCTGGTCAATGTTTTGTCTAGCAGATTAGGGCACCACATTCCAGTCCATCCTAACTCCCCCTCCCCCCAATGAGTGGCAACTAAGAAATGAAGCAAAAGTAAACATGGCTTTGGCCGAAGTCATTTTGAAGTTGACACCATCCCCAACTTGGACATTTCCTACACTCCTTCTCTAACCCATGCAACATCTCAGGGGGAAACACACACACACACACACACACACTGAACTGGGCTGCCTCTATTGCAAGCTGCATGGCACATCTTGCACACTCCCAAGCACCCTTCCCAATCCATGTCCCTCCTGTGTGCTTTCCTAAACCCAAGTGGCATCTCTTGGGTACCCCCCTACACCTTTCCCTCCTTGTTGCACATCTCCAAATGCCGCCCCTAATTTGCACTCCCAAGCATCCCCAGGCACCCTTCCCAACCCATGCTAGCCTCAAAAAAGACACACAGTGAATCTTCCAAGCATGTTTCTTTATTGTTCCATAACCATACATAAAACCTTATCTACATCAATCATATAGTCTGGGAACTATGAGGAAAGGTGTTTTCACTCTGTTTTTTTTTCATACAAACTATCTTTTTTTTTTTTTTTGCATTTATATTCTGCCCTTCTCCGGAGACTCAGGGCGGCTAACACTATGTTAGCAATAGTCTTCATTCTATTTGTATATTTATATACAAAGTCAACTTATTGCCCCCAACAATCTGGGTCCTCATTTTACCTACCTTATAAAGGATGGAAGGCTGAGTCAACCTTGGGCCTGGTGGGACTAGAACCTGCAATAATTGCAGGCAGCTGCTGTTAATAACAGGCTGCATTAGCAGCCTGAGCCACGGAGGCCCGTGAAATGAAATGAAATGAGTTGCCTCTTGCTTGAAATGAGTTGCCTCTTGCTTCTCTGGAATGCACCCTTTTCTCTTGGGAATTTGGCCCACTCTATTCACACTATACTACCATAGACCATCTCCAACCTGGGGGATACATTTCTTCTCACAAATCTTTGCAACCCCCATGCATGCTTCTTCTTGACCAGTGCCTACTCTACACACCCTTCGTTACCCTCACTGCCCACTGTGTGCCTTAGCTCACCCTTGCAATACATCTTGTACACCCTCAGGTATCCTTCCAGTCCTACATTGCCCACCGGCATGCCCTTCCCAACCCACACAGCCTCACACTACACTTCAGTGAGTTACATCTCTGCTACACATCTGCATCAGACCCACACGGTACTTCTCATAAATACCCACATACCATTCTTGATCTGCAACTCTGTTCCCTCCCCACCCAGCAACAATGATCTACCTGCCTGCTGGCCTTGGACTTGCAACTTCTTACTGGCTTCCCCACTGACTTTCTCCCTACAAGCTTCCAACAAGCAAAGTAAATAGGGAAACTAGCAGGAATTTGAGGGAGGGAGGTCAGGGAGAGGGAGGGAAGAAGGAAGGAAGGGAGGGAGGGAGGAAGGAAGGAAGGAAGGAAGGAAGGAAGGAAGGAAGGAAGGAAGGAAGGAAGGAAGGCTTGGTTTCTGATGCTCCCTCAGGAAACTCATTGAGTTGGTAGGAAGTTGGAAGTCACTTGTTCCACCTGCTTTTTTTTGCCCACTCATGGTTATTCTGTTTCTCTTAGCACATAAGGATATATCTCTGTATGTAAGGCTATATCTCAGGACACAGATTGTCCAGTATTGTGCAATGTTGTACTGCCATTCTTGTGTGTATGTGGTAAGTCTCTCAGAAGTGCTATTCATTTTACTCTGTATCCATTTGAAATCAACTATAGAGTCTTCTGGTATTGAATGAGATATGGAGTCTACCTATTGTATAAAACATTTGGGAGAATAGAGATGGCTAAGAAGATTTCTGGGTGATAGACATGTTGCAAAGCATAAGGGGTGTCTTCTGATTCTGATTAGGATGATGATGATGTTTATATTTAAGTTTATAAGGCTGGCAAGCTCTTCAATCATTCTCAGAGAATATATTGCCAGGAAATCTTGTTTATATTAAAGAGATCCATTGGTTTGTTCATATATGTAGTAAAATGTAATACGGTTTTGAAGGTTTATATGAATTTCCATTTATGATTTAGAATAGAATAGAATAGAATAGAATAGAATAGAATAGAATAGAATAGAATAGAATAGAATAGAATTCTCTATTGGCCAAGTTTGATTGGACAGACAAGCAATTTGTCTTGGTGCATACGCTCTCAGTGTACATAAAAGAAAAGATACCTTCATCAAGAATTCTAAGGTACAACACTTAATGATAGTCATAGGGTACAAATAAGCAATCAGGAAACAATCAATATAAATCGTAAGGATACAAGCAACAAAGTTACAGTCATAAGTGGAAGGAGATGGGTGATGGGAATGACGAGAAGATGAATAGTTTAATTTAGTGGTTTGGACTTCCTCAGTCAATAGTAGTTTACTTAAGTTATTCATCCAATCTAATATCTGCTGGAGATGATTGTGAAGTAGGAACATTTTTTTCGTTTTTCTTCATTAGGTAAAACAAAGAACAAAACAACAAAGGACAACAAAAAAACAATGAAAGAGGAAAGGAATACACACACACACACACACACACACACACACACACACGAAACTACCCTAGAGTGAAGGTTGAAGTGAAAATACAATAATTACTTAAGAAGGCAAAACAAATAAGAAAATAAAACAGGAAAAACAAAGAAAAATACATTCTAGTAGCTTCCTCCCCTTTCTTTTCTTTTTCCCAGCTGCTAATTGCTACTTAAATATTTTTATACTAACCTTTGAACATTGTAGTTATTGCTTATTTCTACTTGGATTGCTTTGATTATTTTACAATAGTTTTTATTTTCTTCAAAAAACATTCTAAGTAGCTTACTTTGCCTTGCTGTGTAATATGTTGAACCACCCTTGTTTAAAATATAGTCAGACTTCTGCTATTTCTCCTTGCCAAGTATCCTTTTATTTTAAAGGAAATCCTTGACTGGCAACCATCCATTCAGCGACTGCTCAAATTATATGACAATAGCAATAGCACTTAGACTTATATACTGCTTCATAATGCTTTTACAGCCCTCTCTAAGCAGTTTACAGAGTCAGCATATTGCCCACAACAGTGTGGCTCCTCATTTTACCCATCTCGGAAGGATGGAAGGCTGTATCAACCATGAGTCGGTGAGATTTGAACTGCTGAACTGCAGCTAGCAGTCAGCTGAAGTAGCCTGCAGTACTGCACTCTAACCACTGTGCCACCTTGGCTTTGATGCTGAATGGACATCCCTGCACTTGAAGTTATGGCCATTGCAACACCCTTCTGGTCACAGGATGAAAATTCAGGCACTTGACAATCCATCCACCCAAATTAATAATTGATTGTAGGGATGTTGCCCCTTCTGTCTATCTTCTCACTGCTTGCCCCACTGGGTCCCAGAGGTCTTGGGACTCCTCCCTGCCTCAACATGCCTCTTTCCAAAGATCACTGTTCTAAAAGAGCTCCCAGCCAATGTCACAGGGAGCCTTCCTGCAGAACCATCCCACACTATCCCAGAAATGTATGTTGGGCATTCTGGAAGTGGGAGTCATTCTCAGAAGGGCACAATTTTCAAAACTGCAATTGTTGGCCTAAAATAGAATGCAGTCCAGGAGGCCTGGACCTGAACCAACTTCCCTGGGCCTCCTCCATCTCCCTGAGGCCACTTAATGGACCATTGGACCATTGCCAAACAATTGCAATGTGGAGATGTGGGACTGTGGCATTTGAGCAAGACAATTCCATGGGTGCCTCATTTAACGACTACAATGACTTACAATCGTAATTCGGTTGTGGTCATAAGTTGAGGACTACTTGTAATCACCCAATTTTGTATTGCTGGCAAGATTTCTCTTTTCAAGTGATGTGCCAGGTGAATTCTTGCCACTGTCGGCATTTACCTTAATCAATAGTAATGCTGAATGAGAGCATTTTTCAATCAACATCGAACGAGATACTTTCACTTACCTTAACATTGACAATTGTTATGGATTTCCTATCTGTTCAAATGGCAAATTTGAAACTGTCATATGCATTCGTCTATAAGGAAGCTACATCCATCATAGATCATATCGGTAGTGGATCATACATGCAGGGGTGGGCTGCTGGGAGTTCGCAGGGGTTAGGGAAAATCTCTAGCTAAGATTCTATGCAGTTTGGAGAACCCCCAAATCCCACTCCTGGCTGCCCCCGCCCACCGTGCCCCTCCCAGGAGTCCCCACGTAGCCTGTTTTGGATGCAGGTGACTGCAGGGCACGCATGGAGGCTTGGGGAGGGTGAAAAACTGGCCCATTTCTGGCCTCCAGAGGGCCTCTGGAGCCTGGGGAGGCCATTTTTGCCCCTCCAGAGGTTCAAGGAAAGCCTCCGGAGCCCGGGGAGGGCACAAAGCCCCCCTCCCCCCGCCCGCCGTGGTGCAGGAGGCCTACTAGGCCATGCCCACCATGGCTTCACCCACCCAGCAACAGGGCAGAGAACCCCTTGCTAAAATTTTTGAAGCCCACCCCTGCATACATGTAAATAATCCCAAATTTAATCTCTTCCATCTTCACATAAAGATGGAAATTCCACATAAAGATGGAAATTCTCTTGGGGATTTGCTAAAAAAATTTTGTTGACCAGGTCTGCAGTCTTCTGATAACAAGGCTGTGTCCTCAGACTTCCTCCAAATCATAATTTTTAATGGGGCATGGCAGGAAGTGATTAATTTTGTGATCTAATTTTGCAAAGAGCAAAAAACCCCAAATATTTGCATTCTTTTATTTTTGGTTCAGTAAAAGTTGACCAACATTTTTCAGTTAAATCAAATGCCCATTTTATTTATTTTATGTATTTATTTATTTTGTCAATCATATATAAGATAACAGGTAAAAGTATAAACATAATTTGGATACATGAAAAGAGTAAGTAAAAAGGAATATTAGGACAGGAACGGTAGGCACGCAGGTGCATTTATGCATGTCCCTTACAGACCTCTTAGGAATGGGGTGAGGTCAACAGTAGATAGTTTAAGCTTAAAGTTTTGGGGGTTTGGGGAAGAAACTACAGAATGAGGTAATGCATTCCAGGCATTGACCACTCTGTTACTGAAGTCGTATTTTCTACAATCGAATTTGGAGAGGTTTACCTTGAGTTTGTATCTATTATTTGCTCGTGTATTGTTGTGGTTGAATCTGAAGTAGTCATTGACAGGTAGGACATTGTGGTAGATAATTTTATGTACTATGCTTAGGTCAGACTGAAGTCGGCGTAGTTCTAAGTTGTCTAAGCCCAAAATTTGGACTGTGGTGGCATATGGTAATTTATTGTGGGTGGAGGAGTGGAGGACTCTTCTCGTAAAATATCTCTGGACTCGTTTGATTGTATTTATGTCCGATATGCAGTGCAGGTTCCAGACAGATGAGCTGTATTCAAGAATTGGTCTAGCAAATGTTTTGTAAGCTCTAGTTAGTAGTACAATATTATCAGAGAAGAAGCTTTGCAAGATTAGGCTAACAACTCTTAGTGCCTTTTTGGCAATGTTGTTACAGTGGGCTCTGGCACTTAGATCTTTAGAAATGAGTATTCCAAGGTCCTTGACAGAGTGAGGGTCATCTATAAGGTCATGTCCATCTAATTTGTATTTTATGTTTTGATATATATATATATATATTTGCCACTGTGCAAGACAGAACATTTTGTTCTGGGTTATCAACATCCTTGTCCTAGTTCCATCCACTGCCAAGAGTAGCCCTATATGTCTCCTAACTCTGATACAAATAACATTGGACCCATGTACAGGACAGGTATATGACAGTTTCATAAAATAGGGAGCTCTGTTTGTTCTCTGGATCGCCTCTTGATCCAGAGATGAAAGAGACAAGTGCCTGCATACTCTCAAATGAAAGTTATCACATCCTGATAAGTGTCTTCATCGGTGTGGTTCATACCCCAGATAACATGAGAAAAACAGGAAATATTTGAGTTTGTCAGTCACCCAAGCAAACAAAAAGATATAATTACAGCCCAATCCTAGCCAAATTGAATAACCTTACGGCTTTATGTTTCCAGGAATTTAATTATTAGAATAATTGGACAATAATGCTTCTATTGTGATGAGCAAGAAGTGGCAAGCTTGGGTAGCATATGCACGCTGTTATCCACTTCAAACTAATTTGTTGCCATAAGGATTTTAAGTTAATTATGACTGTCCCTTTTTATTGGTAAAATGACTTCCAAAGCCTAGGGAAAAGTCATGATCCAGACAGTCTAACACATTATTCTTCAGAGCAAAAGCAATGCATAACAATGAATAAGAAAACAGGAACCTGTTACGTGTAAAGTCCTTGCTTTGAGATTTGCTTTTGTTTGTTATATGTGCTGAATTATCCTTCCACCGCAGCAACAGTGCCTACAGCAAATAGAAAAGATGCCAAGATGACAATACACATCATCATACAAATGCTTGACACTTGATCCAAATACATTAATGCTGGCACTTGTGTGATACTATTGTTGCACAACATTTATCATTTGCTCCATTAGATAGCTCTATGCACTCAGCCTACAATTCCACCTACACACACTTTGTTAAAATAGACCCAGATTTTTGAAATGTTGGGATCAGAACAAACCTAACAGCAGAATTGCAGAAGATGCTATGGGTCAGACTAAGCGGTAATCAGAGTCTGACAGCAAGTCAGGAGTAGCAAAGAAGCAAGGAAGAACAACTTTAAAAATACAGTACGTACATACGTATTTGTGTCATAGTCAGCTGCTACTAGAAATTTGTAGTTCTTCTAATTGCTGACATGGATAGACAGAGTCAGTCTAGCACTGGAAAGCTGCCACCATTTTAACAGCTTTGCCACAAGGCAGTAGTTGTACTCCCTGACATTTCAATCAAAGCATTCAATGATGGGCTTCGCCTCATGGTGGCAGTAGTCTACAATTTGTAATGTGTAGATTTTTTTAAAAAAAAATGGCAAACAACTCTATGATTTTTCCATTTGTTTCAGTTATTTCATGAAAAAAATTACAGTGTTCTACCATTTCACACTAAGGTTTCCTTTCTTTTTTTCTTTCTTCCTTCCTTCCTCCCTCCCTCCCTCCCTCCATCATAGGAGTTGGGTATAGGGTCAGAGTTCTTTTTTCTGTTCTTTACTGTTGCCATATCCATAAAATGGTATCCATATCCACCATGCCAAAAAAGGAAAAGGAAAAGAATAGTCAGCCTGCTAAATATATCGAATTGGGCTTAAGTCAATTCTAACAAGATCTCGTACAAAACAATCCCATTTCAAAGACTGCCTTTCTGGGACACTTGATGTATAGAGTTTTTGCTTCAGCCTTGTCTTATCTTTTTTTAATAATGAGTTCTGCTCTCAAGAATGTTAATACTTCTAATACATGGGACAGATTCATTCTGTCAGGTTTCTTTTTAAAAAAAATATATATATTGTCTTTTGAATTATTGATATTGTTTACCAAAAGCAACATATTACAAAAACAAGGAAATACCAACTTGAAAGCATACTGTAGTATTAAGAGAGATAAATGAAAAACAAACATTTTGGAAGGGAAGAAATATCTTTAAACAATAGAGTCTATATATTATTAATTTAATATGATATGATAAAAGTGAATCTTTCATAGTGAAACAGAGAATTTGTGAGTGAAGCTGGTGGAAAGAAAGGAACTAACTCTACCTCTTTATTTCTGGGCTGCTGTCAACCAATAGTTAAAATTTAAAATTGCCAAGATTCTCTCTCTTTCTGTTTGTTTGTTTGTTTGTGAGTGGGTGTGTATTTGTGTGTAAACAGACCAGATGTCATTTTTATTGTATGCATGGAGAGCGAAGAGAGCAAGTTAACTATTCCAAGTCAAGACCATTGAATGAGCAACATGGATTGTTGCCATCTGGAAAAGTTGACAAGTTAATATAAAGCCAATTCATAACCAGTCTTTCCTGACTACAGAAGAGGTATATCTAGATCTGCTGTCTATTGTCATCGTACTTGACTGGAATTAAATAAGGCTCAGTAAGCAGAAGTGGTTGCAAAAAAGGCAAATGCAGTTTTAAGCTTCATCAATAGGGCTAGAGTTCCCGAATCATAATTCTACTTTGTTCTTCTTATGTCAAATATTTGATCCGATTCTGGGCAGAGGAAAGGAATGAGGACACTCAAGAGATACAGGGAGAAAAACTGAACAAGCTACTTTAGCCTTGAGAAAAGATGCCTGAAGGAGGTATGATAGATTCCTCAATCACTAAAAAGGATGACACAAAGAATATCAAGATGTTTTATTTTAGAATACAGGATAGGGAATAATAGGTTTAATCTACAAGTATTCAGGATCTGAATGAAAGTTAGAAAAAAAAAACTTCCTAGCAATAAAAGCATTTTAAAAATGGGGCTTATTTTACAGCTAGATGCAGGGAGGGGTCCTTGGGGGCTCGGCAGGGTTTGGGCAATCCTCTAGCTAAGGATTGCCGGGGTTCAGAGAACCCCCAAATGCACCCTGGCTGGCCATGCCCACCCCACCCTTCCCCTCCCAGGGTCTCCACACGGTCCATTCATCATTCCAGGTAAGTGCATGAGCCATGTGGAGGGTTGGGAAAGCAAAAAATGGTCCTACTGGAGGTTCCAGGGGTCCAGAAATGGACCTGTTTCTGGCCTCCAGAGGGCCTCCAGACCCCGGGAGATGAGCTTTCACCCTCCCAGAGGCTCAAGGAAAGTCTCCAGAGCCTGTGGAGGGCTTTGGTGCACCATGGTGCAAGTGGACAACTGGGCCACGCCCACCATGCCCACATGGCAACGAACCCATCTAAAGCCTATCCCTGGCTAGATGGTACATTCCTTGTGTTCAAGCAGGAAATGCAGATGTATAAATCTCTTATCTCTGCATTGGGCTGGGATTGGATTCAATGATTTAAAACACCTCTTCTGTCTCTGTCATTCCATGATCCCTGGTAGTACAGTGGCTAGAATGCAGAATTGCAGGCAAACTCTGCCCACAGTCTGAAGTTCAAGGTTGGCTCAGCCTTTCAACCTTCCGAGGTCGGTAAAATGAGGACCCAGATTGTTGGAGGCAAAACGCCTTCTGTCAAGATAGCCTAGTCTCTCTTAACATCTAGACATTTTTGAAATTGTTAACCCACAGAAAGAGAAATTTAGAACTATCAAATCTAGGCTGCAAAAATCTGGGCAATCATCTGATGGCAGCAAAGAGTTAAGAATTCATTGCCATGTAATGTTTTTCGAGCCCAAATATTATATACAGTAAATATCAAACAGACAAACCTTGAGCCGTGGTGACACAATGGTTAGAATGCAGGTATTAGAATGCCCATAGCCAGGAGTTTGATCCTGATGGGGAAGTTGACTCAGTCCTTCAGAAGTTGATAAAATGAGGATCCAGGTTGTTGTGAGCAATATGCTGACATTATAAACCACCCAAAGTGTTATGTACCATAACTACAGCTATAGGCTTCACTCAGGTCCTCCAAAATGGTGGGAAAATACTTAAAGCTCATTGGTTAAGCCATCTGACAGCCCTCTATAAAAGAGAACGCTGCCAGACAAGCAAGTTGTTGGGTTGTACTGGTCTACTAATAAAGACCTGTTGTTACTGAAAGAGCTGTGTCTATCTCTTCCATCATCTGATCTAACACAGAAAGTGCTGTAAAGCACTATGGGGCAACAGACAGTATAAATCTAAGTACTATTGTTATTTAGATCCAAATGCTCTTATTTTTTATTTAATAGATTTGTTTTCTTCTTTGGCACACCAATGGCAGGATCTTTAATGAAACATTCTAAGCCAAATGTGCCGGTTTATTTAGAAATGAGGACCATCCCTTCCTTTTGAAGCTTTGTAAGGCAACACATTGCCTTTGTAAGGTAACACACTGCCAACCTAGCAGTTTCAAAAGCATGTACAAATGTAGAAAAGTAGAAAAAATAGGGACCACCTTTGGTGGGAAGGTAACAGCGTTCCATGCGCCTTTGGCATTGAGTCATGCCGGCCACATGACCACAGAGACGTCTTCGGACAGCGCTGGCTCTTCAGTTTTGAAATGGAGATGAGCACCGCCCCCTAGAGTTGGCAATGACTAGCACGTATGTGCGAAGGGAACCTTTACCTTTACCTTTAAGGTAACACATATTCTTGGCTCTTATTTTTGCATTAAAGCACAAAGCCATACCCTCCCATATACATAAAACTCAGTGCTTGATGGAGAAAACCTGGATACAAAATATTGTGGTTACGTGATTATGTTATAGCCACAGAAGTACTTTAAAGGAGACCCAGTTTTTAAGGACATCCTCATCTTCTTGTACGAGTATATAAGTCCTTTTAAGTGGGCAAAAAAACTAGCAGAGTTTTCCAACTGTATCTTATATTTTTAGAGTGAAGAAAATTCTCTTCATCTTTCTGTCTCTCTGAAAAAAAGGGCGAGCTGAGCAATAGCTGGGCTTCATTTTTACTAGCATTTTTCCCACCATGAATCTCTTGAGAATTAAAGATGAGGTACCATGGCTTCTTTTTATCTCTTTTATAGAATGCTATTGGGAATTTTCTTGGTGCCTGGATAAGCATGAAATATCATGGAGACCTTATCCAATGGAGCCCCTTCTTGTTGGAGAGTGCCAAACAGAATGCGGTGGGTGGAAATAATGCACAAATTTGGCACTTATATTAGATTTTTAATTTTAGCATGTAAGAAGGTTTATATTTATTTTACTTATTTAACTGATTCTGAAACTGCCCGTCTGAGTAAACAACTCTGGGTGGCTCATAATTCAAATGCATATGATATTTAGGTCTTGAGGAAGTGCCAAAATATTAGTCAAATATAGAATTTGCTTCCAATATAAAGATTTGAAATACTTTGGGAACTTAATACAAATCATAAAATTAAAAATAATGAGAGGTTATGCTAATCTACAAGAGCAATTTATTATAACGATAACAATATCCAACAGTCATTATTCTTCTGCCAGGAATAACAGAGTCCTGTTTTGTGTAGACACGCTAATGATTTAGAATATTTGTTTGAATATTACAGAATAAAACCTTTTACGGAGGTTTTACTGCTCTTTCCATTGCCTGCATTGCTGCCTAAAGAGGGTTAATTATATCAAACTGATGTAATAGAATAAATCACAAAATTGGAATCCCAGTGGCTGATATTTCCTTGAAATAGTTCTGCAGGGAAGTAATCACAATCAAATTAGTCTTGTGTGCTTAGAGTTCTTTAAAATAAAGAGTGAGTTTTGCCAAGGCTAACAGAGTAGACAAAGAGTCATAGTAGAAAAGTAGACAAAGAGTAAATATGGCCCAGGAGAAAAATGTTAACAAGTGGTAATAAAAAAAGGTGCTGATCACGTTCTCCTCCTTCCACCCCGTTTTATAGTTTAGAAGAGGGGTGTCAAACTCATTTTCATTGAGGGCTGCATTAGGGTTGTGTTTGACCTAGGGGGGTGGGGGGGGTGTGTTTGGCCAGGGTGGACATGGCCAGCTTGCAGTCACTCATGTTAGGGGTGCCTGTGGTGACTCAAGCTCTCTGCCAGTGAAAACAGCTCGGGAGGGCTGCGTGTGGTTCTCCTGAGCTCCATTTTCACTGGCAGAGGCACTGCAGGCCAGTCCTTCAATATTACCAGGGCGGCCCCACAGATATAAACCAGATATAAGCCAGATATAAACACCCCACGGGCTGGATTTGGCCACCAGGCCTTGAGTTTGACACCCTTGGTTTAGAACATAGGACATAGAATAGCATATAGAACTGAATATCGGGGTTGGAAGGGAGATCTTGAAGATCTTCTAGTCAAATCCCCTGCTCAAGGAGAGGCCCTATACCAGTGGTGAAATCCAATTTTTTTTACTACCGGTTCTGTAAGAAGGCTGTTATTAAAACACAGCTGCCTGCAATTACTGCAGGTTCTAGTCCCACCAGGTCCAAGGTTGACTCAGCCTTCCATCCTTTATAAGGTGGGTAAAATGAGGACCCAGATTGTTGGGGGGGCAATAAGTTGACTTTGTAAATATACAAATAGAATGAGACTATTGCCTTACACACTGTAAGCCGCCCTGAGTCTTCGGAGAAGGGCGGGATATAAATGTAAATAAATAAATAAATAAATAAATAAATAAATAAATAAATAAATAAATAAATAGGAAGGATACTGCAAAATCTCCATTCCCTCCCCACTCCTGGGGGAAGGATACTGCAAAATCTCCATTCCCTCCCCACTCCTGGGGGAAGGATACTGCAAAATCTCCATTTCCATCTCACTCTAGGGCCAGCCAGACGTGGTATTTGTTGGTTCCCTGAATTGCTCAAAATTTCCAATATCGGTTCTCCAAACTGCTTAAAATTTCCGCTACCGGTTCTCCAGAACCTGTCAGAAGCTGTTGAATTTCACACCCATACCATTTCAGACAAATGACTGTCCAGTTTCCTATAGATCTAAAAAAATTTCCGGGATAAAAAACAAAGAAAAGCGTTTCAGGAAAGAGAAGATGTAGCACTCGGCACATTTTGTTTTTACTGAATTGTTTGAGGAAACTGGACAAATTTGGGAAATGTTAGGAATAAGAAGGTAATCAGGAGGCCTTAAACCAAAAGGTGTATTATATGTAGCTGAACGTTGATAAATCGTAATCATGTTATTATTCAAGGAACAGCAAGAAAGGAGATAATCCAATCTTCCTCTTCTTTGGTTCAGTAACAAGAGAACTCTTTACATGGAAACCCAACTTTGGAATCTGAAACTGAAAATGTAGTAATTCTTAGATACATGGCTTTCTGTTCCATTCAGAACAGACATAGCTGAATGATATAAAAAATAACCTGGATTAAGACAATTCTCTCCCCAAAACAGGGTTTTCCAATGTGGTCAACACTGACCCCCAGGATTGATGGACTATCAAAAAGTCATTGTTGCTATCATTCTTTGTAGTACTATTAATTAAAATAATGTTGATTAAATTATTTTCATATTTATTTATTTAGAGAATGTATATGGATGCTTGTTCGCTTCAGTGATGCTAGGCAATTTACAAAAAATAAAAGAGTGAAAATTAACCCCTGCCCCCCTGGTGGCAGCAAGCAATTAAATATATAATAAATGTGTGTGTGTGTGTGTGTGTGTGTGTGTGTGTGTGTGTCAATGAATAAGGGATTGGTGAGCTGAAGAGTTTAGGGATCCCTGCCTCAAAAGAAAGGACTGGTAGAACTCAGATTAAATGGCTTTAAATCTCACTTTTAGAAGAAGATGCTAAACTAAGTACTGAATTTTATTATCAAAATTTCTGATTTGGATACAGACTTACTCATGCTTAGAGTACTGTAAATCTATAGAAATTAGCAACATTTTAATCTTGGCAAACATGTGTACTATTACTTTAGCAGGCCTGCTCTAAGAGGGATTAAATCTGGATTCAGCATGTTTGATTTTATAACTTGTATGTGCAATCTGTGCAGGGGTGGGTTCTACTTACCTTTATTACTAGTTCGCAGTGGGATCACGCACACATAGTTGCTTCTGCGCATGCGCAGAAGCTTCCTGATGACATTGGGGTTGGTGGGCGGAGCCTCCCCCCGATTTTACTACCGGTTTGCAAGAACCGATCCGAACCGGGGATAACCCACCACTGAATCTGTGGTCTGTGCACTTATGCTGTGTACAAGCATAACTAATTAATTTAGGCATGTTGGGAGTTCAGCTGTATTTATGGTGCCATAAATTACAGGAAGTCCTTGACTTATAACCATTCATTTAGTGACTGTTTGAAGTTACAACAGCACTGAAAAAAGTGAATTATGACCGTTTTTCACACTTATGACCATTGCAGCATCCCAGTGGACAAAATTCAGACGCTGGACAACTGATTCATATTTATGACATTTGCAGTGTCCTGGGGTTATGTGATCACCTTTTGCGACCTTCTGACAAGCAAAGTCAATGGGGAAGCCAGATTCACTTACCGACCGTGTTACTAAGTTAATTGCAGTGATTTAGTTAACAACTGTGGCAGTTATAAAATAGTGCAAAAAGTCACTTAACAATTGCCTTGCTTAGCAAAGAAAATTTGGGATTGTAATTGCGATTGTAAGTCGAGGACTACTTGTATTTACTACTGTTCTGGGAAGTTCCAAGTTGGTTGGAACTTGTTTAGTACTCTGGATAGATAAAGAATAGCATATGATCTTGGAGGCAGAATGGAAATTGCCAGCTAGGAACCAGAATGATTCTTATTTCATGATATAAAAAAAGATTATGGTGGAATTCAAGACCTATACTGTCAGCTGAACAGGGATCCTTATAGCAGGTCCAATGCCAAGGAACATAAACAATATCTTCCATTTTTGCGAAGCAGAGAAAGATACAAGCTTTAGTATTTATCTTCAGTGTGGAATAATACTATCACAGCTGGAGACAAAAAAGAATTCTTAACCGGCTATAGAAAATCCATCCCCAAAAGATGATTTCCCAAATAGATGGAAAGGGTTTTTTGTTTTTTTAACCAAGCCAGTATTTCCATGGAAGCAGAAATAAATTATTGGGATTATTTGGAAGAGAATAAATTGAAATAAAGCTATTTGCAATAAAGGAGGTGAGGAAAGGATGGATTCTAAGCCACCTTAGTAGAGTGTAGCTATTTTTCCCTTAACCCCCTCCCTTTTTTAAAAAAAAAAACCCCATGTAAATCATTAACTGCCTTACGAGCATGGTATGTTCAGACACCTGATTTGAAAATCCGACTCCCTGGAAAAGGCTCTAATACTGGAAAAAATGGAAGGAAAGAGAAAAAGAGGATGACTAGCAACAATAGTGACGACTGCAGGTGAGCTGGGCGACAGCTCGCATGCCCGGAAAAATGGCTCTGTGTGCCACTTCTGGCATGTGTGCCATAGATTCACCATCATGATTATAGGCAATACAACCAAATTTGGCCATTTTCAAAGAAAACAAATCAATGACATTGTTGTGCCTCATCCGCCCTCCTCTCCTCAGCCGGGCCCCTCCCATCTCCTGCTATCTGAGCCAGAGACTGATAGTGAAGAAGAATGGCCTGGCATGCCTCCAGCCCCCAGCCCTGGCACCATGCCCGGACAGACTGAGCAAACAAACCTCCCTACAGTGTGTGAGCACGAAGCCAGCCACGAGCTAGAATTGCCGGCAGCTGAGCAGGAGGACAAAAAGTGGACAGATCCCTGCTTCCAGAGAATGGAGAGGCGACGTCAGCAAAAGGAAGGGAGGGGCAGGCCTGGATAAGTGCTGAGTCATGGAGCCACACCCCATGGCCTATATAAAGGATCTGCTTTTCGGCATTCCTTAAGTCAGGCAAAGTCTCATCTGGTTGCTGAAGTCACACCTTGGATTCCTGCCTGCCCTGAGAACTCTGACAGGAATTTGGCAAAGCTGCAGAGACTTCGTGGCCACGCTTGATACAGACTTCCCAGACCGGGCCGTCAGAGGAGGAGTGGGACACGACAGACATATAAATATATATTTATACATCCTGGAAGTTTAGTTAGTAAAGGGGCTATGAAACATAACCATGCATTTTTAAACATCATCAATAGGCCTTCTGCAGAGCACGTTGGGCGGGAAGGGTTGTTCAGTGGTTTCGATCATTCATTTTTGGCATCGTTAGAGGGGTGGAAAAGGGGTATGGTGGAAAAGTGGGGGATTCACAAGAGGGTGTCTCACACTCATATTTATGGATTGCATTGTTTACTATAGATCATTCCCCATCCCAGTGCCCACCCCCAGTCTAATATGCTTCATATTTTTCAGTTACTGAAGCAGCATGGAAAGCTGTAGAAGAAATGAGAAATGAGCTCTTCTCTTGTTTCAAGCTTCTTTCCTTCATGTTTGCCTCTTTTTAATAAGGAAAAAGCTGAGAAAGCACAAGCACAACTCTTTGATTTATGGAGGAGGAGGAGGAGGAGGAGGAGGAGGAGGAAGAAATAATAATATTAAAAGGAACAAAATGATAAAGGAAAAAGCCCGTGTGCTAGTTGTATGGCAGAGAAGTTAGAATGTCAAATCCAAAAGTTTTATTTAAATTTACTTAAATATTTCTTCAGGCAGAATATTTCTTCAGGCAGGTTTCTTCAGGCAGTAGATTGTTGGTGTTATGAAAAGACAACACTGTTGTTAATGTTTTCAGAGGTTTTTAAATTTATTTATTTACTTATCACCAGGGATGAAAGAAAAATATATGTGGGATTTTCTGCAAAAATCACAAATCTACATTTGAGTAATGTAGCTCTTGAGTTGAAGGGTTGAGGGACCTACATTTTCTCCTCTTCCCCGAATGTGATCTTGGGTCCCCCATTCTCTCTCAGTTAAATCCATCTCTCAGGAACAAAAAAGCCATGGATGATATATGATCTTGCTGGTGAAAGGGTAGCACAGAAGGACAAATTTTGGGACAGGAGACAAGCAAATGGCCCCCTTTCCCCCATCAGTTCAAAATCAGGGGTGAAATCAGTGGTGGGATTCAGCCAGTTCACACCACTTTGGGTTGTTAACTTTCTGAGCAGTTTGCTGAGCTGGTTGTTGGAAGAAATCATTAGGGCAGAGAACCGGTTGTTAAATTACTTGAATCCCACCACTGGGTGAAATCCAGCAGGTTCTGACAGGTTCTGGAGAACCGGTAGTAGAAATTTTGAGCGGTTCGGAGAACCGGCAAATACCACCTCTGGCTGGCCCCACAGTGGGGTGGGAATGGAGATTTTGCAATATCTTTGCCCCAGGAGTGGAATGGGGATTTTGCAGTATCCTTCCCCTGCCACACCCACCAAGCTACGCCCACCAAATCATACCACACCCCCACCAAGCCACGCTCACAAAACCAGTAGTAAAAAAATTTGGATTTCACCACTGCTCAAATTCCATGGTATCCAAATCTGACCTAGTGATTTAGTGGCTGGAAACAGAAAATCCTGCAACATTCTTGAGTGCAAATGCCCTGAATGCTCTCATTTTGGGGGGGGGGGCACACAACAAGATTATCATCTGCTCTGTTCACCTTTCTCACAAAACTGCTATCCAGGGAGCAACAACAGCTTCAATTCTTCTTCCCCTTCCAAGAAAACTTGGAAACTATATATAAAGCGAAAAATCAGTTTGGAATTCCCGGTAAATTAATTTTCTTTTACTCTTTAAATTTGTTTTAAACAAGCATGATCTCGAACAAATAATTCCCACTGTCATCCAAACAGGGAACAATCCAAGGTCTGCACTTGCCCCGTGAAGACAAACTGAAACTTAGATGCATTATCCTCTTAAAAAGAGAGACATCTAGTAATAGGAATCTCTATCCCTCCTTTTACAGCCCTTCAGGGAAGGGATTATTCATTATTGTTACTTGGCACACAGCAAGCATCACCATTTCCAATTAAGGGCTTTTTCCATTTCTTTACCAGCTTTTGCAGCCACTTCTCTGAACATGTGAAATGAAATGAAGCTGTTTGTTGTCAACAGCTCCTTTACAAATTTGAGCATCAGCGCAAACTACCAAAGTCAATGTTCTTTTGTCCCCAATGCATGAAATGATGCTGGAAGTTTTAATTAGCTTCATAGAGACAGTACAATCTGAGAAAATAACGAAGTCAGAAACTAATAGTCTCATGGCCCTATCTGCCACTCCTAACAGTAGCATTTTCTTATTTTTTAATGGTAATATATTTAAAATTACAAGTAATGATAAAAAAACCCCCAATATTAAGTAAAAAAGTAATATTAAGTAAGAAAAAGAAAAGAAACTCATAAAGAAGCAACTTCCCCCTTCATTACAACAAAAATAAAAAATAATAATTACTCACCTCCTAAAGCACAACAAATAAGTTACCTTAAAGTAAGATAAATGTTACAAATAAAATAAATAAATGAATAATCTTTTATCCCATAATCCACATCTTATCTGTAACAAATCCTTAAAAACATTCATCATTTCAGTCCAAAAAAATCCATCAAGCGTTACCAAAGATAACATCAGATCTATATTAACCTTGATCAAACAAATCAATTTTATATCCCTTCCTTTTACTTTTAACAATCTTGATCTTGCCCCTTCAAACAATGTCCCACAAGCACTCTTTTCATGTTTTCTTTGCCGTTCTAACAAAATTCTTCAAAGCTTAAGAAACCTTTTTTGTAAATCCAATATAGGAAGATTATGCAGGTTACTCTCTTGGTTTATGATTTTTATATTCCTTTTAATTATTAGGATATCAGTTGGTTTCTTTTGTAAGTCCAGTGTAGCACCTTTTTTCCATATCATTCTTGTAGCCTATCATTTTTAAATCCACTTTCAGATCAGTCTCAGTCTTGTCCATTAAACAGGTTCCTCCTCCATTATATCTTTTAAACCCAGTCTATCTATAGAGACAGACACTAATAAAATTAACTTCTGGGACCATTGTTCAAAAATATTAGACATAACGAAGAATAGTTCTTGTCTTGAAGCAATTGTAAGGAACGCTTTTGGGTAATCTCTGATCTTTTGTTTGTGCGGAGAAGAACCAGGAAAACTTAGTCTACCTGCTGACTCTTCATTCTACCATAGCTGTTGCTGAAAACAAAGCCATCTTTAGTTTGCCATTTCTTCCTCAGAAGGCAGTAATGCATTTTCTTCATCGTTATTTCATTAGCAAGCACCAATCTAAAGAGAACTGTGGATGAGCAGCCTTCACGTTGATGAAGTTAATTTGGAAAGCCTTGGCCTGAATCTGTTCGGAAGGGTATTGGAGATGGATCAATAAAATATCAGGCTCTCAATTGGCTTGTGCAAAAGTGCACACCTTTCTTTAATTTTCTACTTTTTCTTGTCATAATGTCAATCTTCTAGTTCTATAACTAGAACACACATTTTGTTTGAATCTTGAAGGCAGAATCTGAATTGGAAGAGTATGTGGGGATCCTCAGTTTTAATGCTGTTGTCTGTACTATGTTGCCCTTGCATTACATACTCAAGCTTGGGCATTCTGAGCTCTTTTGCCATTTGTCTTGGGCATATCACCTGAACTGGATATTTTTTTTAGTCCATTCCTCTTCAGCAACATTCTTTGGTGCTCTTTCAGAAGCACTAATGATTACGAAACTGATACCTTTATCTGATTGAACTTCTCCAGTGCATTAACGTTCTTGGTTTGGAGTGCTTCAATGAATGTTAAAAAAACCCCAACCAATTGTATTTCCACAAATGTCTTCAATTCTTCCAGGCCATCAGATGGATAAAATGTCTGGAGGATAAAAATGATTTTCACAGTCTCTAAATAAATGGTATGGCAGCTTTTGAATGTGATTAAACATTCAAGCTAAAAAATGTATATTCAATTACTTTCCCAGCTATTTCCCAGTTACGTTAGCATGACAAATATTTCACCTATCCTGAGCTTGTTCAAGGTAGAAAAGGAGTTCAGAAATAAACAGTTTTGAATCTTAGTTTCAGGATGGTTTAGGTTCACCAGTGCTGATACTATGATATTCGTGTCAGGAGCACCCAAGTGCTTCCAGGTTGAAAGGATTAAACGGTGCCATCACTATTGCCCAGGGACGCCCAGATGATAGCTCCTTTCATGTCTCTGTTAAGTTGCCCACCCAAGTAGTATCCATCTATCTACTCATGGTTGCCTGCTTTCAAACTGCTGGGTTGGCAGGAGCTGGAGGGTGTGACAGAAGTTCACCTGTCCTTTGGCAGCAACCATGTCTCAAACACAAGCCTGCTGATCACCAGCCCCAGCATCCTAATCACATGAGTCATTCATGTACCAGTGCTGGTCAATTAACTATTTTTTTGACACATATTATTCCCATAACAGCAACCTTATGACTGAATCAATTTGCTTGCACTGGTAACTTCCTTTATCCCAAACTGGGATTATTTCTGCTGGTCTCACTAGAACCTAAAGAGTGAGCCCAAAACCAAACAAGCAACCTCACCTTGTTATACCCAAAAAGAACAGATCCTGTGAAAGCATCTGTAACAGCATCTCTCTGAAAATCCAAATAGTCCTGATCCTGCAAACTTTTATGCAAAGCACTGAAGATCCGACTAGTCCCTAGTGCATTTGGGATGCCTGGTTAAGCAACTCTGCTGGTTGATTGGATTTATTGCTGCTTTATTTCCTTGTAAATAGGGAACGATTCTTTTCAACTTCAGACATTTGTTATATGGATTGTTGGTTTAATTTTATTGTAAGGAGGGAGGGTTAGGTTGATTTAACTCTTTGTACGCAGCCTGCAGTCATTGCTATGAGATGGGCAGCCATATAAAATAGATACCATTGCAGCATTTGCACAAAATGAATGTCAAGACAACTTATGGTGTGTCATGAATATCCTTATATCTTTTCCTGGCCCCCTGGGATTTTTGTGTTTGTGTGTATACAAACCCAGGAAACCCATTTCTCTTAGTATACAGGTGGATAAAATTCGGCTTGTAGGCAACACAAAGATCTCATGTGGATAAATCTCATCAGGATTATACCATTAACATTGGGTGGGTGGCTTTCAATGCTAAGTTTGTTTGTAAAATTTATTAGCCCCTATCTTACCACATGCTAACTCTGGACAGCTTACAATATTAAAAGATACGGCTATATATAAAACCTAATGATACAATACAATATTATAAAAACTAACATACCTGAAGAGATGAGGTGAGAGGGAGCATGATGAGAAGGGCAGAGTGGGTGGGTGGGGCTTAATGGACAAATTAAACCCAAATATATGTACATGGTCTCCCTCAAGGCTTAACATCTCCAAAAATGAGGTAGAAAAAACCACAGAGCCCAAAATGATGTCTACAATTGGCTGGGTTATTTGAGGGACTGCCTTTCTTGAATTAAATCTTCTCATCCTATCAGATCTGACAAGAAGAAGCAGGCTATGGATACTTTCTATGAGTAGGGATGGGCACAGTATCTGCCTTTGGAACTTTCTGCCCCTTGAAGTGAGGTCAGCTCTATCTCTCCTTATTTCCCAGACGTTCCTGAAGACCTGGCTTTGTCATGACATTTGGGGGGGGTGTCTCAGGGGACCAGTGAAGTCTTAAGATGGCTCCATTGCAGATCAAAGATCTTGTGTGTGCTTGCATGTCTGTGTGTTTTTAGTATGACTCTATTTGATATTTTTTATTGTTTTTTGCTGTATGTTGACTAGTTTCTTGTGAGGTGGGCCATATAAACTTGATAGAATAAAAAAATACTAGACTAAAAAAAATTATCTGTAGCTCCCAGATGAAAAAAAAAAGTAGACCCATCCTGCCTTAGGAGGTTTAAACTATTGCAAAAGCCATCTCAGTTTTTCAGTCCAGATCTACATATTTTGTGCACAACTCTTCTTCTTCTTTAAATAAATAATTCCATATTTCTCTTAAAAATCTTCAGAGTGGTTTAGATAGGCCTTTGTAAGCAGTTTCCGTCTACACAGTGATGTGACTGAAGCTCCTTAGGTCATTTAACAATATAATAATATCATCAATCTTTATTCTATTCTTTGTGGAGTTAATTCAGTTTCCATCACAAGACTAATGCTGCTGTCCTTAAAGAGATGGAGCGCCAAGTAATACAGGACTGAACCGGATATATCAACTGCAGTGTCACACTAAAGCTTTACCATTATGCCAAAACTGGGAAACAATTACAAATGTTGAAGATCTCAGTGAAAAAAAGACCAGGTTTCAGCAGTTTCTGAGGAGAGTGCTTCCTTGAATTGTATATTTTATTCCATTACAGTAAAATGCACACACACACACACACACACACACATAGAAAAAAATTATTATTGCATCCTTTCATCATTTTACTGTTTCCATGGAGAGAAAATGGTTCTAATGTGGTCGAAAGTGCCCCAACAATATAGAAGAGGGGAGGATTCACAGCACATAAAGGAGATATAGATTGAAAATATATATAGATTGAAAAAATATTTGCCCATTCTCACTGTTAACACTTCATGATACAAACATTTTCTAGAACAGGGGTCTCCAACCTTGTCAACTTTAAGACTTGTGGACTTCAACTCCCAGAATTCATCAGCCAGTCTTAAAGTTGACAAGGTTGGAGACCCCTGTTCTAGAAAACTATCCCATGTAAGTGCTGCAGAAGTACAGTCTCTCCTCTGACAGATCAAATATTATTGACATAAATTCAGGGAATTTAAGTTATAAATTTAACAATCTTGCTTTATTTTTGCCTTGGAATTTATCCATACTCCATTTAGGAAAATATTCTGAAGTGTGAAAAACAAACGCTGTGCTTTGTGGGCAAATTCAGAAAAATAGCCTGATGGAATATTTGAAGAGAAGATTAGGATCATGAAAACCTGCGTTTTAATCTCATCTACTATGATTTTTGCTGACAATTTTGGATCTGTTGTTACTGCTCAGTGTAGTCATTCCCAGTTTCCAAAAGTTGCTTTTCTTCATCTGTTGGAACAAAAGAATGAAAGAGTTGTGTGATGTTTTTAAATAAGGATCTGATGACTGATGAAGATTTCCTTCAGTTTCATTTCTCTGATGTTCTCATAACTGAGCTGCAAACCTCTGATGACCACTAGGTGGCAGGCAGAAATTTGCTGCCATCTGATGACCACTAGGTGGCAGGCAGAAATTTGCTGCCATCTAGTGATCACCTGGATTTTTGCAGTCAAAATGTGATAGTCCTCATCCTTGCACACAAAACTCCTGGTAAGTATTTATTTTTTGTATTGTTTTCATTTAAAATGTCATTTATATGTATATCTTGAAAACTGGAATGACATGCTGCAGTTGTTACTGTTGTTACTATTATTACATGAACAATTTTGTTATGGCATAAATGCTTTGAAAACCATAAGCTTCTATAAAAAGTTCGTAAATCCCTTGATATGTCTAATCCATGAAAGCATCTATTGTAATGAATGGATTAGCTTTCAATACCACAAGGCTTGTATCTCACAGAATTGTTATGAAAATACAGTGGGTTTAAGCTTGAGTAGCCAATATTGGGAATTGGTGAAAAAGCTGAGAAATTAACCGTTGAAACAACAATTATGGAACTTTATTTCCAGAATTCAGGCCAGCTATATACCGACACATAATTTATTAATTGTCAGTGTCAATGCTCTGACTAACTAACACAAGCAAATCAAAACTTTGAGACTAGAATCTTCCTCAAAGAACTTCTTTATTGGGTACATCGTATCGGCATGATCAAGTGTAAAACCAACTCTAAACTTTCCCAGTGGTTTCAATAATATTAAAATAATAAATGATCCTCTCCCCAAGTGTCACTGGTCCAATTGTCCAATTGTGTTAAATGGTGGGCTCTTTGCGCACTCCCTCCTCCTCCATCTGACACCTGTGGAGATGACCTTGGTTCCCACGAGATAGATCGGTGTTGTGTCTGGCAATGCATTCCAGTCCCTCCTCCCCCCCAATAATGTGTAGCAACTGAGAAACAAGAAAATGGTTTCTGCCAGGTTCGGTTTGAAGTGGACAGTCAGTTTTGTTGACTTAGTTACATAAACCTAGCCCTCTGCAAATGGACAACACATTCTAAGTTTGGGGGAGATAATGGAATGGAATACATTCGTCTAGAGGCTGATCGGACACTAGTTAGGTCCTATACTAGGACCTACCTGGTGGCACTGAGGGAAGCGAGGCGTTGGTACGCCTCCTCCCTCATTGCGTCAGCAGATAACCGCCCAGCCGCCCTGTTTCGGGTGACCCGTTCCCTCCTTCACCAGGGGGAGCGGGATGACCCATTGCAGGGACGTGCTGAGGAGTTTAACGGTTATCTATACGATAAAATCGTTCAGCTTCGAGACGGTCTAGACCAAAATTGCGACGATTCAGATGAGGCGTCTGAGGGTGGTCTTGGTGACATTTTCTGGGATGAGTTTGACCCTGTGGCTCCCGAGGACATGGACAGGTTGTTGGGTAGGCTGAATGCCACCACGTGTTTACTGGACCCGTGCCCCTCCTGGCTGGTGCTGGCCACTCAGGAGGTGACACGAGGCTGGCTCCAGGCGATTACGAGTGCCTCCTTGTTGGAGGAGTCTTCCGCCGCCTTGAAAGAGGCGGTGGTGAGGCCCTCCTCAAGAAGCCCTCCTGGACCCGGCTGTCTTAGGTAATTATCGTCCGGTCTCCAACCCGCTCGCGAAGGTTGTAGAGAGTATGGTGGCATATCAGTTTCTCCTGCACCTGGATGAAACTGTCTATCTAGACCTGTTCCAGTCCGGTTTCCGGCCCGGCTACAGCACGGAGACGGCTTTGGTCGCGTTGGTGGATGATCTCTGGAGGGCCAGGGATAGGGGTTGTTCCTCTGTCCTGGTCCTATTAGACCTCTCAGCGGCTTTCGATACCATCGACCATGGTATCCTGCTGCGCCGGTTGGAGGGATTGGGAGTGGGAGGCACCGTTTATCGGTGGTTCTCCTCCTATCTCTCCGACCGGTCGCAGACGGTGTTGACAGGGGGGCAGAGGTCGGTCCCGAGGCACCTCACTTGTGGGGTGCCGCAGGGGTCGATTCTCTCGCCCCTTCTGTTCAACATCTATATGAAGCCGCTGGGTGAGATCATCAGTGGCTTCGGTGTGAGGTACCAGCTGTACGCTGATGACACCCAGCTGTACTTCTCCACACCGGGCCACCCCAATGAAGCTATCGAAGTGCTGTCCCGGTGTTTGGAAGCCGTACGGGTCTGGATGGGGAGAAACAGGCTCAAGCTCAATCCTTCCAAGACAGAGTGGCTGTGGATGCCGGCATCCCGGTACAGTCAGCTGAGTCCTCGGTTGACTGTTGGGGGCGAGTCACTGGCCCCGATGGAGAGGGTGCGCAATCTGGGCGTTCTCCTGGATGAACGGCTGTCTTTTGAAGATCATTTGACGGCCGTCTCCAGGAGAGCTTTCCACCAGGTTCACCTGGTGCGCCAGTTGTGCCCCTTTCTAGACCGGGATGCCTTATGCACGGTCACTCACGCCCTCGTGACGTCTCGCCTGGATTATTGCAATGCTCTCTACATGGGGCTCCCCTTGAGGGGCATCCGGAGGCTCCAGTTAGTCCAAAATGCAGCTGCGCGGGTGATAGAGGGAGCCCCTCGTGGCTCCCGTGTTACACCTATCCTGCGCAGACTGCACTGGCTACCTGTGGCCTTCCGGGTGCGCTTCAAGGTGCTGGTGACAATCTTTAAAGTGCTCCATGGCATAGGGCCGGGCTATTTACGGGACCGCCTACTGCTACCAAATACCTCTCACCGACCCGTGCGCTCTCACAGAGAAGGACTCCTTAGGGTGCCGTCAGCTAGGCAGTGCCGTCTGGCGACACCCAGGGGAAGGGCCTTCTCTGTGGGGGCTCCCACCCTCTGGAACGAACTCCCTCCAGGACTTCGTCAACTTCCGGACCTCCGAACCTTTCGTCGCGAGCTTAAAACATACTTATTTATCTGCGCGGGACTGGATTAGATTTTAAAGTTATGGATTTTAAGGGGTTTTTATTATTTATACTATTTTAAATTTGGGCAATAGAATAAGTTTTTTAATTGTTGTTTTTAATCTGTATTTATATGTATTTTAACTGCCTGTGAACCGCCCTGAGTCCTTAGGGAGATAGGGCGGTATATAAATTTGAAAAATAAATAAATAAATAAATAAATAAATTTCTTGACAATATAAAAGGAATAAATTAACTTGCAGAATTCATCAGTCTTCCAAACTCAGAAGTGGAATACAGACACATTTCTATCAGGACATCTAAAAGATGACAAAAACAAGGCTAAGATACATATGCAGCATTGCACATGGTGGCAATCAACTTTTTTTCGTAACTCATTCCTCATAAATACATTATTTACAGCATCTCAGATGTGCTGGGCTATACCTCCCCTAAATCCCAATCAGTGTCACTTTCTTCTATCTTATTTCTTGCTCCCTCTCCTCACCCACCTATGAATTAGAGCAGTTGTATTATCTGTATGATTCCTATAGAATATATACGATGCCTGTATGCTAGCTACAATCTGTATGATTCCTATAGAATATATATGATGCCTGTATGCTAGCAATAAACCCCGGCCTGTGGAGTCCTTGGTGCTGTCTGATCTTGGTTCTTTGCTCGAGATGTTTCATTAGGTAACATCATCATCAATGTGTGTGAGTGTGAGATTGCTTCCCTATTTCCCGGTGTCTACAGTAGCTTGTCTTGCCCATTTTGATAGAGATGTAGTTTTGTCCTTGATAGTTTCTTGATTGGGGTACTGTTTTATGCTTGATTGATTGCCTGGCGTTAAAACTATGAAGCCAAAAACAATACAATCATTCGCACATATCAGCCAAACTCAGAGAGTAGCAAGAACTCCATAATTTAGCTCTGAGCTACATATATAACAGAATAACAGAGTTGGAAAGGACCTCCGAGGTCTTCTAGTCCAACCCCCTGCTCAAGCAGGAGATCCTATACCATTTCAGACAAATGGTTGCCCTGTATCTTCTTTTATAGCATAGCTCATAAAATCATCTGCTACAATGTCCTACCCGTCAATGACTACTTCAGCTTCAACCACAACAATACACGAGCACACAATAGAGACAAACTTAATGTGAACCGCTCCAATCTTGATTGTAGAAAATATGACTTCAGTAACAGAATTGTTAATGCCTGGAATGCACTACCTGACTCTGTGGTCTCTTCCCAAAATCCCTAAAGCTTTAACCAAAGACTATCTACTATTGACCTCACCCCATTCCTAAGAGGTCTGTAAGGGGCGTGCATAAGAGCACCAGCGTGCCTACCGTTCCTGTCCTAATGTTCCCTTTAATAGTATTCATTTTATGTATTCAATTCATGCTTATACATACATATATACATACATACATACATACATACATACATACATACATACATACATATATATATATATATATATATATATATATATATATATGTAGGTCTTTGGTTGTTCGGGTTTTCTCCCGTGTAAAATTGGAAGTGTCTTGGCGACGTTTCGACGAAGTCTCATTCGTCATCTTCAGGCTTCAGTTTCGTGCTTCTGGGAGCAATGTGTGATCGCAGCTGTTTCTTCCTTTTAACTGCTAGTGGGGGTTTGAACTGATTGGGTGGGAGCTTGGCTGTGCTCTGATTGGATGGGGGTTTTTTTGTGCTCTGATTGGCTGGGGGTGTGTCCTGTTTGGGTGGGGGCTTGGTTGTGCTCAGTTTAGTCTGTGTTGCAGGGGGATTTGAGCTGGTGAGCTGCATAGCTGTTGTTTCGCTTTGTGGTCGTGCTACATCTTCATAGTGGGTGTCAGTCTGCTGCTTGTATGGATTGGAGGGGTTTGAAATGGCTAATGTTGCAGCTGCGGTCTGGCTTCTGGTCCTTGGTCGTGCTTCATGATCAGTGTGGGTTTGGGTCTGCTTTCTGGGTGGATGTGCGGTGGTGACATCCTGTGTGGACCTCGTGAATGTGGGTCTGGTGTCATTCCTCATGTTAGGGACTCGTTTGTCAATAAGGGCGGGTTTCCAAATGGCTGGTAGGCGGGAGGTATCATCTCGTTTGTTCATGCTGTGTGGATGTTTTTCTATCTCAATGGCTTCTCTGATTATTCTGTTGTTAAAGTGTTCAGTTTTGGTGATAGTTCTGGTCTTTTTAAAGTCAATATCATGTCCTGTGGCTTTAAAGTGTTGGACCAGGGAAGAAGTTGGTTCCTCTTTTTTGACTGAGTTCTTGTCAAAAAAACTCAGTCTTGTCTCTCTCTTTAGAAAATTCCAGGTAAGTCTAAGTAGATACCATTAGAGTAGCTTTAAAATATTTTTAATAGAACTTCTATGTAGATTCAGTTATGTAGAAACAGATAGCACTTAGCCAAAAAACAAAAACAAAAAACAACAACCCCACTATCTTTTCGTGGTTTGCACAAATACCTTTTAAGAGAGTGGGGGGAGTCATATACCTAACTTTTTTTTTTTATTCAAAAAGTTTTACAAAAAAAATTCCCCCCCCTTTCCCCCCAACCCCTCTCCCTTCACAAACCTCCTCCCCCCTCCCCCCCTGGGTTCCCGGAACAAACAGAAGGTATAGTTAAAAATAAAACAACCATATGCTAAAAAAAATTTTTTCCCCAAAACTATTATACCAATTCTCCCTCTCTAGCTCTGACTTCCTCCTTACATAACCAAAATCCTTCAAAATGTTAACAATAAACAGTAATAAAATATATAGATCAGTAGAACAAATTAATCCTAAAATATTTAAAGCCAGCTAAAGCATAAAAATCCAATCCAATTCAGAGAATATCTCCCTTATAACTTCTATAACCATATAATTTCCCCCCCAAGTCTTTCTTACATAAGATCTTTCGAGAATATTCTATTTAAAATTCAATACAACAAATTATAGGATTTCAATACAGGGAAATTACAATATCTGTTCAACTTTAGTCCTTCCTCGTCAAAATCCAGTGTAAATCCAAATATCTAGTCTTTTATGATGGTTATAAAACATATAATCAACCCATTTCTTCCAAATCTTCCTTACGTATTGTCTTTCAGAAAGGCTAAAATCTTTTTCTGTTAATATTTCAAAAAAAAATTCTTTCAAAAATGATACTTTTGTCTCTTGCCATTTTTGATGCATTAGTCTCTGTCTTTCCTTCATTACTCCTTTTGAAAAGTCAGTCACAATATTTCCTAATAGTTCCTTATGTCCAAGAATCCACGAGTTACTGCCGTATATTCCCTCAATCCAAAAAGAGAACTCTTGGAAAGCATTAACCCTGTGAATTTTTCCATTTCGGGAGACAGCCTCCTGTAGCACAACTTCAGGCTTTTCATCCAAACTTTTTAAAAAAGGCTTCTTTACATCCATTCCATATTCCAAGTCCTGATTACTTTGGTTAATTTCCTCCAAACTCTCATCCAAAACGCCTCCATTTTTTTCCAATTCGTATTGTTGAATAATTAAATACATTCTTTCTGTATAATCCTGTATAAAGTCACGAATCCATTCTTCTGAAAAAACCTTCATGGCAAAGTTCTTGCTGAAAATCCCCTTATGAAATACTTAAACAAACTAAAATAATCCAACAATCCACAGTCCAGTACAATAAGATAAAATCTCCATTCAGTTTCACTTTCTCAACAAGTAAACGCCATTTTATTTCATTGTGTTGATTGTAGATGAGAGAAAAAAAAATTATTATTTTTTTAAAAGAAAAAATAGAAGTCAGATTTAATACTTGCAATTTAAATGACTGATCTCCTGTGTTTTATTCCGTCTGCTTATAAATATCCATAACAATCAATTGAAGCAGAAGTGGTCGCTCTCTTCTCTGTCTGCTTAAAGCAGAAACACACTGGGGCTGGAGCTTTGCAGAAGGAATTCAGGGAACTTTCCCTTTCGAGTTCCCCAAATGGGGCCTCTAGAGAGAGCTCTACCCTTCCCTCTTCTGCTCTTTCCCTTCTCCTTACCGGGGAAGGTACTTTCAGCCGTTGATTTCGCCGGCTTTTACAGAATCCCAGCGCGGGCGCCCTTAGGGCGTCCTTCGGAGAGAGCGGAGCCACCAGAAGCCCATATACCTAACACTTAATTACCAGTTCAGTGGGAGAAAAGCCATTTACACTTAATCATGCAAACCAAAAACATGTAGCCAATGTAACCCTTGAAATACAGGAATAAAAAAATTTAAAAGGGTTATTTGGGTGGGGTAAAATAGAGCAATAGAGCAATGGTGGGATTCAAAAAATGTTACTACCGGTTCTGTGGGTGTGGCTTGGTGGGCGTGTCATGGCTTGGTGGGTGTGACTTGGTGGGCATGGCAGGGGAAGAATACTGTAAAACAGTGGGAGTCAACCTGGTCCCTACCGCCCACTAGTCGGCATTCCAGCTTTCATCGTGTGCGGTAGGAGTTTTGTCCAATACTGAAACACTTCCTTTTTTAATTTAATTGACTTTTTAAATTTTTTAAAAATTTTCATATAATTATTTAAAAACATTTCCATTAGGTTTTCATAAAATTTCCCGTGACAATTTAAATTTCTGAAAATATACTATTTGTATTGCCCACACATAAGTTTTGTTCGCGTAACATAAATGAAACTAAATGGCACTATAGTGCAACTGCAAACAAAAGAGCCTCATCCCAGAATATGTTGCACATCTCCACCACACCACCCAGCTGTAACAGACAAGCAGAGCTGGTAGCAGATACCCCCATCCCCAAACCCAATCCACAATGCGTAAGAGGCATGCGCAGACGACGATACATGGCACATTACTTTAATGTAATGTAAACATTACTGTGGAACCGGTAGGCGGTTAGAAAATTTTACTACTAACAGAGATACAAAAGTGAGTGGTAGGTATAAAAAGATTGATTACCCCTGTTGTAAAATCTCAAATCCCTCTCCACTCCAGGGGGGAAGGATACTGCAAAATCCCCATTTCCTCCTGATCAGCTGGGACTCAGGAGGCAGAGAATAGATGGGGCAGGGCCAGTCAAGGATGGTATTTATTGGTTCTACTCAAGTAATATTATATTACTACTCAAGTAATTTAAACACTGATTTTCACAAAAGCATCTCCCAGAGTATCCAAATCTCTCTGAGTAAATTGCGGGGAGAAATCTGCCTTGAGTTTTTTGAGAACCTTTATTGTCTATATTTTAAGAAGTTGACACAGAAGAGAAATGTGTCACACCAGGCTTACCTTGATGTAGAAAACTTCTCAGACACATTCTGACATACACTGAAGAAAGTGAAAGAGGATCTTTTGAGAAACATAAACATTTCCAAATAAAACTAGGTTGCACATTATTTCACCTCTATTGGAGAGGTGGTATTCAGCAGGTTCTGACCAGTTCTGGAGAACTGGTAGCGGAAACTTTTACTTCACCAAGCTCACGCCCACCAAGCCATGCCCACCAAGCCATGCCACGCCCACCAAGCCACACTCACAGAACCGGTAGTAAAAAATTTAGAAACCCACCACTGGAAGCATCCCAATTCACCTCACAGGGGTAGGAGAATAGAATAGAATAGAATAGAATAGAATAGAATAGAATAGAATAGAATAGAATAACAGAGTTGGAAGGGACCTTGGAGGTCTTCTAGTCCAACCCCCCTGCTTAGGCAGGAAACCCTACACCACTTCAGATAAAGAAAGAGGAAAGTGTGTTTCACCACCTTGAGTTATTTGTAAAAATAATAAAGGTGGGATACAAATTAAATAAATAATAATACATATATGATGTAGGAGTACTATGCAATAACATCTAGTTTTTGAAAATCAAGGACACATTATTAAAAAGGCTTGTTATGCACAAGTATTGGTGAGGGAGAATTTTGTTTCATCCATCATTTCTCTGCTAAATCTGTTCAGTCTGGGACTGTATAGATCTCCTGTATACAGTATATCTATATTTATCATCTATATAGCAGGATCAGTTGTGTCTATATTGTTGGTTAGAAGAAACTGCCTGCACACATACATTCTAATTTATATGCATGTTTTAACAATGGTGATTGATGAATAATATATTTGTTAGAACATAGGACTAAAACACATATCACTAAGTATAATCAATAAATAAATCATTAGCATCTGGTAGGCATCTAAATATATGGTGTTTGTGGCAAAGGGTTTTTGTTCTAGAGCCTCCTTCCCCAGAGGCCAAAAACTGGTAGAGCTGTGTAATTTTTTTGTTTGTTTGTGTGTATGCCTTCAAGTCAGCGTTGATCCTTGAGACTGTGTGGAAAAGTCCCTGCAGTTTTCTTGACAAGATTTCCTTTGCCATTGCCTGCTTCACAGAGCAAAAGGAGAGAGAGAGTGGCCCAAGGCCACCCAGCTGGCTCTGTATTTAAAGCACAGCTAGAACTCATAGGTCTCTTGGTTTCTAGACTGGCACCCTAACCACTGCACCAAACTGGCTCTCAGTTGAATGTTAGGATATCTTAAATGAACTGTCTCAATTCTTTATGTTGAATGTAAATATCTTCCTAGAGCTAAGGCATTATTATCAAGCCAAGACATTATAATCAAGTTTGATCTCCTTAGATCTCTCCTCTCCTCTCCTCTCCTCTCCTCTCCTCTCCTCTCCTCTCCTCTCCTCTCCTCACCTCCTCTCCTCTCCTGTCTTCTCCTCTCCTCTCCTCTCCTCTCCTCTCCTCTCACCTCACCTCACCTCACCTCACCTCACCTCACCTCACCTCCTCTCCTCTCCTCTCCTCTCCTCTCCTCTCCTCTCCTCTCCTCTCCTCTCCTCTTCTCTCACCTCACCTCACCTCACCTCACCTCCTCTCCTCTCCTCTCACCTCACCTCACCTCACCTCACCTCACCTCACCTCCTCTCCTCTCCTCTCCTCTCCTCTCCTCTCCTCTCCTCTCCCTCTCCCTCTCCCTCTCCCTCTCCCTCTCCCTCTCCCTTTCCTTCATCTCTCTAGGAGTTGAACTTTTGATCTGACTACATTCACAGTTACAGTTAATCATACAGTCCCTAATAAGATAATCTCTCTTCGGGTTAATGTTAAAAGCTAACTGTAATCAAAATCATTAATCCCCCAAAGTACATACACATTCATAAATGATGGGGAAAAAACTTTTTTTAAACTCAGAGATAGCCTTTATTAATTTTTATCATTTCTGAATAATTATTCATTAAACATTGGATCTCATTTTAGTGGAGAGAAAGTCTCCACACATTTTTTTCCAGGGAGGGGGAGCATTTCTCTGCAAATGTGAACTCCATCCACATCTATGGCTTAATCAATCAATGGCCAAATCAGTTAATTTTCTTTCCATACCTATGTTAGATTGACCAATAAGGCAGCTAGGCACAAGTAACTCTCCAGTCTGAAATCTTTGAAACCTGGAATAGCCTGTTGGAGGAAATGTCCATCTGGGTTCAGTTCCAAGTGGGAAGAAAGACACTGGAAACATGGAGACTGCTTGGAAAGATGGTTTAATGGTGGACAGGACCACATGGGTTTTTTGGGTCCTGGACAAAATAAGCACATGGGTGAGAGAGCCTCTATTGGGCTTTGAATTTGAGCTTATATTCTGATTGGTTGTCAGACTCCCATGAGGCCATGCAGGGGTAACTTTGTAGGTTGTCTTTTGAGTCCCAGGCCTGGTTGAATCTTGCTGGGTGATGATGTAATGAAGGGGTTTTTGGGCAATTCCTATTATGGCTGAGGGCTAATCCTACCTTTGTTGGAGCTTGGGTGAGGGCATTTGCTTATGAATAGACCTAGCTATCTCATTATCTCTTAAGTGCTGACATCTGCCACGGGCTATTGAGAGTGTGGGGGCTATTAAGAGTGAGTCTGCTTCCTGCCTAAAAGAACATGTTACTCCATTTCTCATTCAGGAAGGTATAATATTCTGCCTTTTTAATATTTCCTAGAATCTTTCATTTTTCTAGGAGAGGGGTGGGTGCTAACTTCCTACAAACCAATTCGAATCTTTCTCTTTAAAATCCAGAAAAAGATCTGGAGTTTTGTTCTAAGCGTGGCATAAAACGGAACCATTTTGAACCATTTTGTTTCATGTGTTCTATTGTAAAAAATCCCATAGTCAAGGGGAATTTATAAGGTGTGTTAATCAGTAAAACAGCAGAGATTCATCCCCTCTTATCACAAGTAGGAAAAGTATAGGATAGAGATGATGCAGAGTCAGTCAAATATGTCTCTTATTCAGAATTATTACATATAATTTTTAAAAAGACTTGCTAAGGTAAATTTACCAACCTTATCAATGCTTTCATACTTTTTGTTATGGGAACATTAGATTTCATGTACAGTATTCTAATATAATAGCTAGCTTTTATTTAACCCAATAATTGTGTTCCCAGAAGTTGTCACGCAATGCAAAATAAAAGAATATGAATAACAGGAGTTATGAGAAAAATAGGGTTAAGGAGAAGCTATTCAAGAATGGAAACACATTTGTAACCAAAACTTTACCAAACGCAATCATCCTAATAAATACTAGCACAATTAAGGAGGGTATTTTTCAGGACTTCCAGCTTCCTCCCCACCAAGATCTTCATATATTGCTAACGCTTTTCTCTCTTATTGTGAGAAAGGTGTCCCTAATCTCTTCTTTGTCTTTGGTTCCAATGCTTAACAGATGCTCCTATCTCTTCAGTGCCGATTCTTTATGTCTTATAATAATGGGCATTGTAGCACTTTATTTTGTCCTTGACAAAATATTTGTTTTTACAGAATAACACAGTTAGAAGGGACCTTGGAGGGCTTTTAGTCCAAATCCCTGCTTGGGAGGCAAGTTGTTCTACTGATTAATTGTTCTAACTGTCAGAAAAATTGTCTTTAGTTTCAAGTTAGATCTCTCCTTGATTAGTTTCCATCCATTGCTTCTTGTTCTGCCTTCAGGTGCTTTGGAGAATAGGTTGACTCCTCCTTTTTTGTGGCAGCCCCTTAAATATTGGAACACTTCTATCATGTCACCTAGTCCTTCATTTCTCAGAATTTAGTCTGATTGTTCTTAATATTGCCTTATCTGCGCCACTGTCATACACTGGTTACATACTCTTTCATTTCTTTAATAAATCTTTGATTTTTTTTTCTCTTCTGACTTTTTCCCCCAATTGGTTTTCTCACAGAAGAGCGACATAACAGATACTAACAAAGTAGAGCATGAGTGGCAACTGACTTGGAAAGCCAGTTTGGTGTAGTGGTTAAGACATCACACCTAGAACTGAAAGAGCATGAGTTCTATTCTACCTGAGGCATAAAACCAGTAGGCAAGTCATTTTCTTCCAGACTAGGAAAGAAGAAATGACAAACCACTTGTCACAAAAACTGCAGGGACTTGTTCTTGCTGAAAATCCTTTTTTCTCCCAGACATGTTTCTTTATTCCCCCCCTCTCCAAATATTTTCATTAAGGATTATAAAGAAAAACAAATTCAAACTACACAGAATATAGACAGAAAAGTACAAAAGAAAAAAAAGTACAAGAAAGACAAAAGAAAAGAACAAGAAAAAGTAACTTCTCCGTTTAACCCAACAAGTAGAAACAATTTTAGCAGTCTATCACAATCTCTAAATAAAACATAATCTCTCTTCTCTCCATAGCTTAATTAAAAAATAAAATAAAATGGTACATCAATCATTCCTTCTTAGCAAAAGTCCAGCAACCAAATATAACTAACATCTTCATTAAGCTTGGTCAAATAGGCCAACCTTGTATTCTTTCCCTGAATTTTTAGTAATATTCTTTAATCCATTTAAAGAAAAGCCTGCTGTTTATCTGTATTTCAGTGCAGACGAAAATATTTTCAAAGCTTTAAAAAATTTGTTTTTTAAGTCCAGTATGTAAACTTTACCCTTTGCTTATAAATTCTCATAAAGTCTTTCAAAACCTTAACAGAGCTCTTTTGCATATTCAGTAAAAAGAACGTATACAAATTAGTTTACTGATTTAATAGCTGTATCCCTCCTTTAGGGAATGATTCATCTATTTGTTCCATTTGTGTTATATTTCATAGAATCAGAGGGCTGGAAGTGACCTTGGAGGTCCTGTAGTCCAACCCTCTGGCCAAGACAGAAGTCCTTATTTTATCCTGGACAAATGGTTATCCACTCCTTTCTTGAAAACCTTCAGTGATGGAGCATCCATAACTCCTGGAGACAAGTTTTCACATTAATTAATTGTTCTCATGGTCAGGAAATCCCTCCTTAGTCTTAGATCTCCCTTTGATGAGCTTCTACCCATTGCTTCTTGTCCTGCCTTCAGGGACTTTGGAGAATAAATAGATCCCCTCTTTCCTGTGACATTTCAGGTATTGGAAGATGGCTATCACTTCACCTCTAAGTCTTCTGTTGCATACTAAGCATACTTAGTTCCCTTAGCCATACATTATTTAACGTGTGTCAAACTCAAGGTCCACAGGCCGGATCTGGCCTTGAGGTGCTTAAATCTGGCCCGTGAAACAGTGAAGGACTGGCCTGTGGTGCCTCTGCCAGTGAAAACAGAGCTTGGAGGGGCCATCCTGAGCTCCATTTTTGCTGGCAGAGGGTTGCAGGAAACTGCCACAGCCAAAATGGAGCTCAGAAGCTCATTTTCCCTAGCAGAGCACTTGGGCCTCAGGCACCCGCAACATGAGTGACATCGAGCTGGCCATGCCCACCCTGGCCACGCCCACTCCAGCACCCCGAGGTTAAACACCTCTGGGCCTCTGGTGGCTCAGACTGCTAAGACAGTCTGATATTAACACAGCTGCTTGCAATTACTGCAAGTTCAAGTCCCACCAGGCCCAAGGTTGACTCAGCCTTCCATCCTTTATAAGGTAGGTAAAATGAGGACACAGATTGTCGGGGGCAATAAGTTGACTTTGTATATAATATACAAATGGATGAAGACTATTGCTTAACATAGTGTAAGCCGCCCTGAGTCTTCGGAGAAGGACGGGATATAAATGCAAATAAAAAAAACCCCACAACACTGATGCATCCCTCGGTGAAATCGAGTTTGACACCCCTGCATTAAATGGTTTAGCCTCCATACCACTTATTGTTATTGCTCTTCTCTGCAATAACAGAGAAGCTCTTCTCTGCTTTTTCTATGACCTCAAAATCTTTTTTTGTATTGTGGTGATCAGAACTGGAATATAATAACTAAGTGCAGCCTCACTAGTGCAGTATAGAACAGTATTATCACTTTCCATGATCCCTCTGCCTAGGACTGGATTGACTTTTTTGGCAGCTGTAGTACTGCTGACCCCGACCCAAGTGGTGGTCCACTAGAACACTTGGAATCCTCTCACAGATAGTACTATTGAGCCAGTTACTGACTATTCTGAACTTGCACATTTGGGTTTTCCTTCCTTAGTATAGGATCTTGTTTTTCACCACTGAATTACATCTTGTTAGATACTTAGGTCCAGTGGTGGGTTTCAAATTTTTTTACTACTGGTTCTGTGAGTGTGGCTTGGTGGGTGTGGCTTGGTGGACATGGCAGGGGAAGGTTACTGGAAAATCCCCATTTCCTCCCAGTCAGTTGGGACATGGGAAGCAGACAATAGATGGGGGCGAAGCCAGTCAGAATTTTTACTACTGGTTCTCCAAACTACTCAAAATTTCCGCTACCAGTTCTCCGGAACTGGTCAGAACCTGCTGCAACCCACCTCTGCTTAGGTCCCCTTTCAAGTGGTTTCACAAAATACATTGTAACTTGTTTTTCTTTCACAAATTCATAGCAGTGAATGCTCTGTCCGTTTGTCAGTATGTTCATCCATTTTGTCAAGTAGCTTATTGGAAAAAAAAAACTTGCAACAAAGATTTCTGCTCCATTTTTTCCTTATCCTTTGGCTCCCTCTAGTCTTCAATCTTCAAGGTCTCCTTATCATGAAAATTCAAAGATGAACACCATTTTCCCATGAGACAATTTCTTAAAGAACTCAAAAGTATAATTACAAGTCCCTCTGGTACCCTAATCTGTTGTTAATGCTTTAAAATCCATATACCAAGTACGCTTTTGCTTCATAGTCCAAAAAGCATATATTTTTAAAAAAATTTAAATCAAATGTATACCTTTAAGAAGAAGAGAACTCACCAATGAATATACTAAAACTTACTTGGTGTGAATGGTTTTAATCTTTTCCATATGCAAGAAAAAATACAAAAATGATTAAGAAATGGGTTTTGTTTACCTTAGTACAGGTAGTCCTCAAGTTACAATCACAATTGAGCCCAAAATTTCTGTGCTTTATGTTGAGACAATTAAATGAGTTTTGCCCTATTTTATGACCTTTCTTTCCACAGTTGTTAAGTGAATCACTGAAGTTGTTAAATTAGTTACAAGGTTGCTAAGTGAATCTGGTTTCCTCCATTGACTTTCCTTGCCAGAAGGTTGCAAATGGTGATCACATGACCCCAGGACACTGCAACTATCATAAATATATCCCAGCTGCCAAGTGTCTGGATTTTTTCATGCATGGGGATGCTGCAATGGTCGTAAGTCTGAAAAATGGTCATAAATTGCTTATTTCAGGGCTGTTGTAACTTCAGATGGCCACTAAATGAACTATTGTAAGTCAAACACTACCTGTATCCATAAAAGGCTGCTTTGCAATTATGAGATTGATGAAATCCCAACTCCCGATGGTAGTTTCCATAAGGAGTGGCTCTCCGAAGTCACATGGATAATCTCTATGATATCTCTTTCTTCCAGAGAGGTTTTACTGATGTGAATCCAGTACTGATGTGATTTCCTTGTAACTTCTGTCTTGTTAATGAGCAGATCATTAGCTCACCATGGCCACCACAGGGAGTGTGTTCCTCCCAGACATGTTTCAAGTGAAGATATTATGAGTTTATGAGATATTATGATATTATGAGGAGGAGGAAGAGGAGGAGGAGAAGAAGAAGAAGAAGAAGAAGGAGAAGAAGAAGAAGAAACAAGTATATGGGAAAACGAAATACACATAAATATCAGGTTTGAGACATCTAAGTGTAGTATCTCTGTATTTGTTTCAACAAGATCGTCTTTTTATTTAGTTTTGGATTTATTTATTTATTTTAAGAAAAAGGTCAAGACATTTTATGCATAGCAGTACATCTATTTCTCCACTGGGGTAATGGACCTGTAATTACTATAATACTCTGAATATGGTTGTCAGTTCTATTTCAGCTCATCTGCAACCACTTAATGCAATATCGGATTTTCAGTAGAAGATCACATTTCAGTCCTGTTTGACAAAAGCCCTTATAAAAGAAAGATTATGTTGAGGCAAAAGAGGGCATCTGAATAATTTAGCAGTTACATATAGGCTCATAAAATATTAAAAGGCCAGTAGTGTACTATAGGGAGCTTTGTGAAGCTGCTACCTTGACATTGGTCTCCAATTGTACTTATGCTTTTATGCAGTTGAGGATAAATAGCCACCGACAGAGAAATCAGAAAAAGATGGCGGAGTAGCCCTTTATAGCTGAGAGAGAAAGAAACTCTCATAAACATTGGTGAATGATCGCTCTGTAATAATGGGGACCGATAGTTTATTAAATGCATAGATCATCTTAATCGGAAAGGATTTTAACTCTGAAAGGATGAGTTTACCAATTTCCGTCTAGTTAAATTCAAATGTTTAACTCAGAAAGAAGTCTCACACAATGTCTGTGGTGCCTTAGTATGCCACTCATCAAGCATATTTTGTTTCTTTTTTCTTTCTTTTTAAAAGAAGATTATAAAGCGGCACTACTGTAGCAATAATTTAAAACTTTAGCACGGAAATAAAAAACAACAACACAGAGCTCTGCATTTATTTTTCCTTTTTTTAAAAAAAAAAGTATATAACTGGATTATCCGATATTATAAAATAGATGCTGGAGAAGAGGAAGACAATATTTGAAACCACTAGCATTGTTTTATTTTATTCATGAGGTTTCTATGCCACCACTCAAAATACAAATATTTTTTCCCATGGAAGTGCATACATGAATTACATTTGTATTCACGTTCTAAACAGTCACATTCTAAAAACTTCACCATGAGAAAATTTTCCCCATATGAGTCTCGGCCATATTAAGGATTGTCTAAGACAATGCAGACTGGGGTTTATTTTTAGCAAGAATGTAATGTCAAGGCTTATCAGTCTCAAGTTTTGTCTACTGCTAATATGGATTCTTCTTCCTGAGCTTGTTATCATTTTTCTTATAGTTAGTCACTTACACCATGTATTGTCGTGTCCTGCTCCTCCGCTGACGGCCGGGTCAGGGAAATCCGAATCAGGCGTGCCTCTGCAGCTCTGCCAAAGTCCTAGCAAAGTTCTCAAGGCAGGCAGGAGACCAGAAAGTGACTTCAGCAAGATATGTTAGACTTTGCCTGACTCAGAGAATGCCAGAAAGCAGATCCTTTATATAGGCCATGGGGTGTGGCTCCATGACTCAGCACTCATTAAGGCCTGCCCCTCCCTTCCTTCTGTTGCCTCCGCCTATCCAGTCTTCTGATGAATGGCGCAGGCTGGTAAGGCCTGTTATTAAGAACAGCCTGTTATTAAGAACACAAAGCCTGCAATTACTGCAGGTTCGAGCCCGGCCCAAGGTTGACTCAGCCTTCCATCCTTTATAAGGTAGGTAAAATGAGGACCCAGATTGTTGGGGGGGCAATAAGTTGACTTTGTAAAAATATACAAATAGAATGAGACTATTGCCTTATACACTGTAAGCCGCCCTGAGTCTTCGGAGAAGGGCGGGGTATAAATGTAAACAAAAAAAAAAAAAAAAAACTACTCATGAATTGTTTAAAAAAGCAAGGTGTTTTACGTCTGTCTTGGATTAGAAATATAGATCAAAAGTGTTTAATTCACAGACAAGATAACTATTTAATTGTTTTATTCATTTACTGATACTTCATGACTTATGTAACTATTTAGTTCTGGAAGACCTACAGTAACCTAAACTTTGCATAAATTGCATATTCATTTTCATATCCCATTCCATTCCATATATACAGAAAACGTTTTTATAACTTTGAAAAATTTAAATGCGTTGTATTGTGTAGTCAAGTCTGTATCAGTCAAGTCTTACATAATCTCCAGAGAGTCTGTATTTCTATAGCCTTGATAATGCTATAATGTAATAAATTTAACTTAAGTAGTGTTTCACCAATAATTCAATAATTAGAATTAGAATTCTATATTGGCCAAGTGTGATTGGACACACAAGAAATTTGTCTTTGGTGCATATGCTATCAGTGTACATAAAAAGAAAAGAGACATTTGTTAAGAATCATAAGGCAAAACGCTTTATGATAGTCATAGGGTACAAATAAGCAATCAAATCATACTAGGAAACAATCAATATAAATCGTAAGGATAGAGCAACAAGTTACAGTCTTACATCATAAATGGGAGGAGATGGGTGATAGAATAGAATAGAATAGAATAGAATAGAATAGAATAGAATAGAATAGAATAGAATAGAATTGGCAATGCTCTATCAAATCCTGTTCCTGTTAAAAGTGGCGCTCCCCAAAGCAGCATTCTTGGACCAACACTCTTCATATTATACATTAATGATCTCTGTGAACATATTACAAGTAATTGTGTTCTCTTTGCTGACGATGTCAAACTATTTAACACCACCAACAATACAGCTATCCTCCAAAAAGACCTTGACTTTTTATTTGAATGGTCTAAAACTTGGCAACTCCAAATCTCAACCAGCAAATGCTGTCTTACATATTGGAAAAAAGAACCTAAACACTAAGTACAAGCTTGATGGACATTACCTTACTGATGACCCACCCTGCTAAAGATCTTGGAGTTTTCATATCAAATGATCTAAGTGCCAAAGCCCACTGTAACTACATCGTAAAAAAGGCCTTAAAAGTTGTAAACCTAATCTTATGTAGCTTCTTCTCCAAAAACACTACACTGCTAACCAGAGCATATAAAACATATGCTAGACCAATTCTTGAATACAGCTCAACTGTTTGGAACCCATACCACATTTTTGAAATCAATACAATTGAACGTGTCCAGAAATATTTTACAAGAAGAGTTCTCCACTCCTCCAAATACAACAAAATACCCTATGCCACCAGACTTGAAATCCTGGGTTTAGAAAATTTAGAACTACGCCGCCTTCGACATGACCTGAGTTTAACTCATAAAATCTATTACAATGTCCTTCCTGTCAAAGACTACTTCAGTTTCAATTGCAACAATACACGAGCACACAATAGATTTAAGCTTAACATTAACCGCTCCAATCTTGATTGCAGAAAATATGACTTCAGTAACAGAGTTGTTAATCCTTGGAATACACTACCTGACTCTGTGGTCTCTTCCCATAATCCCCAAAGCTTCAACCAAAATCTATCTACCATTAACCTCACCCCATTCCTAAGAGGTCTGTAAGGGGCGTGCATAAGAGCACAATCGTGCCTACCATTCCTGTCCTATTGTTTCCTTTCGTTATATCCAATTAATATAGTTATTACATACTCATACTCGTATATATGCTTATATATTGTATAATTATTTCATGCTTATGCTTATATATACTGTGTGACAAAAATAAATAAATAAAAATAAATAGAATAGAATAGAATAGAATAGAATAGAATAGAATAGAATAGAATAGAATTTGTTTATTGGCCAAGTGTGATTGGACATACAATGAATTTGTCTTGGAGCATATGCTCTCAGTGTATATAAAAGAAAAGATGTGTTCATCAAGAATTCTAAGGTACAACACTTAATGATAGTCATAGAGTACAAATAAGTAATCAGGAAACAATCAATATCAATATAAATCACAAGGATACAAGCAACAAAGTTACAGTCATGCAGTCATAAGTAGAAGGAGATGGGTGATAGGAATGATGAGAAGATTAATAGTAGTGCAGATTTAGTAAATAGTTTGACAGTGTTGAGGGAATTATTTGTTTAGCAGAGAGATGGTGTTCAGGAAGAAACTCTTCTTGTGTCTAGTTGTTCTGGTGTGCAGTGCTCTATAGCGTCATTTTGAGGGTAGGAGTTGAAACAGTTTATGTCCAGGATGTGAGGGGTCTGTAAATATTTTCACAGCCCTCTTTTTGATTCGTGCAGTATACAGGTCCTCAATGGAAGGCAGGTTGGTAGTAATTGTTTTTTCTGCAGTTCTAATTATCCATTGAAGTCTGAGTTTTTCTTGATTGGTTGCAGTGCCAAACCAGACAGTTATAGAGGCGCAGATGACAGACTCAATAATTCCTCTGAAGAACTGCTCCTTGGGCAGCTCCTTTGGGCAGTTTGAGCTTTCTGAGTTGGCGCAGAAAGAACATTCTCTGTTGTGCTTTTTTGATGATGTTTTTGATGTTAGGTGTCCATTTTAGGTCTTCAGTTATGATGGAACCTAGAAATTTGATGGTCTCTACTGTTGATACTGTGGTGTCTAGTATTGTAAGAGGTGGTAGTATGGGAGGGTTTCTCCTAAAGTCTACCACCATTTCTACGGTTTTCAGTGTGTTCAGTTAAAACTCAGTTAGTAGTTAAAACATTTCTCCCAATTAAAAATTTCGTGAAAAATTGAAAGCTTATCAAATGATTCTGACAGCCAAAATTTTATTAAAAGCATATGGAGCTGTGAAAATTCATATTCCTGTTGTATCACTTCTCTAAAGGAAGATGGAAGAGGAGAACTTTTAAAAATGTTAAAGAATGTATACTTGCAGCTATTGTAGCCCTCTGATCTTTTTCTAAAAAATTCTGAATATGAAAGACGCACTGGATAAATGCAGGATTAAAGAAAAATAGGCACCAAAATAATGTGATCTGTCAGTAAATATGACTGAATATTCCACTCAATTATACTGAACTGATAATACGGAAGAAACAATTTTATTTTGGTAAGAAAACTAAATTATTTCATATGCTGTTATGAAAAGTACACAGTCATGTGTCATGAATAGAAAACATGTTCCATTGGCAGAATGAATTAGCATCTGGTATTCTGCTAGAGGACACAGACAAATTTTTCTACTGATTTTTCTTTCTCCCAACAAATCTTGTTCCTTGGAAGCCTCAAGGAACAAGCAGATTTCTAATGGTACAGGAGGGCTACAAAGAACATGCATCTACCATCCCCCTTCAAGAATATCGACTAAACGTGTGCCATCAAGTCATGTTGTTGATTTATTTAAAAGATTAGATCACAGCTCTGAAAGGCTCGCATCAATAATGAAACTACAAAATCATAAAACAGAAACCAAAAACCCACATATCGAATCATCCATGCAGGATGTTCCAACAACCATCTATAGCAGGGGTCTCCAAACTTGAAAACTTTAAGCCTGGAGGACTTCAACTCCCAGAATACCCCAGCCAGCAAAGCTGGCTGGGGAATTCTGGGAGTTGAAGTCCACCAGGCTTAAAGTTGCCAAAGTTGGGGACCTCTGATCTACAGGATATGTCTTCCTTATTTGATCTAGTGCAGGAGTCTCCAAACTTGGCTCAGGAATTTAGGGAATTGAATTCCACAAGTTTTAAAGTTGCCAAGTTTGTAAATCCCTGATCTAGTGGAATAGGCAGATATCATCAGGGAAAGATAGACTCAGAATGATGGTCAGTGATGAAGTGTCAATTAACAAAAAATAAATAAATTAATTAAAAAAAATAGGAGCTGTGGTGGCACAGTGATTAGAATGCAGTATTTCAGGAAAACTCTGCCCACAGCCAGGAATTCTCACCAGGCTCAAGGCTGACTCAACCTTCCATCCTCCTGAGGTTGGTAAAATGAGGACCCACACTGTTGGGGGCAATACACTGATTCTGTAAACTGATTACAGATGGAGCAGTATATAAGTCTAAATGCCATTGCTATGGCTAAAAAAAATCTTTCAACCTCATAAATGCTAGACCTGTTTCATGAGGTGTATAATCTATACATAGAATAAGATTCGTTTCTAACAGGTTTTGTACTCCCTCCAGAGGTGGGTTTCAGCAGGTTCTGACCAGTTCTGGAAAACCGCTAGTGGAAATTTTGAGTAGTTCAAAGAACCGGTAGTAAAAATTCTGACCATCTATTCTATTCATCCAACATCAAAAACATCATTAAAAAAGGACAACAAAGAATGTTCTTTCTGCGCCAACTCAGTAAGCTCAAACTGCCCAAGGAGCTGCTGATTCAGTTCTACAGAGGAATTATTGAGTCTGTCCTTTGCACCTCTATAACTGTCTGGTTTGGTTCTGCAACCCAACAAGATAGACACAGACTTCAGAGGATAATTAGAACTGCAGAAAAAATAATTGCTACCAACCAGCCTTCCATTGAGGACCTGTATACTGCATGAATCAAGAAGAGGGCCTGAAAATATTTACAGACCCCTCACATCCTGGATATAAACTGTTTCAACTCCTACCCTCAAAACGACGCTATAGAGCACTGCACAACAGAACAACAAGATACAAGAACAGTTTTTTTCCGAAGGCCATCACTCTGCTAAACAAATAATTCCCTCAACACTGTCAAACTATTTACTGAATCTGCACTACTATTAATCTTCTCATAGTTCCCATCACCAATCTCTTTCCACTTATGACTGTATGACTGTAACTTGTTGCTGGCAATCCTTATGATTTATATTGATATACTGACCATCAATTGTGTTGTAAATGTTGTACCTTGATGAACGTATCTTTTCTTTTGTATACACTGAGAGCATATGCACCAAGACAAATTCCTTGTGTGTCCAATCACACTTGGCCAATAAAAATTCTATTCTATTCTATTCTATTCTATTCTATTCTATTCTATTCTATTCTATTCTATTCTATGCCTCCCAAGTCCCAGCTGATGGGGAGGAAATGGGGATTTATCAGTAATCTTCCCCTGGATTGGGGAGGGAATGGAGATTTTACAGTATCCTTCGCCCGGAGTGGGGTAGGAATGGAGATTTTACAGTATCCTTCCCCTGCCATGCCCACCAAGCCCCGCCCACCAATCCATGCCATGCCCACCAAGCCACACCCACAGAACCAGTAGTAAAAAAATTTGAAACCCACCACTGACTCCCTCCCTAGATGCATCTTCAACTCATGACAAGGTTAATACTTTAGCCATATATACGTAACTGATAGATTGCATTGTTTGTGGACTGTGGTCTAGACTTTGAAATATTCTTGTTTCCTGATAATTACAAACAAATAAAACAATAATTGAAAAGTTGTTAGGGGAAAAAAAATAAACCCATTTGTGTGGTATCTTGAAAAGGCTTGTCGGCTGATACCGGATGAATGAGTTATCGAAGGATTTTTTCAACAAAAAGGGGGAATAAAAGCCTTTCTCTTTATATCAGGAAGATTGCAAAACAGGGCAATGTGGTTGTGATTTAAAGGAAATAAAACAGCAATAGTTTTAAGATCTGATCCATGAAAAATGGTGGGAAGTATTATTAACAGAAAATAAGCAAACACACAAAGGATTGAGGTTTGATGAAAAGAGGTAAGAGTGCCTTCTGTCAAGATAACCTAATCTCTCTTAACATCTAGACATTTTTGGAGTTGTCAACTGATAGAAAGAAAAATTCAGAGCTATCAAATTTGGGCTGCCAATGTCTTGGCAATTATTTGATGGTAGCAAAAGTTAAGTGTTATTTTGCTGAATTTCTTCACTGCCCTGTAATGATCAACTGGGCTTTTGTAGCCCAAATATTACATACAGTAAATATCAATCAATCAAACCTCGATCAGTGGTGGCACAGTGGTTAGAATGCAGTTTTGCAGGCAAACTCTGCCCACAGCCAGGAGTTTGATCCTGACTGGCTTAAGGTTGAGTATACCCTCACGCCTTGTGAGGTTGGTAAAATGAGGAGCCAGATTGTTGAAGGCAATATGCTGACATTTTTAAGCCACTTGGAGAGGGCTGTAAAGCACTGTGGGATGGTATATACCAGTGGTGGGATTAAATTTTCTTACTACTGGTTCTGTGGGCGTGGCTTGGTGGGCATGGCAGGGAAAGGAAACTGTAAAATCTCCATTCTCTCCCCACTCCAGGGGAAGGATACTGCAAAATCCCCATTTCCTCCCAATCAGCTGGGACTCGGGAGGCAGAGAATAGATGGGGGCGGGGCCAGTCAGAGGTGGTATTTACCGGTTCTCCGAACTACTCAAACCTTCCACTACTGGTTCTCCAGAACTGGTTAGAACCTGCTGAATACCACCTCTGGTATATAGGGATAAATGCTATTGCTGCTGCTATTATGGCCTTGAGACCAGAGAGTATTACAATAAAATTACATAAACTTCAATTATTAATAAAGCTAAAAACATTACTTACATAGAATAGAAAGTACATAGAATAACATACAAATACAGAAAAATAAATTGATATAGCAACAATAATACAGATAACAATGGCAACCCTCAATATTTGTGTTAATCTTCAATTGTGGGTAGAACAGATAGAAGAATGACACAAAATCAAACAACTTGGAGAGCTATGATAGGGTTCTGGCCAGGTAGAAGTGACAGATAAGCAAAATGGAATAGATATATGTCTTCTTAGATACCTTATAAAGAGAGTAACAAAGGTGAAGATGGCTTAGAGCAATCAAACTCAATTTCATTGAGGACCGCATCAGAGTTGTGTTTGACCTCAGGGGCTGGGGTGGGCATGGCTATGGTAGGCATGGCCAGATCAACATCACTTGTGTCGGGGGCACCTGTGGTGGCCCGAGGGCTCTGTCAGCGAAAACAGGGTCCCGAGCTCCACTGTCGGCTGTGATGGTGCAATCCTCTGCCAGTGAAAACAGAGCTTGGGAGGGCCGCACGTGCCCCTGCTAAACTCCATTTTTGCTGGCAGAGGTACCACAGGCCGGTCCTTCACTGTTTCTAGGGTGGCCCCGCGGGCCAGATCTAGTACCTCATGGGCAGGATTTGGCCTCTGGCCTTGAGTTTGGCACCCCTGGCTTAGAAATTCCACAAAACCATCCCACTTGGGCTAAATACTGCTGGAGAGATTGGCTTTTTTAAACAGGAAGTCCTCAACTTACACAACTATGCTCCCCAGTGCAGAAATTCACTAATAAATCCAAAATCTACTTCCTTGAAATTGAAACTTATTGTTTCATATCTTGCCTTTTGGAACAATCCTGAATATTTTGCCCCGTTTCCATGGTAGTCTTTTAAAAACCTGAAGAGAGTTCTCATGCTTTCAACTGTTCCTCATGGGGTTTTCCTAACCATTCCTTGCCATTTCCTTAATGTTCTGGACCTGCTCTAGTTTGTTGATGTCCTTCCTAAAATTCAGTGCTCAGGGCTGGGTGCAGTATTCTAATAGTTGTCTGATGTCTTGATATGGGCCAGAATTTCATTCTTTCCCCCTTTCACTCAATATTCCAGCTTGCCAGGTTCCTCCTGAATCTTGATACTATCTTCTAAGGCTTTTCTATTTCCCCCATCTATGTCGTCTGAAGATTTGATAATTATTTTTAAGTCATTGACCCAGTGGTGGGATTCAATTTTTTTTACTACTGGTTCTGTGGGCATGGCTTGGTAGGTTTGGCATGTCCCACCCCACTCCAGGGGAAGGATACTGTAAAATCTCCATTCCCTCCCCACTCCAGGGGAAGGTTACTGCAAAATTCCCATTTCCTCCTGATCAGCAGGGACTCGGGGGGGGGGGGCAGAGAATAGATGGAGGCGGAGCCAGTCAGAGGTGGTATTTACTGGTTCTCTGAACTCCTCAAAATTTCAGCTACCGGTTCTCAAGAACTGGTCAGAACCTGCTGAATACCACCTCTGCATTGACCCACACAGAGCACAGACTGCAGCTCTTTAGTACAGCACTTAAGGTTGCCTCTCAGCTTCATCAAGCAAATGATGTAAGCCATGTTCACCTATTTGGCGACTATGTGACACAGAATGCTGAACCAAATGGGCTTGACTCTGTTCCAGGAGAATCCTTTTCATGTTCTTGTAAGCAGTGGACTTTCTCCCCATGCTTATTCAGTTAAACAGAAATATGCTAAAGACAAGAACACAAAAAGATTTTCATATCTCTGTGCAAATAATTACTTAAGCTGTATCGGAGTTATATAAACAGAAATGTTTGAACCTCTTGCTTTGTTTGACTCATGGGAGCCTTCTGCACCATTACTATCGTATGTCCTCTTTTCAACTCTTTACATAACATTCATCCCTCAAAGTTTTTAAAGCCTCAGTGGCTTATGCAATCAGTGAAAGGAAAAGGATTTTCAGCTTTGATATATTAAAGCCATAGAATCATTAAGCTTGCCAATGCTGAAAAACCAGGCTGGGTGCTCCACTGCCCTGTAAAAGAGCAGTTCAGGTACACAGTTGAGTAGAAATGGTGCTTCTTATCAAAACGGGATCAGACTACCTGACCTTCTAGCCCAGAGGTGAGGAACCATGACTCCTTTACGACTTGTGGACTTCAACTCCCAGAATTCCTGAGCTAGCCATGAATGCTGCCTCAGGAATTCTGGAAGCTGAAGTCCACAAGTCATAAAGGAGCCATAGTTGCCCATCTCTGTTCTAGCCCAAAAGCTCAGGATCATAACCTGGTGTTTTAATGTCTCTTTCTTCTTTCATATTCCAGTCTAAACTAAATTAGAAGTCTTTGACATGTTTTGAAAGACTCATCTGTAGGAGAAGACCAGGCTGAGCCTGAGGATGGGGTCAAACTGATCATCAGTTTAGAATTGCTATACCCTGGAAGAGTCCAACCCCCCCACTTCTTAAAATCCATTGCCTCTTATCTGGTATCAATTTACCTTGACTGTTAGTAGATCAGATTCTTGTGAATAGATAGTATGAAATAAATTTGCAGTGCTTTTGAACTCTATCCCAGTTCCTGATTTCCTGCACCTGACATCAACAATTGAGGGGAAAATGGCTTTTTAAGACTGAGAATCTACAAGTAAAGGGAAATTGTAAATTAGAAATAATGAAATCAATGATATAAGTGTGGAGAAACCAAGGTTTTCCCCTTTTCCACGTTCTTTAAAACAGGGGTCTCCAACCTTGGCAACTTGAAGACTTGTGGACTTCAACTCCCAGAATTCCTCAGCCAGCAAAGCAAAGCTGGCTAAGGAACTCTGGGAGTTGAAGTCCACAAGTCTTAAAGTTGCCAAGGTTGGAGACCCCTGTATTATAGAATAGGAGGCCAACACAGGGGAAAGGAATCAGTGGAAAATCAGACAACTTAAAGCAGCTATGAACCTGGTCCAGATAACATACTAGGCTAGGGGTCCTCAACCTTGGCAACTTTAAGCCTGGCGGACTTCAACTCCCAGAATTCCCCAGCCAGCTTTTCTGGCTGGGGTATTCTGGGAGTTAAAGTCCTCCAGGCTTAAAGTTGCCAAGGTTGGAGACCCCTGCTTTAAAAGACAAAAGGGGAAACAGAATGGAGATGTTGGTGTAATATTTTGGATACTCTGTTGCTTTTGCAAAAATGGCGAGATTTGGACAGATGACCGCCTTTGCGGTATTTTGACACATACACATGTGCTTATTAAATCCCATTTTTAATTAGTTCCTTGGATCTTGGGTGTCTTCAAACAAAGTACACGTATCTGTACTTTTTTGAGAAAAGGAAAAGTCTTTTGAGCTTTTTGTCATGGAGAAAAATAATACTTTACCTCCCGCAGGGACTGTAACCTAAGAACTGGAGCTTTAAGTCAATAAGATTCAGGGGATGGTGCTGATGTTTAACCTCAAGGGTTAGAGAAACTATAGAGATTCCAACAATGTGATGATGACTTATGAGACTGAAGCTGGACTTCTTTTTTTTTCATCTACAAAAGATTAAAATTTTATATTTTTTAAAAAACAAACACTTCTCAGATTAAAAATGAGCAAAGAATGAGCTGCCCCACATTTTAAATTTTGTATTATATTTTCTATACTTGTAAAGAATTACATGATTCTGTATTCAGTGGTTATGTGTATAGTTCATAAATTAATAACTAGGAATCTTTGTATCTGATGCAGCAACCATTCTAGGAACCTGGATTAAAGATTTGACTCAAAACATTGAGTGAAATCCAGCTTTTCACATCCATACAATTCCCTGTGAAATGAACTTTTCTTTGCTTCTCATCTTTCTATCTAAGACTAAATTCACCATTGTGACAAACCTTGATTAGGCAAACAATGGTCTACTGAATAAACTGTATTGATCATGTAATACTTGGCTCTGCCATATTTCTTTTCTATTCTTCATTTGGTCTTTCTTGTACCGTAAGTCAGTTTGGCCTCTCCAGTATTCAGTAAGCCTCCATGGTGTACCAGTTTTGATGCATCTTCTTGTTTTCACCTAGGCTCCCTTAAAAAGCAGGAAGCAGGAATTGGTCCCGACAAAACCTGTTTTATTTACGTGACTGTGAATTAACTTTCATTCACAGTCAGCAAGGTTTGTCCAAACAGTTTTTCAAAGGAATATTTCTCAACACACCTTATCTCACTTGGCAAGCTGCCAAGTAACTTGTTTTCAACCGCAGAGTAAGGCAAAACTTGGCACAGAGTCTCTTAGAGTCATGAATAGAACTTCTTGAAACTACTGAAGGAACGAATTGTTTCCTGCAAAAGCTCCCTCCCCATTCACTCCTCTTTTGTTTCCTATGGGAGGGGCCAATCATCTCCAAGGTGTGGCTTTACTCCCAAGTCGACCCTGATTTCTGAGTTGTTCTTGTCTTCTGACAGCTCTGCGCATGTGCGCACTGAGAACGGGCTCCAGCTGTTCCTCTGCTTCATTGCTGTCTATCTCCCTCTCTGCCTCCAATGCAGAGCCCTTGGCCAAGCTTTCCCCAGGCCCCAGGACTGCCCATGTTCCTCCCCCAACCTCCTCACTGTCTGACTCTGCTGCCAGCTCCACTGGCCACCGGCAGGCCACACCACTTCTTCATTGTCCTTCAGATATTCTTCCAATCCCCCCTTTTTCTTCTACAACTGTTTGGTATACTTGCACCATGCCACACCCACCTACTTTCCTTGGTAAGTAGATTCTGTCAACATCGCTGCATGAATAAGGGACATGATTCATTGTCATTATTATCTTTCTATGCAGGACTTTAGTTCGACTTTAGTCCAGCCTCATTATTCCAGGTTTGTATCTAATGATTGGCATTTGCTCTTATGATTTATTCAGTTCCACCTTTCTAACTTTTTCTTGACTTGTCCTTGGTGTCAGCTTGAAGAATTGTAGTACTCTTCTTCCTCCACTTTTGATGTGTTTTTTTCCATAAGATTCCTTCAATTTTTACCATTTCCTCCTGTTCTGATAAGTGGTATATTTGTCTAGTCCAGAGGTCAGCAACCTGGAGCTCTGGAGTCGCATGTGGCTCTTTCACCCCTCTGCTGCGGCTCCCTGTTACTCAAAATATGCATCACAACCACCAATGTGCAAAACCCGCCGGCCCGCAATTTATTGAACTTTTCAACCCCTGGTAGGCCAACCATGGATAAATTCAAGAAAAGAAAAGTTTCAGAAGAAAACAGAACATTTAATTCAACTACATATGCTAGTTTTGTGGCCACTCAAGAAATAGTCAGGCACGGGAAGGGTTTTATGGCTCCCGGTGTTTTCTTTTCTGTAGGAAACGGGTCCAAATGGCTCTTTGAGTGTTTAAGATTGCAAACCCCTGGTCTAGTCCAACTCCATTGCATTATCTTGGCTATATAAATGGACAATGTTGAGCAGCAATCACATTTCAGAGGATGTTTTTCCCTTTCAGATCATCCATGTAGGGAAGTGGGATGGCATATGTTTTTGATGTTTGATAATTTTGGCCTGACATGTTCAGAATTGTTGACGGAGGGATCAGTGCAATGACAAACAGTAGTGGTGATAGTGAATCTCCTTGAAAGATTCCTCTCTTAATATCAACCGCTCCATCACCATTGAATAGCAACTGTGTCTTTCATTTACCATTGATTTTTGCATGTTTCTATTCACTCCTGTTTTACTTGATTACTTGATTTACTTGATTATCCAATCATGTGACAGTGAATCAAATGCCTTCTTCTAATCAATCCAAGCTAGGATTGGTCTTCTTTCTCTTGTAAGCATTGCTAGTTTTTGGTTTGTCCCCTTTACCTTCACTTTCTTTTAGATATTGGCCATTACTTCTCCAATTCTTTTGAACAGCTTTCCAACTTTTAAACACCTTTTATAATCCTATTTTCCTTCTGCTACTTTCAGAATTTCTTTCTGATTTCTTTGAGGAACATTTTCTCTTTGATGGGAATTTGCTCTTGGCTTACCCTGATGTAGTTATTTAATCTGTGTTCTTCTGTTGCTGTCTTATTTTCAGTAATTCACGGAATACATTTTTTGTGCTAACCATAGTGCAGGGTTTCTCAGCCTTGACAACTTTAAGATGGGTGGACTTCATTTTCCAGAATCCTCCAGCCAGTCATACTTTTGGGGATTCTGGGAGTTGAAGTCCACCAGAGATGGGTTTCAGCAGGTTCTGACCAGTTCTGGAGAACCAGTATCGGAAATTTTGAGTAGTTTGGAGAACCGGTAAATACCACCTCTGACTAGCCCCACCCTCATCTATTCTCTGCCTCCTGAATCCCAGCTAATCGGGAGGAAATGGAGATTTTGCAATATCCTTCCCCTGGAGTGGGGAGGGAATGGAGATTTTACAGTATCCTTCCTCTGCCACGCCCACCAAGCCACACCCACCAAGCCACACCCACCAAGCCACACCCACAGAACCGGTAGTAAAAAAATTTGAATCCCACCACTGAAGTCCACCCATCTTAAAGTTGTCCAGGTTGGGAAACCCTGATCTAATATCTTCCACAGTGATTTTGGCATATTTCTTTCTTTACTTCCAAGATTTCCAACCCACTCACTTTCCCAAACTCTGTACAGGCTGGCTGGGGAATTTTGGGAATTGAGGTGACTTAAAGTCACCCAGGTTGAAAAATGCTGCCATAGTTGATCAACCTAATTTTATGAAGGTAACGCATGATGCATTACCATCAATTTTAGATGTCCTCAGGCTATATATAGGCAACTGCCCTAGCAGTGTATCTTATTGCTGGTATTGCCATGTGTTTATGGCTTTGATTGTATTGTTGCCACTTAAAATTGAATTCTGCATACTCAATTAAATTAACGACACATTTTTAACTTTGCCACACAAAGTGTTTTTCTGATTCAATTTTTCATAGTTATACGCAGCTTTCTGCCATGAACAAAAGTTTTGCAAGGTTCCCCTTTTCAAATTGTATCCCTTTATTGGTTCAGTATTTCTTTCTGGTAATCATCACATACTTAAACAAAATTCCATTTTGATATCCTCCCTGAATTTCCTTATGTAATGAAGAAAGCAATCACATTCATTTTTTTATTTTATTTTTCCATATAGCTTCAAACAGTGGTGAAATCCAATTTTTTTTACTACCGGTTCTGTGGTGTGGCTTGGTGGGCATGGCTTTGTGGGCGTGGCAGGGGAAGGATACTGCAAAATCCCCATTCCCTCCCCACCCTGGGGCCAGCCAGAGGTGGTATTTGCCGGTTCTCCAAACTACTCAAAATTTCTGCTACTGGTTCTCCAAACTGATCAAAATTTCCACTACCGGTTCTCGAGAACCTGTCAGAACTGGATTTCACCCCTGGCTTCAAGTCTCCAGGTATATATAGGTGGAATATTTTTTCCCAATCTGTTTCTACTATTCATATCTTTGTTTTATTCAGGTTATGGCTCAAGTGTATTGTCAAGATGGTAAAAAAAAAAAATGGAGACAGCGAATCTTCTTGAAAAAAATCCCTCTCCTGATCTTTGTATTTCCAATTTTATTGCCATTTACCCACAAGTTTGCTTTCCATTTTCCCATAGTTTCTTTTTCATAATTCTGATTGTTTGCACTAATGCCAAATATTTCAAAACATTTCCATTATCCAGCTGTGTGAGAGAGAATCAAATTTTGATAAACAATCTAAACCATTTGCTGACTGATTTTTCTTTGCTTGGAGTTCTTTTTTTTTAAGTCTTAATTGAACAGAGCAATTGAGCTTTTGTTTCTTATGTAATTCAACAGGTACCTTTTTATTCAGGTGGATTCAATACTTTTTGCATGTATAATTCAAAGTCACAGTTGCTAATGTAACAGTGACATTAATTAAATACTGCGTATTACAATTGTAATTATTACCCCAATCAATCATTGCTGTATGAAGGCCAATTCAATGAAGGTTAGAGACAATAATACATTATACTGATCCAGTGCATATTGATAGACAATGTTCTGACTTCTCAGTCTACAGCTGAGAGGGTAGAACCAGCCCACATCATCCAGCTGCATTTGTGCCTAGGGGAGGATCTCTCCCCTCCTAATTTATTTTATTTTTATTTATTTTACTTGTCACAACAGTATTATAAGCATAAGCATGAAATAACTATACGATGTATAAGCATATATATAAGCATAAGTATGTAATAACTACGAAATTGGATACAATAAAAGGGAACATTAGGACAGGAACGGTAGGAACGTTGGTGCTCTTATGCACGCCCCTTACAGACCTCTTAGGAATGGGATGAGGTCAATAGTAGATAGTTTTTGGTTAAAGCTTTGGGGATTTTGGGAAGAGACCACAGAGTCTGGTAGTGCATTCCAGGCATTAACAACTCTGTTATTGAAGTCGTATTTTCTGCAATCAAGATTGGAGCGGTTCACATTACGCTTAAATCTATTGTGTACTCGTGTATTGTTGTGATTGAAGCTGAAGTAGTCTTCAACAGGAATCTTGCACCTTTATTATTATCAGCAGTTTGGCAGATCGAATCTCACCAGGCTCAAGGTTGACTCAGCATTCCATCCTTCCGAGGTCGGTAAAATGATGACCCAGATTGTTGGGGGCAATAGGCTGATTCTGTAAACTGCTTAGAGTGGGCTGTAAAGCACTATGAAGCGGTATATAAGTGTAAGTGCTATTGCTATCACTTCACTCGCATGCACATTACGATCACCTTCTACTGAATCCAGAGGGAGTAAAACAGCTGAGGCATGGCAATTGGCTCTGCTGTGACTATCAGCTGGGCTTAAAACAAAAGAAATAGAGGTAGGTTATGGCGCAGGGACGGGTGGGTGGCACCATCTGATCGTCGGAGCGAACCGATTCGCTCTCAGCTGATCATTGGCACTACCGGTACGCCCAAACTAGTCAGAACCGGATGAATCCTACCCCTGTCTGTATCCTATGATATTGAATACTTGTACAGGATTGGAAACTGAAGCATATTCAATCTTCGCTTATCTCTTGCTTTAGGGGGAAAAAAATCTGCAAAAATACTTTTGGTTTTACAGCTTTATTTCAGGAATGATGGGCCTCAGTAGATATGGGATTTCTTTATTCCCTCCTACAGGTAAGACAACATGATACTTTGCTCTCAGACTTCTGACCTTCTTAGTTGCTGCAGCTACTGTTTTTCACTGTGAAAAACAAATAACGAGAGGAAGGAATGAGTGCTGTCAACTTCTATATCTTTGACTTGTCTAACTCTGGAGGATGGTTCATTGAGACTCCAAAAGTGCTGCAGAGGGACAAGGAGAGAGGATGGGTGAAAATGTCCTTAGTTCTCAGGTTCTTTAAAGGTTGGGTTATATAGTGCTAGGAAATTGATCCTGAATGCTCAGTAAAGAACAAAACCTTAATGCATTCCTCTTCTGTGAGACATTAATTATTACCTAGCCGGATTTCAGTGGTTCCATCCCTTTCAAAAAACTTTAAAATTTGCTTCTTCCCTTGCACTTTTCTATCCCACTTTTAAAAAGCACTTGCTCACTGTGAAACCTCCTAGATGGATGATTTGTTAAAGGAAGCTATATTTTCCACTTGAGAGCTTTGAAATGTGTCAAAGGCACTTTCTGAGTCTCTGACGTTGACTCCGTGTACCTGCCAAGATGCCATTGTGTTTCATTTTCTTTTTTTTCTCTCTAATGTTTAATGCCACAGAATCAATGATATGAAAAGACCCCAAACAGATTCCCAGTTTTTACGTTATCCATTTAGCTCCTTGTTAATCTGTGGTGTGTGCTTTCTTTGAATTGAAAAGAGCCAAACATTAAAAAAAATCTGTCATTAATAAGTAATGCTCTTATTACATGGGGCATAACTCAAACTCTGGTCTTTCCTGCACTGACTCAGCTTTTTTATGACCTGTAAGAAAACTAAAACAGAAGAAGCATTACATCACTATAGGAAATGATACAGAAATATATCTCACATACAGTTCATGCATTCACATTTAATCAGATCCGTAAACTGGCATTCTTCAGTTAGCATAGTTTCTCTGCATGAACAAAATGATTCCAGTCACTTAAGAATTCAATTAATTTGGCTTAAACAAGAAGCAAAACAGGCTCAAGAGAACTGAGAGAATAGCCAAAAATGCTACTGTTGGTTTCCAAATCAAATCCTAAATGACCCAGATCAGGATAGCTTGAACCTAAGCATGTAATATAGTACACACCATGAAAAGTTCCAAGAAGTCCAGCAAATCTGGGTTCACTCCAGAGGTGGGCTGCTGCCGGTTTGGACTGGTTCGCCTGAACTGGTTGTTCCAATTCTGCATGGTTCGGAGAACTGGGAAATCGGATCACCGGCTGGCCCCGCCCCCACCCATTTTTCGGGCCATTTTCAGGCCATTTTTTGGTCCACAAACAGCCAAAAAAAAAACACCAGCCTGAAAATGGCCCCAAAAAGCTGGCTATGAGAGGAAGAGAAGCTAGGTGAGCTGGATCCAGATGTGTCCCAGGTCCCATTGTCCCAGAAGCAGCAACCTCACACTCTTCCCATCTCTACTAGCCCTCTTCTTTGCACGGGATCGCCCAGCAATGGAGACCAAGAGGGAGAAGGGGGTGGTGTTTCTGTGTGCTCCCATTTCTGTGTAGCACTCTCTCCTATATGCAAGTAGCCGCCACTGCCCCCTTCTCCCTCTCTCTCTCTGCTGTGGGGTGATCCTGTGCAAAGAACGGGGCTAGCAGAGAGGGGGGTGTGAGGTTACTGCTACTGTTGCTACAGCTTACCCAGCTTCTCTTCCTCTCGCAGCCAGCTTTCCCAGTCTAGCTTGATGCAGTCTTTCTCTCTCTCTCTCTCTCTCTCTCTCACACACACACACATAGACATACACACACATGCACGCACGCACACACACACAAACAGGTTAGATCTTTCCTCCTGTCCCCCCACCGGAGACCTTTGGATTCCCTCCCCTAACCTGCCTGTCCCATGCAGGTACCAACAACACAAGTGATGTAGAGTTGGCCACGCTCACTCGGTCACATGACCCACCCACCCACCCACACCCAGCCAGCCACTCATTAGGGCAGAGAACCGGTTGTTAAAATATTTGGAGCCCACCACTGGTTCACCCTCTAACTACATAACACTCACAATCATCATCATCTTTTAAAGACCCCATAATCCCTTGCGGGGTGGACTCTTGGGCAACTGAATGGAGCTGTGTGTTTACTGGCTGGCTGCCCTTCCTGTCACCAGTGCTGAAATTGTTTCAGCAGATATATTCTCATTGTCCAGAGAAAGAAATATCTGCCTCTACCTAGGATCGAACTCTCAGCCTCCTGATTGTGAGACAAGAACTCCATCTCTAGGCCATCGCACCACTCTACCTAACACTCACAATGCAGGCTGTTAATTCTCACTTTTTGGGTGGTGATATCTATTACTATATTTTCGTTTGATACGCAAAGGATTTATTAGTCATTGGTTTGGCCGTCCTTGTTGCAATCTCCCAGTATCATTATACCAATATTTTCTATCCCTTAAAACCTCTTTCCCTCATGAACACTTATTGGATTCTTGTTCTTTTAGATTTATATAAGGGGTCCTTGGTGTTCTCTGAGCTTTCTTGTTTTCTTGCAGGCATTTCATTACCTAAACTAGGTAACATCATCAGTGCTAGTAAGGAGTGCCATTTGCTGTCAGTTTATATTTTGCTGTCTTGCTTGTCAATGTTGGTGCGGGTGGTCTCAGAGATTCTTTGGTTTGGCTGTTTACTGTTAGCTCTTTGGCAATTCCTTGATTATGGTATTATTTACTTGATTGTTGGTCTGAAGTTAACCATGGAGTTAATCTATGCTGATCTGGGTGCTGATTGCTAGTGGAGAGGTGTTTAGGTCTTTTTGTTGCATTTTGTGCTGGTAGATTGTCTCTTTTGCATAGTTTATAGATGCTGATAATGCCTATGTGTCTATTGATGGCTAATTTGTCAAAGTGCCAGGCTTCTAGAAATTCCCTGGCATTTTTGGACTTGGCCTGGTAATTTATCTAAAATCTTTATAAAAACTCTCTTTCATATTCTCTCTCCCAATATGGAGCAAAAAGCCTACACCTTCTCCAACACTGAAGGAAAAGATTGAAGGCTAAAGCTTTGGTGTTGGCAGATGGATAGATGGATTGACTGGACTGACAAATTGAACAAATAACATTGTAGTCTGTGTGAACTATATATATATATATATATATATATATATGTGTGTGTGTGTGTGTGTGTGTGTGTGTGTGTGTATGTATGTATGTGTATATATATATATATATATATATATATATATATATATATATATATATATATATATATATATATATATATATATATATATATATATGTATATAGGTCTTTAGTTGTTGGGTTTTCTCCGTGTAAAATTGGAAGTGTCTTGGCGACGTTTCGACGAAGTCTCATTCGTCATCTTCAGGCTTCAGCTTCGTGCTTCTTGCTCCCAGAAGCACGAAGCTGAAGCCTGAAGATGACGAATGAGACTTCGTCGAAACGTCGCCAAGACACTTCCAATTTTACACGGGAGAAAACCCGAACAACCAAAGACCTATATACAAACACCCGTGAAAACCTCAGAAAACACACACACACACACACATATATATATATATATAATGTACAACCTTGAGAGCCACTGAAGTTAAGATGACAAATCATCAAAACTCAATAACACAATTTTTCACCATTTTCTGATTTACAATAAAACTAAATATATATTAGGACCAATGCAGGATCTGAAACAACAAAAAATAAAAAATAAAAAGATCAGAACTTTTGCCCAACTTCCGTTATTGTTCCTGATTGCCAAAAGCATATTTCTTAGAAAATGCATAGTTGTTAGAATAGAATAGAATTTTTATTGGCCAAGTGTGATTGGACACACAAGGAATTTGTCTTGGTGCATATGCTCTCAGTGTACATAAAAGAAAAGATACGTTCATCAAGGTACAACATTTCCTGATTGCCAAAAGCACATTTCTTAGAAAATGCATAGTTGTTGACTGCAAAGAAGCAATCTTATCAAGAAGGCTTGGCCATTTGACCTCTTCCATAGGAAAGTATTCCTGCCACAATCTTGGCTACATAAATTATGGATCGAGTGGCAAATATTTTATAGAAGCTTTGCACTCACGGGAGGATGAGATGAAGTACTTGAACCCTTTTGTTTTGCTAGATCTATCTCTATGAATAGACTAAAGACATATTACGAGTTTTCACTGCACTGCACACCATAACAACTAGACACAAGGACAGTTTCCTCTCCCATGCCATCACTCTGCTAAACAACTAATTCCCACAATATTGTCAAACTATCTAAAAAGGCAATATTACCATAATTGTTCTCATCTTCACTATTACTTATCTCCTTATCTTCTTATGACTATAGCTTGGTTGCTTGTATCTTACTATTTACATTGTTTACTTAGTATCCTAGTATGATTTATGTTGATTGCTTATTTAGTATCCATGACTATCATTAAGCGTTGTATCTAATGTTTTATGATGAATGTATTTTACAATGACTATGTTAATGATCTATCACTATTGTTTTATGTACATTGAGAGCTTATGCACTGGAAATAAATTCCTTGTGTGTCTAATCATACTTGGCCAATAAAGAATGCTATTCTATTCTATTCTATTCTATTCTATTCTATTCTATTCTAGTCTAGTCTAGTCTAGTCTAGTCTAGTCTAGTCTAGTCTAGTCTAGTCTAGTCTAGTCTAGTCTAGTCTATTACTATTTATCTTCATCCCCCACCATTTTATTGAGACTTATTGCAGATCAAGCTGGAGATGAAGAGGGACTTGCTTATCATTGTTTCTAATTGAAACATCTCTGTACACTGATCTATTCTGTACAAAGGCCTCACTAGAACCAAATCGTACATCCTTTTAATAAAGAAATAGTTCCTATCGTTTCATTATTTAGGGAGCAAAAATAAATTCCACCATTGGATTTCTTCGGTTCCCTGCTGCCATTTAGATTGACTTTCATCTGAGGATTGAACGTGACAGCAATTTCAAAGACCACCATGGTAGAAATAAAGTGAAGTCACCACCAACATCTCACAAAGGCAATTGTCACCCTATAGAGGTGGGGATTGGGATCTTTTTTTTTTGCAGGGGGTACTTACAAGAAAGGTTTAGGTCATGTCCAGAAAGAGGAAATCACCAGCATACTTAGACTTTCCAGGTACCTGTAGAATTGTGATTGTATCATATCTAAAAGTGATCAAAAAGATGAGAGGATATTTTGTGTTGTGTTTACCATGTTAAGCCATGTTTGCACAATAAACTAACTGCCATGGCTTATTTTGTGACACCAAAAGTGACCCTCCAAGCCATTAGAATATGCTTTTATGGAAAAATTTAGAGGTGGGTTAAATCAAATGTTCATTAAACAGGTCTCTTCTAAAATGGTGGCTTTGGTTTTTATGGTAACATTTACAATGTGTGAAAAGGTTCCAAGCATAAGAAAAGCATACCCGGTAGTACAAAACAAAACAAAAATAAAAAGATATCTGGTCAGAAGGTCCATCCCAGAGAGCTAAATTGGAGTATCGTGCACCAGGGTTAATTTCCCTCCAATTAAATGTCACCCATGGGTCATAGTGAGGTGAGATAAGTTGCTTTAATTGACACGTGACAGAACTTTAAGGTAGGTGGGGGGAGAGGTTATGGGCAATCAGCTTGGTTTTATTATCAAATGGCCATATACATAAAACAAGGATGGGGGCGGAGAAAGCAATAAGATGTTTCCCCTTTCTCTGTGGGATTGTGACACAGGAACTGTTATTACTCCAAGAGCTGCTATAGCACAGGGCATGGGGCAATGATAGAATTATAATTTTGATCAAGTAAATGGCATGTGATTGGGTGGTGATCTTTACTGTAGTTCTCAAAGATCATTGGCCAGGGCAAGAAGCTTTAAAAAATGTTGATGAGACGGGGAGTGGAAATGGTGTTGAGTTGAAGTATCTTAACTCTTTTTTATGCTCCCGCTGGGTTTTTCAGTTCCCTCTTTTTCCAGGCCTTTTTACAAATTAATTTCATGTTTCACCACTAAAAAACAATCTTGTTTGCAGTATATTTTTTTAATCTAGCATTGTTAGGCTGTTTTCCTGTTTATGAGAAGTCTATAGGGTCTTCCTTATGCATACGCATGTCTGCTCAAAAATAAAAGCTGGTGAGTTCTATAAAGATTTCTCCCAGGAAAGGATTGAAGCTTTAATTAGTATTAATGCAACCTTAGATCATATAATTGGATTCATCACTGATGCAGGAAACAAAGAAGCCACGATTTCTAGCTATTTTCTTTCAGTAATTTTCTCCATTAATCTCTTAAAATTGCTACAAAAATGGAGGATTCTACCAAGTTGCACAACAGATAGCAAAAGGGGTGAAGCTACTATGAGAAAGAGAGGGTAGTTATCTTGTCTCCATTTCATAGTAGAGATACTGAAATATGGCAGTGGGTTCACATGCCATGCTACTCTTAGTTGTGGTTGGCTATTTGGACTCCGTGTGTAGTATAAGCATAGTCTGGTGGTCACTTGATAGTTCAATGAGTTGTGCAATCCCAGTTTTATAGTGTGAACCCTACAGGCTGGTGTGCAGTATCCAGACAAATAGGATAGTTTAGTAAACCATAGGTATGTAGGCCATATGCTGTGGAAACACAGCTGCGGTACTGTTCTTATTGTAATTTTTTTCATTGCCATGTGGATGTGTTTTTAGGGGGTTAATGTATTCTGTGTCAAAATACTAATGGGAAGGATGGTATTAATAAGGCATGCAGAAAATGCATTAATGCCAAATTATAATCAAACTGTCAACACTTTTGAAGGATTGTCATTTTAAAAGACATATATATTTTATAGACCGAAAATACAATTGTACAATTTAAAAATGTACAAATGTGAGTAGAATGTGAGTAGATTATGCAGCCCATTCAATAAATTGGCTGTGAATTATAAGAGCTGTAATCCATCATATTTGGAAGTTGAGGAACCTGGTATTAGTTGGCCCTCTAAAATTATTATTCAGTTGATTTGTCCTCAAACATTGGGTTCTCTTGCATTTCCTGGAAAAGTACTTAGAAAGAGTCATTAATAGAACCCAGCAAGAACATTGCTAATTGAAAAATCTAAAGTACCTCTTCACATAAAAGATGTTCTACTGAGATTTCTGCCCACAATGTGTTTTTTGTTTGTTTGTCATGAATAATCTGAACCAGAATCCAACAAGCAAAATATGTCCTGAAATAATATTTTCACACCTGAAGCAAGGGTTGATAGAATGGTTGCCAAAGAGACCTCAGGAAAAAAAAAAATTATGGTTCTCTGCATTCATTGGACTCCGGGGAATAGTCATAAAAAATATCAATTTTGTTTTCAAAAGAAGTAGCCCATGGTGAATTCAAGTAAATTATATTGTTCATTATAGTTTCACCATTCTGGAGAATGATAGAGAAAAATCACATGGAATACGCTCCATTTGTCCAGAAGACAAGTCTAACATCTAATAACTCATTCATACATGCCATCACTCAGTTACTTTTAACTTGAACAAGAGGAACTCCAAAACATTTGGGTTCATGATTAATTTTGGAATGCACGGGAAATTACATGTTGATGAAAATATGGATATAGAGCCATGGTAGCGCAGTGTACAGAATGCAATATTTATTTATTTATTTATTGATTTGATTTGATTTTTATACCGCCCTTCTCCCGAAGGACTCAGGGCGGTGTACAGGCATAATAAAACCGACAATACAATATACAAGTTTAAAATACGATTTAAAAATCTTATTTAAATTAGCCCAGTGATTAAAATTTGCCATACTAAGACCCCGATTTAAAATTAATAAATTTAACATTAAAATCCCCATTTAAGCCAGCCCCGCGCGGATAAAAAGATGGGTCTTGAGTTCGCGACGAAATGTCCGAAGGTCAGGTATTTGGCGTAAACCCGGGGGAAGCTCGTTCCAGAGTGTGGGAGCCCCCACAGAGAAGGCCCTTCCCCTGGGGGCTGCCAGCCGACATTGTTTGGCAGACGGCACCCTGAGAAGTCCCTCTCTATGGGAGCGTACGGGTCTGTGGGAGGCGTGTGGTAACAGCAGGCGGTCCCGTAAGTACCCAGGTCCTAAGCCATGGAGCGCTTTAAAGGTCATAACCAACACCTTAAAGTGCACCCGGAAAGCCACAGGCAGCCAGTGCAGGCTGCGCAGGAGCGGTGTTACATGGGAGCTACGCGTAGCTCCCTCTATAACCCGCGCAGCTGCATTCTGGACTAACTGAAGCCTCCGAGCGCACTTCAAGGGGAGCCCCATGTAGAGAGCATTACAGTAATCCAAGCGAGAGGTAACGAGCGCATGAGTGACTGTGCATAAGGCATCCCGATCAAGGAAGGGGCGCAACTGCCGAACCAGGCGAACCTGGTGGAAGGCCCTCCTGGAGACGGCCGTCAAATGATCTTCAAACGACAGCTGATCGTCCAGGAGGACACCCAAGTTGCGCACCCTATCCTTTGGGGCCAGTAACTCGCCTCCAACAGTCAGCCGCGGCTGCAGCTGACTGAATCGGGGTGCCGGCATCCACAGCCACTCCGTCTTGGAGGGATTAAGCTTGAGCCTATTACAGGCTAATTACCTCCATAGCTTGGAGTTTGATCCTGACCGGCTCAAGGTTGACTCAACCTTTCATCCTTCTGAGGTTTTTGAAATGAGGACCCAGATTTTGGGGGGCAATATGCTGATTATGTAAACCACTTAAAGAGTGCTGTAAAGTCTAAGAACTGTTGCTACTGCTATAGATATGTAAAGAGGCTTTCATTTTGCAGTGGATTGATATGGGTTGAAAATTATAAAGACAATATTGATATTCCTCATTTAGTGATCACAAAATTGAAGTGAATGCTTTATTTGGCTAAGTATGATTAGACACACAAGGAATCAAATTAGTGATTGACAAGGTTAAATATGTTGTATGAATCTGGCCCTGCAGTTAGACCCTGTAATCAGACGATTGCAGTGATTATTAGGAGAAAAAGAAAACTCACGCTCTGTTTGATCAACTAGTCTTGTAATTCAAATACTGTTGGGTTTTTTTTAAGTGAATACTTTTTTTAGTGGGAGAATTGCTTGTTGTTTCACATGATCCTTGCTTTCTGAGTTTTGGTCAAAGACATTCAAAGCGATTTAGTTGGTTAATTGGTTTATTTTCAGCTAGAGCTGGCCAGTAGGAAGAAATTCTCAGGTGTACAACTCAGAAAATCTCTAAATATTGAGATAGGTGATAATATTCAAGTAAGGATTTGCTTGTGATGGTAACCTAGCTACAATTTCACAACACTACAGTATCTGCTTTGTAAACTTTGAATTTACTTATAAATAAAAACAAAACACTTTTTAAAATTGTTTTCTGCAGCTTAGTATTCCTGCTGGAAAATATTCAGCAATTCCATTTCAACTTTCTCACCTTCTTCTACCTGTACAAAACCTACCAAGGTTGATTTTATTATCTCTATATTATTCAGAAATGCAGAATAGCCCATAGCAACCATCAAACTCTTCTTCCATAGCCAGCTTTTCAATACAAGGCGAAGGAACTCTATTTTTTTCCTTTTCCCTGTATAATAAGTCATTAATTTACTACTGTTTGTAATTTGGGTAGGAGGTGATGCTGGCATAAAAAGGGACTAACTTAAATAGATCTGGCCAGAGTCAATTTACATTGGCCAGGTACATGTAAGGCATGAGCTTAAGGTTCAGTCTTGGTATCTACCCAGCTCTTAGTTGATTAGCTGTGATCATTCAGGGTTAAAGGTAAAGGTTCCCCTCACACATATGTGCGGTCTGGCTTCTGGTCCTTGGTCGTGCTTCCTGATCCGTGTGGGTTTGGGTCTGCTTTTTGGGTGGATGTGTGGTGGTGACATCCTGTGTGGACCTCGTGAGTGTGGGTCTGGTGTCATTCCTCGTGTTAGGGACTCGTTTGTCAATAAGGGCGGGTTTCCAAATGGCTGGTAGGCAGGAGGTATCATCTCATTTGTTCATGCTGTGTGGGCGTTTTTCTATCTCGATGGCTTCTCTGATTATTCTGTTGTTAAAGTGTTCAGTTTTGGCGATAGTTCTGGTCTTTTTAAAGTCAATATCGTGTCCTGTGGCTTTAAGGTGTTGGACCAGGGAAGAAGTTGGTTCCTCTTTTTTGACTGAGTTCTTGTGTTCTTCAATGCGTGCACTTATTCTTCTGTTGGTTTGTCCGATGTATGTGGTGGGGCAGGCGGTGCATGGGATTTCATATACTCCTTGATTTTCTAACTCAATTTTGTCTTTGGGGTTTCTTAGGATGGTGGATATTTTTTGGTTTGTGCAGAATGCTGTCTTGATGTGTTTGTGGAGGATCTTGCTGATTCTGTCTGTGGTGCCTTTTATATATGGGACCGCAGCTGCAACATTAGCCATTTCGAACCCCTCCAATCCATACATGCAGCAGACTGACACCCACTATGAAGATGTAGCACGAACACGAACACGAAGCCAAACAACAGCAATGCAGCTCACCCAGCTCAAATCCCCCTGCAACTCAGACTAATCTGAGCACAACCAAGCCCCCACCCAAACAGGACACACCCCCAGCCAATCAGAGCACAAACCCCCCCATCCAATCAGAGCAAGCCAAGCTCCCACCCAATCAGTTCAAACCCCCACTAGCAGTTAAAAAGGAAGAAACAGCTGCAATCACACATTGCTCCCAGAAGCACAAAGCTGAAGCCTGAAGATGACGAATGAGACTTCGTCGAAACATCGCCAAGACACTTCCAATTTTACGCGGGAAAAAACCCGAATAACCAGACCTACATATATATATATATATATATATAATATTATTTATAATATATTATTTATAATAATTGTGTTATATTATTTACAAATAATATTTACAATATTATCTGTAAATGGAGTTAGAAATATATCCATATCTGACTTCCACAGATGATGGGAAGATAAATTCACTGTACAAAAGAATAAGAAAGAATACTTAAAACCAAACAATTAATCAAATGCATCGTGTTGTCCATGGATTAATCATATATCTCATGGCAACTGCTGAGAATGTCTAATTACAATGAGAGGGAATAGTTCAATCTTGTGAAAACTTTTTTATTTGAAAAGACTCAATCCTGCTGATTATAAAACAGCAAAAGGGTAGAAAGGTGATAACTCCAAAAGAACTCTCCGTGATTTTGAGGTTTAAAAGTTGAGTAAAAGCTCTTGACCTTAATGAACTTATCAGCCAGGAAAAGAAAGAAAATGAAAGTAAGAAAATAGAATTGAGCAGAGAATAGCCTCTCCATGCTCATGAAATCCAGTGCAGTTGTCACCTAAGATTAACAAAATAATAACACAGATTTCAATGACATATTCATAACAGGTGGTATGTATTATTTCAATCTAAGACTTAACATTTATCTGTACTGGGAAGCATTCATTTTAATTTGTAATTAATGCAAAAACACAATTTAGAAGTCTATGCAAGGTAGCCAGAAAGCTCTTGGTCTCCTTCATTTTGGTCCTTTTTTCTCTTGATTTGTATTGACTTTTTATGGAAGAGTGGCACTACATCAGCGGGAGATTCCCAAAGTTCAAATTTCAAAGAAATCCTGATTTAATCACCCAGATTTTTCACATTTTTATTCTTGTTTCCCTTTATACTTGTATGACTCCTGTTTGTTCCTTTCATCCGGTAGGAAGGAAAGTCACTTTATATCTAATTGATATCTGAGGTTAATTATCTGGTTTGCCCACTTCTGGTTTGTTAACATCTCCCACCCACCCCCATAGATCCTTCCCCATTCAATCTTTGCAGGGTATGTGTAAAGCATGGAAGGGCAAAGTCATAACAATATGGGTCTAGGACAACTCACCATAGATGAGTTGGCATGGCTGAGTTGATATGGCTGGGTTGGCATAAATGAATGAGTCTGGCCAGGTTGGCATGGATGATTCAGTGCGGACTCAACACATCCAGGTTGGGGTGGACAGGTGGTCACGGCTGAGTGTGCATGGACAGGTTGGTATGGGATGGGGGCATGGATGATTGAGTATGGATGGGTGGGTGGGGATGAATGAGTTGAATGGGCAGGTTGGCATAGATCGCTTCACATGGCCAGGTTGGAGCAGACAGGTCGGCATGGCTGGGTGCACATAGACAGGCCGGCATGGGAAAAGTTGCCCTGGCCAACTGGACATGGACACAACTTGGTGCCCCACCAGAAGAAATATCAACTGCTAACTCAGGCTGGTGCCCAGCAGTAGAAGAATAGAAGAATAGAATTTTTTATTGGCCAAGTGTGATTGGACACACAAGGAATTTGTCTTGGTGCATATGCTCTCAGTGTACATAAAAGAAAAGATACGTTCATCAAGGTACATCATTTACAACACAATTGACGATCAATATATCAATATAAATCATAAGGATTGCCAGCAACAAGTTATAGTCATACAGTCATAAGTGGAAAGAGATTGGTGATGGGAACTATGGAACGATTAATAGTAGTGCAGATTCAGTAAATAGTCTGACAGTGTTGAGGGAATTATTTGTTTAGCAGAGTGATGGCCTTCGGGAAAAAACTGTTCTTGTGTCTAGTTGTTCTGGTGTGCAGTGCTCTATAGCGTCGTTTTGAGGGTAGGAGTTGAAACAGTTTATGTCCAGGATGCGAGGGATCTGCAAATATTTTCACAGCCCTCTTCTTGATTCGTGCAGTATACAGGTCTTCAATGGAAGGCAGGTTGGTAGCAATTATTTTTTCTGCAGTTCTAATTATCCTCTGAAGTCTGTGTTTTTCTTGTTGGGTTGCAGAACCGAACCAGACAGTTATAGAGGTGCAAATGACAGACTCAATAATTCCTCTGTAGAATTGGATCAGCAGCTCCTTGGGCAGTTTGAGCTTACTGAGTTGGCGCAGAAAGAACATTCTTTCTTTCTTTCTTTCTTTCTTTCTTTCTTTCTTTCTTTCTTTCTTTCTTTCTTTCTTTCTTTCTTTCTTTCTCTTTCTTTATTCTTTCTTTAATTGGTAGTTGTTCCACCCAATAACAATTTAATAATTTAATTTAATTTAATTTTTCCTCCTCCTGTTGTCTTTTCCTTTTCCTTTTTCCATTCCTTTACTGGGAGAGCATCAGAAAGAACTGCTTCAGGAGGGTGAAAAATGTGGCATACCCCTGGATCTGCCCAGTGGAGAAGCACCTTAGGTGAGCAGGTGGCTGGTCTCTGAGGAATTGAATTGACGGGGCCTCTAGTGGCTATGGGGCCAGCCTTATTTGATGCATCCCCTCAAGAAGCAGAGAAGGGAAAGGGACTTCCTTTCTTACCGGATTTCAAATGTCAGTAGAGCAAGGTGATTGATTGATGAATTTGCAAGTTGTGGATCGGATTGGCCACTGCCAGGCTCGGGGAAGCCTTATGGATTTCTTACCTTTTGAGCTGGGGCGATGGGGGAAGACAAGGGGTGCCTGGGAACTGGTAGCAGAAATTTTGAGTAGTTCGGAAAACCAGCAAATACCATCTCTGGCTGGCCCCAGAGTGGGATGGGAATGGAGATTTTGCAATATCCTTCCTCCAAGAGTGAGGTGGGAATGGAGATTTTGCAATATCCTTCCTCCAGGAATGGGGAGGGAATGGACATTTTGCAATATCCTTCCTCCAGGAGTGGGTTGGGAATGGAGATTTTGCAGTATCCTTTCCTTGGAATGGGGTTGGAATGGAGATTTTGCAGTATCCTTCCCCTGCCACACCCACCAAGCCACACCCACAGAACCAGTAGCAAAAGAATTTGAATTCCAACACTAGGGAAGACAGCGGAAGTGAGGATCCCTCTTCCAAAAGCTGCTGTTGCCTCTGCTCCTTATCCCCTCTCCAGAACTACTGGCAGCCAAGGGCAGAGCCAGGGGCCATTTTTCTCCATCCCAATTCACCCCAGCCTCAAAAGGTAAGAAACCCATAAGGCTCCCTGGAGCCCAGCAGTAGCTGATCTGATGCGTAACTTACATCTGGTCTTAGACTATTAGGAGCTGGGAAGGAAACATCAGGCTGAGAACATCATCGTCATATTCATTATATAAAGAACAACTGTACTATGGAACATTTTGAAATGTGACACATTTCAAGAGGCTCGAACTACAATCATTGCCTTTGGATCGGAATCAATGTTGAAATTCAATTTTTTTTACTACCGGTTTTGTGGGCATGGTTTGGTGTGGCTTGGTGGGCATGGCAAGGGAAGGATACTGCAAAATCTCCATTTCCTCTTCATTCCTGGGGGAAGGATATTGCAAAATGTCCATTCCCACCCCACTCTGGGACCAGCCAGAGGTGGTATTTGCCAGTTCTCCAAACTACTCAAAATTTCTGCTACTGGTTCTCCAGAACCTGTCAGAACTTGCTGGATTTCACCCCTGATCTGATGTGAATAGACTGCCAGCAATAGTTTGTTTCAAAGTTATATCTTTACAAGTACAAGTACCATATCTCTAGCTCCACAAGATAGAAGTGCAATTCAACTCTCCTTTCTTGCATGCTCTTTCATTACAAATTTTGCCCAATTTTATATAGTGAACGTTTGATTGGGGGCATTCAACTAAAGCAGCTCAATTCTGATTTGCCAGTTTGCAAACTGAGAAAATTTCTGATTCTGAAAAGGTGGTCCCTTGCCTCTTGGGGGTCTGGGTGTGGGGGAGAAAGCAGGTGAAAGCAGAGACAATTTTATCTAGTTTTCCTCCTTGGCTCCTGTAGAATATGCAGTTTCTCCACAGGATACTGATAATAATTTCAATAATGATTTAAAATGGTTGCCATACGACAGAGGTCTTCAAACCTGGCAGCTTTAAGACTTGTGGACTTCAACTCCCAGAATTCTCCAGCCGGCATAGCTTAGCTGGCTGGAGGATTCTGGGAACCAAAGTCCACAAGTCTTAAAGCTGCCAAGTTTGAAGACCTCTGAAATAAGAGATCAAAAAAATCTACACTGACCTTAGCCGATGGTGATTGTGGGATCAATGAAACATGAAAGGCAGCTGTTGAATAACTCTACCATTAACAAACAAACAGTTTGACTCACTATTCACAAGTGTATCTATACTAAGAAACCAAACTATTACACTTGCTATGTTAGATCTTTATTACACTTTGATGGCCTTCCCAGACCAATTCAACAATGATAGACAGCTTGAGGAATGAGCAAATTAGTGTCACAAATGAGGAGACTCAGTTGATCATGACCACTCTTATGATTGTTAATAAACACAAATCCTGTTATGTCACAGTCTTTTATTTGTGAAAGAGATAAATCTTTGAAAATTATTTGAAGCGAAAATAACTTTACCTGCACTCTGGTGAAGCTTAAAGGATAATGATCTAGAGTTGCATTAAATACATTGCATCTTGAAAGATAATCAGATGGATTTATGTCTGAGCAGCAAATTACTTTGTAGTCATATCCTTACGGTTTGAACTTTCAACTTTCAGTGCACAGAGGATGTTGATAAGCAGATTAGTTAAAAATTGATTCAAAAGGCTTGTGATCAGTCAATTAGGACTCTAAAGGAAGTGTCATACAGGTACAAGGGAATGTGAGAACATATTCCGAGTTGAGAGTACTTTTCTTCCATAGGTGCAACAACTTTGCTGTTGTACACAGTAGTATAAACTTCACCTTAGTCTAAACATAGACCAACAGGAGTTCAGTTTGCTTTCGCTGTTCAACATACAACACAATAACATTGATGTCAAGAGTATACTGTATGTAGTTCTTTATAGAGAGTAAGGAAGATGACCTCAATGGTTATCTTATATGTGTTCTGTCCTCTTCGCCTCTGTCCAAACGATGGCTTAATTAGCCAGCTCTTATCAGCTCTGGCAGCAAAAGAATCAGCATCTGCCAAGAGCCCTCGTTAGCTGCCAAGATGCTGGTGAGTCACAACTTTAGCTCTAGTCAATCAGCGGATTTGCCTGATACAAAGAGACACCAGCTCTTCCTGCCTTTTATATCCTGTGGGGTATGGCTCCATGACTCAGCACTTCCTAGGCCTGCCCCTCCCATGCTTCTGTTGTTCCCTTCTCTCCTGCCTATGAAACCTAGGATTCAGCCAAGCCTGATTGCTGTCAGCTGGGTCTGCAGGCATGGCCTGGGGGGGGGAAAGTCAGGGGCAAGAGGCATCGTTATCTCTTTCACCTGGCCTGCTTCTGGCTCCTGGAGCTGAGCCAGGGAGGCTGGTGCTTCTGAGGTAAGTCCTGACGGCCCTTCCCACTCACTGTCCAAGTCACTTTCTGGCAACAGGCTCGGCTCCGAGTCACTTTCTGGCAGCAGGCCCGGCTCCAAGGCACTTTTGGGCATGGGGCCAGGTTTGGGGGTGGGAGCCACAACAATATGTGTATAAATCATTATGTAGGCCATGGGTGTCAAACTCAATCATGTCACATGATATATCACAACATATTGTGATATATTTTTGTCTTTGCAGAGCCGGGGTGGGTGTGGCCTGCACATGAGGTATCCAGCCCATAGTTTAACACTCCTGATGTAGGCAAAAGGAGAAGGAATGTTTTTTTAAAGCCCAGAACAACATTCAAAAGTGGCTTAGGCAATTCTCTATAAGTGTAGCTCTCCTCCGAAAGGGCCGCTGGAGTCCAGGTTCTCCTGGCCCTTTTTGTGTCGTGTCCCACTCCTCCGCTGATGGCCGGGTCAGGGAAATCCGAATCAGGCTTGCCTCTGCAGCTCTGCCCAAAGTCCTAGCAAAGTCCTCAGAGCAGGCAAGAGACCAGAAAGTGACTTCAGCAAGATAAGTTCGACTTTGCCTGACTCAGAGACTGCTAGAAAGCAGATCCTTTATATAGGCCATGGGGTGTGGCTCCATGACTCAGCACTCATTAAGGCCTGCCCCTCCCTTCCTTCTGTTGCCTCCGCCTATCCAGTCTTCTGATGCAAGGGTCACTCCAATCAGCAGCTGTTGGAAATAAACTTTCCTCAGGCTCACATGCTGTGGAGGAGGGGGAGGGGTCTAGCTGCTCCGTTTGCCTGGGCATGGAGCCAGGGCTGGGGCCAGGGGATGCTCCCTCCTCTGCAGCCTGCTTGGGCATGGAGCCAGGGCTGGGACCGGGAGGTGCCCCCTCCTCTGCAGCTTGTCTGGGCATGGAGCCAGGACTGGGGCCGGGAGGCATACATTCCTCCGTGTTCGGGAGCAGATAAGCAGACCCCGGCTGCGGTGAGAGCGGGCAAGACACAACATTTTGGTATGGCCACTGGTCCACCCTGGTCCCTCGCTCTACTCGTCTGGGTCAGGTAGAGTCATGGTGGTAGGTCTCCTCTCAGCCGGCAGGTCAGGTGATGAGATGGTATTCATGTGGCTGGTCAGTCTTTCTTCCTTTCTCTCTCTCTCCTCTCTTGAATTACCTGCTGAGCTCTCCTTCCATCGCCTCTGCTCCTTTGTGGATTCCTCTGTTTGGCCTCTCCTCTCCTATCCCCTTTTCTCCCTCAGGCTTTCCCCACAGAAGCCTGTCCTCTCCTATCCCCTTTTCTCCCTCAAGCTTGCCCCACAGCAGCCTCTCCTATCCCATTCCCTTATGTCCCTGAGGCTTGGCCCACAAATACCTCTGCTACCCTATCCCCTTATGTCCCTCAAGCTTGCTTGACAGGAGCCTCTCCTATCCTATTCCCTTTTCTCCTTCAACCTTGCCCCACGGAACCCTCTGCTACCCTATCCTCTTATTTCCATCAGGCTTGGCTCACAGAAGCCTCTGCTAAGTTATGCTCTTATGTCCCTCAAGCTTGCCCCACAGAAGCATCTCCTATCCTATCCCTTCTCTCCCTCAGGCTTGCCCCATGGAACCTTCTGCTACCCTATCCTCATATTTCCCTCAGGCTTGGCTCACAGAAGCCTCTGCTATCCTATTCCCTTATGCCCCTCAGGCTTGGCCCACAAATACCTCTGCTATCCTATTCCCTTATTTCCTTTTATCCCTCCTTTTCTCCAGGTTTCCTCTCCCCCAGCTTCCCGCTTTCCCCCCCCTTTCCTCAGTCAAGCCCCTTCTTCCTTCTATTACCCTCCCTCTGTCTCCCCCCCCCCCCCGCTACATAAGAAGAAGGAGGAAATAGGGCACAATCAATTTTTTAATATTTTGCCATCATAGTAAATAAAAGTATCTTTAGTCTTCATATGGAGTTAACGTCTTAGTCTTCTCTACCCAATGGGGCTGGTATTCTTCAAAAGAAGCATAGATGGACATCCAGCCACTTCCATAAATTATTTTTTAAAAATATCTTTGAGAAGCTGAGATAAGGTAATAAGTTGGGGAACAAACCAGCTGCAGTTATTTCCCAGTAATGGCAGACTGTGAATTTCAGTGGAAATACTTAATATACAGATTTCTTAATGCTTGCATCCTGTGGGATGAGACAAAACCTTCTGACCAAAACTCCCAAGCAATGATCCTTTAATACAAGTTAAATTCCCACTTGCCCCAATTAAGCACTGCCATGCAGATACACAGCAAGGGAGAGTAATGCTCATATTCAAGTGGCATAAATCTTGAAGATGCCATCATAAAGGATTCCTTCTAATCCAGTGAATACTTCCCAAATTATGTTGTAGAATATTTCAGTAGCTGATGAGATGCCAGAACCAAGATAATCCCAGCAGTGAAGGCTGTGTAGAAAATACATTTATATAATAGGAGTACATACAGTATGTTGTTGCATCTCAAGGTAACTAGTGCGAAAATCAAATCTGCTGAAGAATTTGGAATTGTTTATATTAGAAACTGTGTCTTCCAGTGAAGTGTACCATAAAGTGTTTTTCATACTTGGTAACTTTGCCAGGAATTGTCAGACCCTCACAAATCCATTTTTTACTTACCGTATATACTCGAGTATAAGCCGAGTTTTTCAGCACGTTTTTTGTGCTGAAAAACGTCCCCTCGGCTTATACTCGGGTCTATACGGCTTATACTCGAGTTTTGTTTTTTTTTAAGCCCCTCGGCTTATACTCGAGTATATACGGCTTATACTCGAGTTTTTTTTTTTCTTTTTTTCACATTTTACCGGCGCAAACTTGGCGGGCTTTTGCATTAGCGCGGGGAAGCCCTGCCGGTGCAGTGAGAGGGCGGGGCGGGGGAGCCACCAGCCTTCTCAGCTGAGGGAGGGAGGGTTTCCCCAACCGGTAGGTGCCTCATTTCCCACCCTCGGCTTATACTCGAGTCCCCAGTTTACCCCAGTTTTTGGGGTAAAATTGGGGACCTTGGCTTATACTCGGATCGGCTTATATTCGAGTATATACGGTAGTTGTTTATATTTCAATGATATGCATGGAGTTTGGCTAACCACTTTCTTAATTATATCAAGTTCCTTCAAATATCATCATCCTTCTTTATTCTTCCACTTGTTGGAAATGAAATGGAATGAATTTGTAATTTTTTTTAAAAAAAAATCAGAACTGTGTTTAAGAAAACTGATGTCATCTTATTTTTGTGTCCTCAAATTACTAGTTTTATGCTAAATTGTAAGAAGATTTCATTTTAGTTTAAGTACTTGTTATTTTTTCCTAATGGAAATCACTGGAAAACTGATTTGTCACAGTATTCAAAGTAAAATTTATTTTTGAAACAAAACAAAACAAAAACATTGTAAGTAGACCAAAGAAAAATTACATAGCATTTTCAGAATGAAATATCTAACTCGGAGAATACTGAAAGTGAATCAGAGTATAGCTTGGCAATAAGAATATTAAATTAACCTATAGTTACTACAAATTAGGGCAATTTCTCCAGAGCCAATTACCATAGCAACTAAGCAGTTCCCCAGCCAATTAGAATCTCACAGGGAGGGGAAACCTTTGGGTCTATTTCAAATGCCATCATGCTATAAAAATCTTAATCATTTTTTCCCTATTTTCTCTGAGTTGTATTTATATTAGATAGGAGACCTCTATCTCGTGAGACATTAATTTATGCTGTTTCTCTCCAGGTCATGAAGCCTGATTATTACTGAATCATCCTGCTGAATAACAATAATCATTTATAGGTTTATATTGTTTCAAACAGAAGATACTTGAGTCATTTGAACGGAAATTCATTTTCTTTTTATGTCAAAATCTGGCAAAATATGAGCATTCGCTTTCTCCACCCTGGTTTTCCTCACTCAAATATCTCAACATTGTGGCAATATGTTCTAAATAGAGATGGGTTAAATGGAACTGTTCTTGAAAAGTGAAATCACATACAGTATAGCTAATCATAGTAGGAAAATTATAGAATTGAGACAATTGAGAAATTCCTTTTTCAGAATTCTGGTATTCCCCCCTTCTCCTCCCTCCCCACTTCTAAAAATAAAACTTACTAGTAAGTTTCATAATTTTCTCAAATTATTCCCCATCAATGTTTAACAATCAATGCCTTTCCCCCCCTCAACCTGGCAGTTGTCAGATTTTTTAAATTGTGCTCTCATTTTAAAATGACACTAATAAATGGGATGCTTAAACACCTCCTGAAATCAGCACTTGGTTTTCTTGTGGTGATATTAAGGTGAATCTATCCAAATAGAGCTCTCAAAAGGAATTGCAAAGCTGCTAAACATCCATTACTTGTTCAATTACTTAAAAAGAAACAAGTCAAAATTTGATAAATAAAAGAAAGAAGAGTAGCTTCTCCAACTACTGACTCCGATAATATTCAGACCTGCTAACATGCTTTGTGCATCATAAACTATGGTTTATGAAATAAACCACAATGCTTTATAAGAAAGTGATTTACAATTGACCATAACTATCCTGATAATAATTCATCATATTACCCTTCCAAAATGATAAATACCAGTTTGAAACATGACAAGTCACAATGCTAATTACACAAATCTCTCAGACTTGCTAGTGCCAACACAAACACACACCAGATTGACTTTTCTCATCATCTTGTTATTGTAATTTCAGGCATTAACTCTAACTAATACAGTTTAATCAAAGTTACATTGACATGCATCTTCTATATTAACAGTCATGGTGGTGTGGTGGTTAGAATGCAGTATTGCAGACAAATTCACTGCTGGCTGCCAAGAGTTCGACTCTGTCTGGCTCAAGGTTGACTCAGACTTCCATCCTTCTGAAGTGGGTAAAATGAGGACTTAGATTGTTGGGGGTAATATGCTGATTCTGTAAACTGCTTAGACAGATCTTTAAAGCACTATGAAGCGATATATAAATCTAAGTGCTATTGCTATTAAGAATTCCATTTGGACTGGGTGGTTTTTTCTTCATAATAAAAGATTAGAAAATGTGGTCCTGAAGACCTGAAGATTAAAAAAGACATAGCAGGATATTCTGCTTGAGTATGAATGATGATTTTTTCCCCCTCATTTAACTCTTGCTGATCTGGCACACAGATAATTGAAACAAATTAAAAGGCTTTCCTAGTTAAGAGGCAATAGTTCTCTGGCCATACTTCTGCTTAGAACTTAATTGATGTAACACCATTTTATGCCCAGATTCTTATAAAATTAAATAGTTACACATAACAATTCGGGAGAAATTTTCATCCATAAAGGGCAACTATGCAAATCAAATTCTATTAAAAAGAAATAAATATAAGTTAAATTCTTTGTTAGGTGCTTAAGCTCCAGTATATTGAACATATAATCAGAGCTAAACATAAACTCATGTTTTTTCTTATTCTGTCTGGGTGGGATGGCTGTTCAGAAAACCTGGACAACAATCCTATCAGGACTGTGGCTTTCTCAGTGCATGCAAAACCAGATCTTTATCAGGCATTTTCTGAGTTTTCCTTCCCATTTTTCCTGGATTAGAACAGGCCAAGTGTGAGTTCACCAACTGGTTTGCCAAAAACATTCTAGATTCATTTATTTCTTAATTTTTTATCCTGCCTTTATTTATTTTTATAACTAGGTATCTCAAGATAGCAAACATACACAAGACTACTTCTTTCTCCTCTTTTCCCTTCAACAGCAACCTTGTGAGGTGGGTTTGGCTGAAAGCCAGTGATTGGCCCACAGTCATCCAGCTGACTTTCATGCCTAAGGCAGGACTATTGACTTCACTAAGGCCAAATCTAACACTCCCTCCCATTGTAATTCCTGGGTCTTCTTTGTTTTCCCACATTCAATTTTATGGAGATTAGGAACAATTAGGATTAGATGATTAGGGATCAGGATTAGGAGAGATTAAGATTAGAGAATTAGAAGGGAAGCCAATCTTGTATCCAATACCCAACAAACAACAGTAACTAAATTGCGTGCATAAGAGCACCAGCGTGCCTACCATCCCTGTCCTAATGTTCCTTTTAATTGTATTCATTTTATGTATTCAATTCATGCTTATACTTATATATAATATTATTTAATATGTACTCGACTAAATAAATAAACTACCATAGGACAGTTCCATTTGCTTCTCTGTGGAATTGTTGAACAGACTAGCTTTCCAGACTGATAGACATGTCTTTTCCACACACTGTTAAAAAAATCAGCAGTTGCAGAGTGGATGGTGATCAAAATTAGCAAAATGGAGAAGGGGCATGGAGGAAGAACAGCATATTTTGAGGGCTGCAGCTCCACTTCTTTTCAACATGAATATAGAAGAGAATTATGGCTTTCACTGCAGTGTTTATTTATTTTATTTTATTTTATTTTATTTTATTTTATTTTATTTTATTTTATTTTATTTTATTTTTTAGGGACGCGGTGGCTCAGGGGCTAGGACGTTGAGCTTGTCGATTGAAAGGTCGGCAGCTCGGCGGTTTGAATCCCTAGTGCTGCCGTGTAACGGGGTGAGCTCCCGTTACTTGTCCCAGCTTCTGCCAACCTAGCAGTTTCGAAAGCACGTAAAAATGCAAGTAGAAAAAATAGGGACCACCTTTGGTGGGAAGGTAACAGCGTTCTGTGTGCCTTTGGTGTTGAGTCATGCCGGCCACATGAAACACGGAGACATCTTCGTATAGCACTGGCTCTTTGGCTTTGAAATGGAGATGAGCACCACCCCCTAGAGTCGGGAATGACTAGCACGTATGTGCGAGGGGAACCTTTACCTTTATTTTTTATTTTATTATTTTATTACATTATTTTTTTATATCATCCATTTCTCTTTCAACACTCCATCCATCATCTTTCCAATTCTGCCCCTATGGATGCTGCAGGTAATGTCTACCAATATGATGATCAATGACTATCTAAACATATGGGTTTTAGTGTGGGTAAGTGTTTAGGCTTCTGTTTGCATCCATTGCCAGGATCCAGTTGGCCTTCTGAAAGAAGCATTCAAGAATGGGACATGGCGCTTAATACTATGTGATTCTTTTTATGCCTGGATTGTTTGTATGTCACATCTAAATTTAGAGGTTTCCAGGCATTTCCTACAGACTTTTGGAAATCTCTCAGAATCACTCTGGATCTTGAGCAGGTTGAGGAAACTAATTTACTCAGGATGGGTTGGCTTCCTCTGTTTTTGGCTGGTATAGAGGTATCATTCTCGCTACTGCGTTGGCCTTCATATGGATTGGTGTTGTTTTGCCAAGGATGCTGTGGTTGTTGCTGACACTAACATAGTACTTTACAAATATTTATTTCTGCTCTATTTCTTCTCTCTTAGGCTTAGCATGCGTTAGATAATGAGAGAGCGCCATTCTAGGAGCATGGATTTTAGCACAGCTGCCATATAGAATTGCTTTGCCTGTTCAAAGCATAATTAAAATGTATAAAGCTACACATTTCCTACCAAATAAAAGACAGTCAGTTTTGACATCCCCCCCCCCAGAGCATAGCATATATTTATTTAGCTATCCATAATGGTTTATACATTCATTCCATAAATATCCTGCAAGACAAGGGTAAATATAGATAGTCTCCTCTGAGGACACAGCATGACGTGAATATAAGGCTTCTATAAAATTTCTTTCTGTAGGGACTTAATCAGCCAAGAGTTGGTATGGTAACAATGATTGTTTTATTGACTTAACAGAAGAGTTCTAACTCACTTAATGCACACAAGCAAATCATCTGTGCTTTTTAAACAGCAAAATAAAGAACATTTGTTTGGATAGAAATATACCGAGTATACAAAAATGCACTTGTCCATGCCCACAAATACTTACTTAAAATAAGTGTGTATTTTGCCAAAGAAAGATGCTCCATGTAAAAACTATTGTCAAACAAAGTGAAATTTATTTTATTTGTGGCAATTTCTGGTTTGAAAGACAGCTGGGCTGAGAAGCAAAATGTACACAGTAGTAAATAAAATTTCTTGTCTGTCAACATGGATATCTTGATTTGAGGTGTGAAACATCAAAGGAGTGATTTGATTTGAAGGACGTCCAACTGAATTGAACATCTGAATCAAATTGAATTGAATCTTTTCAGAGACAGTCATTCTAAGGTAATTCACAAATCCAATAGATTTTCTGACTTTCACAGCCTCAAACTCTCTTGTAGTTTTCTTCTCTATAGTATATGAGTCAAGTGGGAATGGGTGCTGAGTGATGTATTTAGTTATCTGATATTAACACAAACAGTTATTCAATTTTATCACCCCCAGAAACCCTGCCTGTTAAAACAGTAGTGAAGAGCCCCTCTTCTGTGTCTGTCTCTCACTCTCCCTGCTACAATTTTTAGGAACGTCTGCTTGGAGACAAAGAGAAAAGATGTATAATATTAATTTCATGACAGATCTGACTGGGTTTTTATTAAGTTGCTAAGTATAATACAAATCATTTTTAAGATACTGTTTTATATTCACAATAATGATCACACACCTTTCAGTATTTTTTGGAACTGGGTATCATATATATGCAACATATTTTTTTTTTTATCCTGTCTTTATTATTTTAACAAATACTAAAGGTGGTGAACATATCCAACACCCCTTCTTCTTCCTATTTTTCTCACACCAACCTGTGAAGTGAGTTGAGCTGAGAGAGAATGCCTAGCCCAAAGTCACTCAGCTGGCTTTCCTGGCTAAGACAAGACTAGAACTCGCAGTCTCCCGGTTTATAGTCTGGTGCCTTAACCAGTGGACCAAACTGGCTCTCATATAACAAATCATTTATAAAAGAGGCCACAGACTTATATCAAACATGGTGCCAGATCAGCAAAGGAAAGAATTAAAACATGGTAGATCCTCTGATTTTTAATAGAAACTATTTTAAAGTGATTTTTAAATTCAACCTGGATTAAAATATTTCTTCATATTTTAGTACAATTTCTCAATCGATTCTTTACTGGAAAAATTAACACTGCAACCCATCCCATCTTTGTTATCTATGCCTTAGAATATGTGTAGCACCTTCTTCAGGGTGACTACTGGCAGGAGGAGGAAATACAGGTAGTCCTTGAATTATGACCACAAAATTTCTCTTGCTAAGCAAGATAGTTTTAAGTGAGTTTTGCCCCATTTTACCAACTTTCTTGCCACGGTTGGTGAGTGAATCACTGCAGTTAAGTAACATGGTTGGTATGTAAATCTGGCTTCTCTGTTGACTTTGGCTCTCAGAAGGTCGCAAAAGGTGATCACAAGACCCCAGGACACTGCAACCGTCATAAATATGAGTCAGTTGCAAAGTGTCTGAATTTTGATCAGGGGACCATGAGTGGTCGTAAGTGTGAAAAACAGCCATAAGTCACATTTTTTCACTGCTATTGTAACTTTGAACAACCACTAAACAAACTTGTAATTCAAAGACCGCCTACAGTATATTTCAAAAATTTATTGTGAGGACATCCTTCAAAAAGATCTAGCTGAAAGTTGGCAGAGAAAATAGGAGGCTTCGTTACTCCTCCCATTCTGCCCAAAGGCATTTGGAGAGGCCCCAAATTTTGGAGGGCTGTGAAAATCTGGCTCTTCACCCTGGCTTTGGGCACTGGATATTGTGGCACTGTTCTTGGGACACATGGTTTGAGTGACAGATTCTATTTTTATTTAGTATCATTGTGTCCCAAAGGTACTTTTTCAAGAGGCAATTGGACTTGCGTTTTTTTTTCTTTGAAAACGTTTCACTTCTCATCCAAGAAGCTTCTTCAGCCAGAGCTAGAGCTGAAGAAGCTTCTTGGATGGGAAGTGAAACATCTTCAAAGAAAAAAAAACGCAAGTCCAATTGCCTCTTGAAAAAGCACCTTTGGGACAACCATGACCTGGATAACTGAGAATCTTCATAGACATTTAATATCTTTGTGAGTCCCCAAGATTATCTTGTATAAGGTAGGCAGCCACATCCATTTCTAAGGAAACAAGCAATATCAATTTGATCTGAAAACTGTTGCTTTCAAATCTTGAATAAAATATATTTTACAGAATTTCACTGATTGATAATTCCCAATTTCATAGGTGATCCTTTTTTTAGGATCAAACTACACCGAAGCAATGTGCATGCTTCAAAAATAATTCAGAAGTTCTTTAGACTTCTTCCTGTAAGCAAAACACCTCTTTGCTATCATAAGTAAGTAAGTAAAAAGGTAAATAAATAAGTAGGTAAGTAAATAAGTAAGTAAATAAGTAAGTAAGTAAGTAAGTAAGTAAGTAAGTAAGTAAGAACAGCTATCATAATTTTTCAGCTTCCTAAAAAACCACTACTAGGACTCTTAAAGCAGCATTTTATTTTAAGACTTGCATTAAACCTCATCAGGTGTTTTGTCTATCAGAGGGCCACATCATTTCTTTGCAATCATTGTCAAAATGTACAACCTTCCTAGATTATACTATAACAGGCTTCTCAGTATGTGGGAAAGAGGTAGTTAGTAAACTATTACAAGTTTAGAACATCTATATGTTCCTTTTTCATCAGAAAACTGAAAGTCACATCCATCTCACAGCAAGCAGTTAGCAAGAGAATTAAAGAATCTTCCCCCTATAAGTACTTATACGTAAATAGGGGATTAAAATAAATGTATCAAGTTACCAAGATTTCAAGAGCAAACCCCCTTGGTCATTTTTCAATATCTTTGCTTAACATGACTGAGATCTGCTTTTCTTAGTTGAGAGCAATTGCTAGGACGTGACTGTCAGGGTTCCAAGGAACACCCCCAATGAAATAACGCTCTGAGGCTTGAGGTTCCTCAAAGTTCCAATTTATTAGAGATGTCATGTTGGCACATCTGGGAAAACCTGAATCTGAAAGCTTCCAGGTTTTCCACACCCAGCTGACAGTTCACAGCCCTGCCCCACACCCAAAAGTTCATCACATTATCCAATCAATTCTTCACACTCAACTGGATACAATCTTCAGGCAGTCTCCATAGATGCAGGCAAAAGTCCTTGAATACGGAATGTTATTATGACTAACTTTCTACCACTCCAACAACAACCCCCTCCCAACTTCCCCAGCTAAAATATGTGCCAGTTAAGAAGCAAAAAAGAAAATTGTCTTCCAAAACTGACAGTGACAATTTTGTTGCCATGTAACATGCAATAAGTGATTTTTTTAAAATTTATTTATGTCAGGGTGTAGTTCACAATCTGCAGGGTTGAAGACAGACTCCCTTCAGTTGCTGCCAAGTTAAATAAATATAAATGAGATTAAATATAATATACTTTTTAATTCCAAAAGGCACTGCTTCGTAGATTTTTTTCAGAGCTTGGTTGTTTCCAGTAGGATAAGAATGTAGGATTCACTAGCATGGATGAAGATTTTTTTCTTTTAAATTTCAAGATGGGGTATGCTACTGGAGTAAGATAAAGACAGAAGCTTCTACAACAAGGGTGTTAAACTGGTGACCCATGGGCCAGATGCGTCATGTGCAGGCCACACCCACCCCAGCTTTACAAAGAGAAAAAACGTCGCAAAAGTCACGTGGTGGCAACATGACATAGCAAGTTTGACACCCATGATTACAGGAAAGTTAAGCTAATGCACATTGAGCCCATCTGGCTCTGGGGTGTAGGAGTCAATGCAGGCAGTTTGGTAAGGGTTTCTTTGTTTGTGCCTTCAAGTTAATCTTGACTTATGATAACATTAGGTAGTCCTCGATTTACAACAATTCGTTTAGGGACTGTTCAAAGTTACAACAACACTGAAAAAAGTGACATGACCATTTTTCACACTTAACGACCATTGTAGCATTCCCATGGTGATGTGATCAAAATTCAGACGCTTGGCAATTGACTCATATTTGACCGTTGCAGCATCCCGGTGTCATGTAAGTCACCTTTTGCAACTTTCTGCCAAGCAAAGTCAACAGGGAAGCCAGATTTACTAAACAACCATGTTACCAACTTAACAACTGCAATAATTCACTTACCAACTGTGGCAAGAAAGGTCATAAAATGGGGCGAATTTCACTTAATAAGTGTGTCACTTAGCAACGGAAATTTTGGGCTCAATTGAGGTCATAAGTCAAGAACTATTTATACACAGACAGGTTCATGCTGTTTACTTGACAATATTTTTGGAAGTGGTTTGCCACTGCTTTGCTTCTAAGATTGAGTGGGTGGGTGTCTCTCAAAGGCATCAAGTTGCTTTAATGCCCAAGGCAGGAATAAAAGTCAGGCAACCCAGTTTCTAGCCCAGTGCCTTTCACCACTACAGTAGATTAGACCAGCTCTCTGGGGAAAATTTAATCCTCCTCAATCTACATATATTCATCTCAATCTATTTTAGAAGGTGAACTGCACGTTATATTATTCGGCTCTCCGTCTCTCACTCTGTGAAGCCTACAGAAGCAGAGTTTCATTATATAGCTTTGGCTTGTTCTTGTGTGGCTCCTAACCAACTGACTTCATGTCATAATTTTAGAAGACAACTCAACGTGTTTTGGATTTTTCAGAAAGTAGAATGTTGTGGTATGTATTTCGGGATGACCTCAGATCTCAAGAGACATTATTAGAAACAAGGACAGGCAGATCACTGTCAGATACAATTAAACTGGTCACAAATAGCAGAACTGTGCAGGAAAATATGGTAATGAAAATTTGATGAATATTCAGAGTTATTTTTAAGAGAGCATTCCAGGAGTAAGAGGTGTGTGTGTATGTGTGTGTGTGTATGCATGCATGCCTATGCACACACACACACACACACACACACACACACACACACACACAAACATCTTACTCCTGGAGTGCTTTCTTAAAAATAACTGAATATTCAGTATGAATGTATGTATGCATGTATGTATGTATGTCCTTTTGGGATGATTGATTTTAATCCACCTGAAGCTATGAAGCTTGAAATAGAATTATTCAAGCTGACCTTCCTCATCTCCTGAATAGATGTGGTTGATTTTCCCCATTTCAGAGGGTTTCAAACTGTAACCAAGTTGAATTCCCAGAAGCTCCAATATATAATAGATCAGGGGTCTCCAACCTTGGCAACTTGAAGACTTGTGGACTTCAACTCCCAGAATTCCTCAGCCAGCAAAGCAAAGCCAGCACAGCAAAGCTGGCTGAGGAACTCTGGGAGTTGAAGTCCACAAGTCTTCAAGTTGCCAAGGTTGGAGACCCCTGTATTATAGAATAGGAGGCCAACACAGGGGAAAGGAATCAGTGGAAAATCAGACAACCTTAAAGCAGCTATGAACCTGGTCCAGATAACATACTAGGCTAGGGGTCCCCAACCTTGGCAACTTTAAGCCTGGTGGACTTCAACTCCCAGAATTCTGGCTGGGGTGGGGTATTCTGGGAATTGAAGTCCTCCAGGCTTAAAGTTGCCAAGGTTGGAGACCCATGTAATAGAGGATCCCATACACCTTGCAGATGGTAATTAAAGTTTAAAAAATTGTGGTCTAGCTAATCTATCTAATATTCCAGTATGTCTTGCCTCATTATTCTGGACTGTACAAGAAAAGGAGCTCATTTTCTTGAGCCAACACTGTTTGTACACAAGCTGGCCACTTCTTTTCGCCCTGTGTAGCAATGAGCAACAGAGATAAAGGGAAATCTTGATGTGGTTTGTAATTTCAAGCATCTTTTTGACAAGCTGAAATTCAGCAGAGCAGCTGCAGGTTAGTTACAATCCAGGAACAATCCCAACTTTGATAGAGAGGGGCTTATCTATTACTATTATTACCTCGAGGGCTCAATATTCAACACACAGCAATATGTAGAACGTTTAATATCACTTGTATACTCTAGCTGTAAAATGAATATGTTTGTTCTTCTAAACTGCCTTCCAAATAGTAACATGTAAAGGATAAAATACCGGGCAACAGTGTGCCTGCTGTTATATATTTTATGTGTTGATGTATAGCCTGTAGGGGAAATCAAGTGCTGGAGTTATTGGCATTGTAGGAAATGTTGCTGAAGCTTTTTCCATGCCATCCCCAGCATGAGGGCCAAGTATTTAGCCAGTCCAACCAACAGCAGAACAAACACAATGTCAGAGACATTGACCTGAGACTGACTTTGATTTGTGTTTAATGTTAGAAATCTATTCACCATAACTGAATAGATAGGTTAGGATTTCCTTAGAATGGAGTATTGCAGGCTAACTCTGCCCACTGCCATGAGTTCGATCCTAACCAGCTCAAGGTTAACTCAGTCTTCCATTCTTCTGAGGTTAGTAAAAGGAGGACCCAGATTGTTGGGGACAGAGGTGGGTTTCAGCAGGTTCTGACCAGTTCTGGAGAATCGGTAGCAGAAATTCTGAGTAGTTCAGAGAACCGGTAGTAAAAATGCTGACAAGGTGGGAGACCCCTGCTGTAAAGCATGATGAGGCACTACATAAATTGCAATTGCTATTATAGCTGTTACATTAAGCAACATCATTTTGTAGGAAAAGTGTAACAAGACTCCTATCAGGGTGAGTGAGCAATCTTCAATTGTTAGGGGTGTCCTTTGTTATTATCTAAAAAAGGCTCTGCGCATGCGCGAGGATGGCGGTTTGCTAGAGGAGCTCAGATCGGCGTGGGGTGCTTTTCCCGAAATGGGGGACTCCGGATGACTTACCAGGCTGCTCCTGCCCCTCGGCGCGCTGTATCATCTGCTTGGCAGCCGCAGGAGAGGTCTTTTGGTCCTCTCGGATGTGCGGCAGCCGAGAACGGGCCGAGGGAAGAGCGGCGGACCGGTTGGTGGCGGCCATCTTGGGGACGCGAGGGAGGCGAGGGAGGCCTGCTGTTGCCTGTGCTGATTGCTGCAGGCTCCGGCCTCGATTTCCAGCCTTGATTTCGGCCCGGCTCCAGCCGATTCCAGCGGCGACGAGAATTCGGCCCGATTCCATCTGAGGCATGGATTCCGGCCCGTTCGCCTGTCCGTGGGCCCGCCTGCTCCATCGGCGCTTTGTTGCGCCTGGCGAGGCCTTGTGGGCCGCGAGGCGCCTGTCCAGCGGCGTCCAGTGTTCTGCAGCCCCATCGGTTCCATCGGCGGCGGGCGTGGTGAGGCCGCGGTCGGAGATGAGGCCGGAGGCAAGGCCATGGTTTGTCTCCCTCTTCTGGCACTTCTGGCACTTTACATCGTGCTTTGTTCATCTGCTTCTTGTTGTATGGCCTTCCTTCCTCCCCCTCCCCCCGGACTTTTGACCATCGAAGCTGGGTCGTCAGGTATTTATACCCACGGGTTTCTGGACTGGACTGGACTGGACTGGACTGGATTGGACTATGGACTATGAACAGACTGACAGTCATTTCTACCTTATTAAGACCTTCCGTAGAAACGTTTTCCATAGATTTACCATGGAGGCTGTCGGTCTGTCTGCTTAGGCTTATCATCTTCATCTGGTTCCAGCTTTATTTGTCCTCTTTGACATCTGGACATCCGTTGGAGGATCCATCTTTTAATGTCTTACCATCTGGGATGTTACCATCTTAGCACCCTTCACCGATTCGTACTTTTCTATGCGTTACGCTGCACAGGAACTCTTGCGCCTGCGAGGTGCCCCCGCCTCGCAGGAATGGCCCGTTTCGCTATCAAGGGCCAGCCTCAATGACGGGTCTTGGGACCCACAGAGGTGGCATGCGAAGAGAAAGAGCCTTTGGGGTTTTTTAGATAGGGCATTTTTAAGGGGTGGGAGGGTTAGGGCAGGTGTTGGGGGTAGCCCGTCGGGAGGGAAACCAGTCCCTGCACGTGCTCGTGGCGATTATTTAGTGGGTTCGGAGGTTATGGGGGGGGAATGTGTTCCTTTTTGTGAGGGTGGTTCCATTTGCACGGTAAGTGGGAGGGGCAGATATGGCGGAAGGGGGGGATCGTATCGGTCTAGGGGGTCACGCGTTCGATGTCTGCAAGCGATCGCTTGCCCCGATCCCTCTGACTTTTCCCGTTCCCCGGATGGTCAAGACCCTCAGAGCCTGGGCCTTCGTCTTATGTTATGCAATGCATGGTCCGTGGCCAATAAGGCCCCCCTAATACACGATCTTATCCAGGGGGGCACCGCGGATCTTATAGGCGTTACGGAGACCTGGTTGGGCACTGAAGGGGGCGTGCCCCTGGTCGAAATGTGCCCACCGGGTTTCCGTGCATTCCATCAGCCGAGGGCCCAGGGTAGGGGTGGGGGGTGGCGGTTGCTATTAAAGAGAGTCTAGAGCCGAGGGAGACCACTGTACCTCAGATTGCCGGGTGTGAATCCCTCTTTGTGAGATGGGGTCATAGGTGTCAGATGGGCTTGCTGGTCACGTACCTGGCTCCTTGCTGCGTGACAGCTGCCCTGCCCGAGCTCCTGGAGGTGCTTGCCGGGGTGGCAGTGGAGACCCCCAGACTTTTAGTCATGGGGGACTTTAACTTGCCATCTGCCGGCTCGTCATCGACAGTGGCTCGGGAGTTCATGGCTTCCATGACGGCCTTGGACCTGACTCAAGTAGTTGATGGCCCCACTCACATCGGGGGTGGCACTCTGGATCTTATTTTTATCTCTGGTCAGTGGTTGAAGGATCTGGATTTGAGAGATGTAGTCATAGAACCTTTGTCATGGTCAGATCACTCTCTCCTTCGCCTGGACTTTCTGACCGCCACTCAACACCGCAGGGAGACGGAACCACAACGTTGGTTCCGTCCCAGGCGCCTGATGGATCCGGAGAGGTTCCGGACGGAGCTTGGGCCACTTCCTGAGGGTCTGGCTCACGGCACGGCAGAGGAACTAGCCACAGCCTGGCAACGGGCTGCGGCTGGGGCTTTAGACCGTGTCGTGCCTCTGCGGCCTCTGACCCGGCGCAGATCCCAACCGGCTCCTTGGTTCTCCGAGGAGCTGAGGGGGATGAAACGCCGGAGAAGACGCCTAGAGATCTCCTGGAGGTCTAGCCATTTAGAGGCTGATCGGACACTAGTTAGGTCCTATATTAGGACCTACCTAGTGGCACTGAGGGAAGCGAGGCGTAGCTACGCCTCCTCCCTCATTGCGTCGGCAGATAACCGCCCAGCTGCCCTGTTTCGGGTGACCCGTTCCCTCCTTCACCAGGGGGAGCGGGATGACCCATTGCAGGGACGTGCTGAGGAGTTTAACGGTTATCTATACGATAAAATCGTTCAGCTTCGAGACGGTCTAGACCAAAATTGCGGCGATTCAGATGAGGCGTCTGAGGGTGGTCTTGGTGACATTTGTTGGGATGAGTTTGACCCTGTGGCTCCCGAGGACATGGACAGGTTGTTGGGTAGGCTGAATGCCACCACGTGTTTACTGGACCCGTGCCCCTCCTGGCTGGTGCTGGCCACTCAGGAGGTGACACGAGGCTGGCTCCAGGCAATTACGAGTGCCTTCTTGTTGGAGGGAGTCTTTCCGGCTGCCTTGAAAGAGGCGGTGGTGAGGCCCCTCCTCAAGAAGCCCTCCCTGGACCCGGCTGTCTTAGGTAATTATCGTCCGGTCTCCAACCTTCGCTTCGCGGCGAAGGTTGTAGAGAGTATGGTGGCATATCAGTTTCCCCTGCACCTGGATGAAACTGTCTATCTAGACCCGTTCCAGTCCGGTTTCCGGCCCGGCTACAGCACGGAGACGGCTTTGGTCGCGTTGGTGGATGATCTCTGGAGGGCCAGGGATAGGGGTTGTTCCTCTGCCCTGGTCCTATTAGACCTCTCAGCGGCTTTCGATACCATCGACCATGGTATCCTGCTGCGCGGTTGGAGGATTGGGAGTGGGAGGCACCGTTTATCGGTGGTTCTCCTCCTATCTCTCCGACCGGTCGCAGACGGTGTTGACAGGGGCAGAGGTCGGCCCCGAGGCGCCTCACTTGTGGGGTGCCGCGGGAGTCGATTCTCTCGCCCTTCTGTTCAACATCTATATGAAGCCGCTGGGTGAGATCATCAGTGGCTTGGTGTGAGGTACCAGCTGTCGCTGATGATACCCAGCTGTACTTTTCCACACCGGGCCACCCCAATGAAGCTATTGAAGTGCTGTCCCAGTGTTTGGAAGCCGTACGGGTCTGGATGGGGAGAAACAGGCTCAAGCTTAATCCTTCCAAGACTGAGTGGCTGTGGATGCCGGCATCCCGGTACAGTCAGCTGAGTCCTCGGCTGACTGTTGGGGGCGAGTCACTGGCCCCGATGGAGAGGGTGCGCAATCTGGGCGTTCTCCTGGATGAACGGCTGTCTTTTGAAGACCATTTGACGGCCGTCTCCAGGAGAGCTTTCCACCAGGTTCGCCTGGTGCGCCAGTTGCGCCCCTTTCTAGACCGGGATGCCTTATGCACGGTCACTCACGCCCTCGTGATGTCTCGCCTGGATTACTGCAATGCTCTCTACATGGGGCTCCCCTTGAGGGGCATCCGGAGGCTTCAGTTAGTCCAGAATGCGGCTGCGGGTGATAGAGGAGCCCTCGTGGCTCCCGTGTGACACCTATCCTGCGCAGACTGCACTGGCTACCTGTGGCCTTCCGGGTGCGCTTCAAGGTGTTGGTGACAATCTTTAAAGCGCTCCATGGCATAGGGCCGGGCTATTTACAGGACCGCCTACTGCTACCAAATACCTCTCACCGACCCGTGCGCTCTCACAGAGAGGGACTCCTCAGGGTGCTGTCAGCTAGGCAGTGCCGTCTGGCGACACCCAGGGGAAGGGCCTTCTCTCCCACCCTCTGGAACGAACTCCCTCCAGGACTTCGTCAACTTCCGGACCTCCGAACCTTTCGTCGCGAGCTTAAAACACACTTATTCATCTGCGCAGGACTGGATTAGATTTTAAATTTACTGGTTTTAATGGGTTTTTACTATTTATACTGTTTTTAATAATTTGGCTATAGAATAAGTTTTTTAATCGTTGTTTTAATCTGTATTTATATGTATTTTAACTGCCTGTGAACCGCCCTGAGTCCTTAGGGAGATAGGGCGGTATATAAATATGAAAAAAATAAATAAAATAAATAAATAAATAAATTATCTTCTTTACCTGAAAGGAAATTGTTTAGTTGGAGTTTACAGTTCATTGGTCAAGGTTGGTTATGCTTTGAATCTTTTTTCCCCCTAAGTTTCCTTTTTTTTTTTTTTTTTTTTTGAGGGAGGAAGTATCATTCTACAATCAGGGTCACCATCCTGTCAGGTAAATACAATATTATTTATTTACTCCCCAGAGTACAAAAAGACAGAAGTAGTTTTTGTGCCTCAGGTGCCAAAATAATTTGGATTTAGGAACAAACAAGCAACTTGGTCATGTGTTTGCATACGCTGCTCTGTTTTAGGCTGCAAAGTATTGAATGGTTCTGACTTTACATGAACTACTGCAAAGCTTATAGGTTTATTAAATAAACCAATTAAATTAAATAAACCAATAAACCAATATTATTTTTTTGTTTGCAAAGCTCTCGTGTTAGCTTGAGAGTGGCTTTGTTTTATCATGTAACCGAAGAGAGACAGATAGCTCAGGAAGCCTACACAGCTAAAGAAATTGACAAGCTGCCTTTTGGCAAGTAACCCAGGTCAGCCTTGCCATAAAAAAAAAGTGAGATCGGGTGGGAGGTTTGAGACTAAGTGTAATAAAATATATTCCTTTCCCCCCCCCCTCTTCTTTCAGCGTGGTCTGTAGTCTTGGAATACCTAAACAGGACTGAAAATGTTCCTTTCCGTTGGTAATAATGAGAACCAATGGCAACTTGCAATCAAGGCTCTCCCCCAACCCATCTGCTAGCAACTCTTTACAGAGAATTCTCCAGAGTTTTCTTTTCCAAAGAATCAGAGCCATTGCTATGGTGGACTTGTCACCGGTAAGGGTTATGTAGGAGTGAATCTCTGTGCTGCAGGTCTGCAGAAAATTGACAGAAATATTTCCCTGTGGGGTGATTTCTTAAGTTAAGTGACCTTGGGCAGGCCTTTATCCTTTTCCCCACAAGGAATGATGCCCTCATTCTTTTTATGTGATCTTCCCTGCTTTGCATCTCATTGGTATTCTTGGTGAAATAAAGAAAGCATGATGCTAAGAGGTTAATAATGTATATTTATCCTTACAAATGCCTCTTGCTAGAGAATGGACAGATACGTCCCTTGTTTCACTGGCTCTCATTTTATCATATCAGCCATAAAATAAGCAGGGAGGAAGAATCTTGCTAAATTATATTTATAGCAATATTTATCTAATTTCTTACTTAATATTCTATAGCACTGGCAGGCACAGCAATAAAATGGGCATTAATATAAATGATTCATAATTTTTACAATGAATTTAATAGAGCATGTCCTCTCTCTTTCAGCTGATGGACAAAGGCTAATTGTCAAGAGATAAACCTCTTCAGATGAGATAAGCATTGAGACACTGGAGCAGAACTAACCTGAATTTAATAATGTGTTATTAAACCTGCAAAACTTTTGTCCTTTTTATACATTGCTAAGCCATTTTTCATATATTTAAAAAAATTCAAAAATGGAAATGGAATAATTCTCTTCATTATTTAGTTTTCTTTAAAGAATGCTAATTAAAAAAAACATTATTGAGAGACTGGGAGAAATTATAATAAAGATAATATAATGTCTTTGGAGGAGGATTCACTTAAGGCAAATGTACTAAAGTGAACAAATTAATAGTTGAAGAGTCAAGAGTTTTACATGTGGTGATTTAACCAACTGTAAAATAATTTTTTGTGGAAGATAACAGATACAATGATACTATTCCAACGATTTTCTTTTCAGAAAAATCTGGAAAAGTACCTTGACAAAGCAGATCAACTCACCAGTCATAGGATTTTTCAGCTCCTGATATTGACAAATTTGAGAATCGGAAGATGAAAAATGATTAAGATATTATATGAAAATATGATGATCTGAAAAAAATTATGAATTTTTTTTAATGAATCTCAAAATATCCTTTTTCATTAATTTGGAGAAAAAATATACATATTGATTTAAAGCATTTATAAAGTTACTTTCTATTCAATATTTTAGGGTCATAGTTAGAACAATTAGGCACAACTTAAAACATTTGGTTAAAACCTTGTTAAAATTCTGATTTATGCATTCAGAAAGTATTCAGACCCACTTCACTTTTGTCACTTTTATCAGTTTTGCAGCCTGATTCTACAATTGTTGAAATTCATTTTTTTCTCCTCATTAATCTACACTCAATACCAGGGGTGAAATGCTACCAGTTCGAGCTGGTTCACCCGAACCAGTAGTAAAAATGCTACTGGTCACCCAACCGGTAGTAAAAAAAATGGTTTAAAAAGTAAAAAAAAATTTCCGATGATCGCGCAGCACAGCTGATCGTCGGAACTTTTTAAAAGCATTTTTTTACTACCAGTTTGGGAGAATAGGTAGTAAAAAAATGCTTAAAAAAGTTTTTAAAAGATTCCAACGATCAGCTATGACAATCTGCTGTGCCGCACGATGGTCAGAACTTTTTTTTTACTTTTTAAAGCATTTTTTTACTACCTGTTGCCCGAACCGGTATTTTTGTGTAAAGTGTGATAGTTCGTTTTTGAGCTCTCTGTGACTCTGTGAGGTTCCTGCTTGTTGCAGGGGCCATTTTGTGTGATATCCAGCTGCTTTTGCATTGTGTGTTTCAGTTATATAGCTTTTGTGTTATTTTTGTGTAAAGTGTGATAGTTGGTTTTCCCGGTCACATGACCACCAAGCCATGCCCACGAAGCCATGCCCAAAGAACAGGCAGGGGAAAATTTTGAATTTCACCACTGCTCAATACCCCATATTGACAAACTGAGAACAGAACTTTAGAAATGTCTGTAAATTTAACAAGAAAAAACTGAAATAAAACACTATAAAATACAAGTTATCAACTATAACTAAAAGTTGGAGAAGGATTAGGATGAGTGGGGGGTGGGGAGGTTAGATCTGTTATGATATTCATCTGTTAACTACCTCAGGCATGACAATACCCCATTGGAGCCCCAAGCCAAACGGCACAGCCAAGTCTTCAAGCTTTTGTGGAAAGTCAGGAGCGGGGAAACCAGAGGTGAAATGTAAAATTTGTTACTACCAGTTCTGTGGGTGTGGCTTGGTGGGGTGGTAATGTGACTGGGTGGGCATGGCCAACTTTTTTTTTTAACTTTTAAACACATTTTTTCTACAACCTCTTCAGCCGAAGAGCTTATAGAAAAAATGCTTTGAATAATAATAATAATAATAATAATAATAATAATAATAATAATAATAATAATAATAATAATAATAATAATAATAATGTTTTAATTTGCATACCGCCCTTCTCCCGAAGGACTCAGGGCGGTGAACAGGCAAATAAAATACAAACAAATATACACAATAATTAAAACAACCCTTAAAAAACTGATTCAAATTTGCCAGAAAATTTAAAATGACATTACACCCCATAAAATTTCAAAAATGTAAAACTCATCACAATTCAATTAAAATTTAAAATTAAAATCAGGCCAGTCCAGCCATATGAAATAAATAGGTTTTAAGTTCGTTTGAAAGTTTTCTGACGATCCCAGGTGAGTTGCCTGATCACCAGAACCCTTTAAAAGCCTTTTTTTTAAACAGCCTCTTCAGCCAAACCATTTTTTCTAAAATGCTTTGAAAGGGTTCTGACAATCCCAGCTGAGCCATGCGATCATCAGAGGCCTTTTTGTTTTACTTTTAAAAGCATTTTTTCAGCTGAAGAAAAAATGCTTTTAAAAGTAAAAAAAAAAATATCTGATGATCGCGCAGCTCAGCTGGCCATGCGGGGGGGGGGGGGGAAGGGGGGCAGGGATTTTTGCTACCAGTTCTCTGAACCACTCACCGCCATTGCTACCGAATCAAGCGATCCGGTCCGAACTGGGAGCATTTCACCCCGGTGGAAACTGAGCCAGGGGGCAAGATGTTCCAGAGGCCAGGAGTGACAGCAGAGAAGGCCCGTCTCCTGGATCCCGCCAGCCAGAATTCCATGGTCGATGGAGCTTGCAGCGTGTCTCCTCTTTTGGCATGAGTGGGGTGGGCCAATCCCATTGAGAGGAGGTGGTTCTTCATGTATTTCAGTTAGTCATGCCATCATACCATCTGAATTTTCCATGTATGCTACAGTGGGGATCAAATAGGATACATTGATGTCCAGAATTGCTGAAGAAATGGCCCTTTAACCACTCTTTTAATCGACTACATCACCAGAATAAAGCAAAATAATGAAGATTTTAAAACATGAACCTTCTGGATTCTCCAAGAAATGTCACACATGCCAAATTCAAATTCCCAGCTGGTGAAAGAGCAGAGAACGACACAGCCTTTAACCTTTCAAGTACAACCTTATTAAACATAACATTTACCCAGAGCTTCCCTGCCAACAAATATCAGGTGTTCTTATGGCTTCTGTACTGATTTATAGCTTCTAAACTAGCTTGATTTCAATTAAATTATAACAGTAATGTCAGGGATGAGTGAGAATACCACAAATAGCTTAGAAGATTGAATGTTTGTTCTGCTACCAAACCCTCAATACAGATCTGTCTGTGTTTTTCTGAGCCTTTTTCCCACTTCACTTTTATCCTACTGATCAACTGAAATCTAGGAAGCAGAGCCTTGGGAAATTGGGGCTGTTTGGTTAGCCTCTGACGGGTTTTAGGAATAATAGCATATTTGCAGGGAACAGGGGAAGAGGTAAGCAAATATTAGTTCACTTAAAATTAATGCATAAAATGGTGATCAGGGGAGAGAAAATTATAGTAAATCCAAAATAGTAACTCAGCTAAGCAAATTTTCAAGGACCGAAGGAACATGACAGTGTTGTTTTGTTATAATGATCAGCTTTCCAGCTGAAAAACAAAAAACAAAACAGTACAGACAGCCATCAACTTATGACTGTAATAGAACCCGGAATTATGGTTGTAAGTTGTGGTGGTCATTAAATGGTTTACCACATGACTACATCTGATCTTACCAAAAAATTTTGTGGCAGTTATTAAGTGAATTCCATGGTTCTTAAGGGCGCATGGTGGTCATTAAATTAGCCCACTCTTTTCAGTGGTTATTTTGACTGAAAACCAGAAGTGAAAGCCAGAAACCAGCAAAAACTGCTGAAAATTTTAGTCATGTGACAGCAGAACACTACAAACGTCCATAAATGTGAGTCAATTGGCAAGTGCCCAAAATGCAATCCTGTGACCATGGGAATGTGAACAACCATAGGAACTCTGAAACCAGTTCATAAATGGCTCTGGGGAGGTCCATTGTAACTTTCAATTGTCACTAAATGACCAGTTGTTAAGTGAGGACAGCTGCCTGCAATTACAATTACTGCAGGTTCGAGTCCCACCAGGCCCAAGGTTGACTCAGCCTTCCATCCTTTATAAGGTAGGTAAAATGAGGACCCAGATTGTTGGGTGGGGCAATACAAGTTGACTTTGTATATAATATACAAATGGATGAAACTATTGCCTTACACAATGTAAGCCGCCCTGAGTTTTCGGAGAAGGGCGGGATATAAATTCAAAAAAAAAAAAAATTCTGTTGGACTTATCCTTATAACAATCCCCTGAATGACACAGTGTTCTGCTTATGTAATGTATTTAGCTTTTCCTCTGGTCCAAAAATAAAAATGGAAAATGATGCCAATTGAAATATTCCACAGAAGGGGAATTTTTTTTCCAGGTCTGCTCTATTGGAAATTATATTTAGTTAAACTGAATTGCTGCAAAGATATAGCTTGAACTGAAGGGGAGATGTCACCTCGGAAAATATGCTACAGGATCTGGTCTGCTTCTCTCCCACCCATCAATGCAAACACTATTATTTTTATATGAAATTTACAAAATAATCTCAGAAGTGGCATTTTATTAGTATTTTTGTACACATGTGGGAAGTTACATACACACACACACACACACACACACACACACACACAAAAACCCACCTGTACTTTAATTTTCTGATAAAATTTTCAAAGCCCTCCTATACCTATGTTCCTCTTCCTCCCACATTAATATAATCCTATTATTTTGATGGTTTGTAGAGAAGCCAATAAAAAACCTTTTAGAATAGAACAGAACAGTCAGAACAGAACAGAATAGAACAGAACAGAACAGAACAGAACAGAACAGAACAGTATAGAATAGAATAGAATAGAATTTTTTATTGGCCAAGTGTGATTGAACACACAAGGAATTTGTTTTTGGTGCATATGCTCTCAGTGTACATAAAAGAAAAGATACGTTCATCAAGAATCATAAGGTAAAACACTTAATGATAGTCATAGGGTACAAATAAGCAATCAGGAAACAATCAATATCAATATAAATCGTAAGGATACAAGCAACAAAGTTTCAATCATGCAGTCGTAAGTGGAAGGAGTGGGTAATTTAGATTCAGATGAAGCAAAAAAAATGTTTGTGAGGTAAAATTCACAGAAAAAAATGTATTTTGGTGACAGTAACAATTACTTTCCTCTTGAGAAAAAGATAGAAAACAAAGTGTATTCTTGTACTGTTCCATTTTTGTAATTTTTCTTTGAAATTCAACCCAGAACTAAAATTCACAGTTCCCAATTCGTAGCTTGGTACCTTGAATCACTACATCAGACTGGCGGTTAAGATATAATCAATACCTCTTTAATCAATGTCAAAAATCAATATCGTACTTTATATTGGTAGCATCTCAGTAGTATAGAAAAAACCATTTCTCAATTTCACATATTCAAACGTGCAATGTGACCTTTGCAAGATAATGAGAATGAAAATGGATTTAAAAACCAAGTTGCCATTTAGCCATCTGAGGAAGGCCATTGGAAATAAATATTGGGATATTTCCTCTGTGATTTGAGAACATGAGAACATTTTTGAACATTTTTTCTCCTGTGACTTGAGAAACTTTCAGCTTCACAAATTCATAAGCATTGGAGGTGGCAGAAACATCCACTGAATCCAGAATTTTTGTCAGAATCATGAAACATACAATATGAGGCAGTGGTGGGATGCTTCATTTATTAGACATTGTAACAACTGGTTTGCCCAGAACCAAAAATGTGAGAGCATCCTTGCGGGCAGCATCAAAAACCTGGCGATTATATAGGACATAATAGTGCCGGGGTGGGTTGGCAGGGCAGCCCCTGGTCGGAACTACTGGTTCGCCTGAACCAGTCCAAACCAGCAGCAGCCTACTACTGATGTGAAGATGTAATGCAAGCTCTACCATTTATATATGTGGGGGTATAGTGTAGGCTATATCGGTATGCCCAGTTCTTGGAAAGAAAAGAACCTTTACATGTTCTTCTTAAAATCATTGGTTGAATTTATAATAATAATAATAATAATAAAAATATTTTAATTTGTATACCGCCCTTCTCCCGAAGGACTCAGGGCGGTGAACAGCCAAATAAAAACAACAATCAAATACACACAATACAGATAAAACAGTAGCTAAAAAACTTATTCAAATTTGGCCCAAATTTAAAATACATTTAAAATCCTAAAAAACTAATTAAAAATTAAAAAACCCATAAAAACATCTAAAAATTCTATGCCAGTCATGCGCGGAAAAATAGGTAGGTCTTAAGCTCGCAGCGAAAGGTCCGAAGGTCAGGAAGTTGTCGAATTTAAGAAAGATTGCTTAACTTGATTCAATGGGCTTGCCATACCTGCTCCCTGGCCTCTTCACCAGTGTTTACAATATCCTGCTTTCCAGAATACAGGAAAGATTGTTTAGATGCAGTGGCATAGGAGACAGATCCTTCTCGCACACAACAGATCAAGAGAGATGCTAGACAGGAGTATGGCCTGTTCTGTTCTCACTCTCAAAGTATGTGGATGATGACCAGGGGTGATATTCACTTACCTTCGCTACCAGTTTGCAAATGTGAGTGTGCGCATGTGCAAAGCATCAAAAACAGGATGTGATGATGTCTGGGTGGGTGGGCAGAGCTTTCTGCAGCCGCCACTACTGGTTCGCCTGAACTGGATAGAATCGGCTGAATACCACCACTGATGATGACCATAGTATCTGGACATCCCAAGGTAATTTTGAAATTGATCCTCTTCTTGTTTCTGTTCAAGAAGGGATAGTGACTTGCCTTCAGTCAGAACAGCCTGAGAGTAAAATGTTTAACAGTTCCCAGTTAAGAGAAATAGGACGAGAGCCTAGGAAGATAGGAAGATTGCTCTATGCAACTTGCAGCGTCACGTTGCCATCACGTGTCGTATTGTGACGTTTTTCTCCTTCATGGAGCTGGGGTGGGTGTGGTCTGGACATGACACATCCAGCCTGCGGGCCTCCAGTTTGACATCCCTGCATCTATGCCAATATTTCCCAACCTTGGGAACTTTAAAATGGATGGACCATCTTAAATTTGCTAACTTTGAGACACACAGCCCTAGGCTAGTATCAAGAGAGGAAAATGAAACTAAATTTTAAATGATGGTATAAAACTCTTGAGAGGCTACCTGGAATCAGTGGTGGGTTGCTACTGGTTCTCCCCAGATCAGGAAAACCAGTAGTGATGGCAGCAGGAGACTCTGCCCACCCGCCCGGATGCTTTTGCGCATGTGAAGAAACGTCATGGGTGCGCAGGAGCGTGCGTATGAGCCGGTAGCAAACTAAATTGAAACCACTATTGCCTGGAATCAATCAGAAGTTGTGTTATAACACACTGAATATACAGCATTCAGCTGCCACAACTGCTGATGCAGACATTCCTACAAAAAACAAAAAAACAAACAAACAGGTGGAGAAGTGTTGGGGTTGAAAATTTGCTATTATTGTCTTTACTGGAAATCTCAGAGACCTTTTTCTAGGTCATCCACAATTTTTTTTTTCCTGAGCTCAGCTTCACCTTGCTCCTGATTCTCTGTCTCACTTTCACACAAACACATCGAAAATACAATTAAAGGAGCATTACATGGTTCCCCCCCCCATACACACATTTTGGACTGCATTTATTAGACATTAAACTGTGTACTGCTTAAATTTAAGTAGAAAGTCTTTGGTCATAAAGCATCAATTACAACTCAAAGTCATTTTCCAGTAGTCAATGTTTGTCTTCTTATCTCTATAAAAAAATTAAACTATGTCCCCCAAGGCAGTTTTTCTTTTCTATGCTCCTCTACTGACCCTGCCAGGGCACAGCTTCTTCTTCTACAGTAACTTCAGCAATTAAATCACACTTAACTACCAGGGATAGGTATCTGGCTGATAATTGGTTAATCTGGGCTAAAGGCAGTGGTGAAATAATCCCGGATTGGACCGGATCGCACAATTCGGTAGCGATCATGACTGGTCGTTAGGTGATCCGGTAGCGATGGCGGTGCAAAGCTCCGCCCACCCACCCAGGTGTCATTACTTCCTGGTTAAAACTTGTTAAAACTTTTTTTAAAAAACTTTTTTTTTTTTTGGTTAAAACTTCCTGATTTACCTTCTGCGAACGCGCACAGTGCATGCACTTCCAAACCGGTAAGGAAGGTAAGTAGATTTCACCCCCGGCTAATGGTGTTTGTAGCCATTTGGAGCTGCTAATTGATTAGCATCTTTGATAAAGAATAGGTTAAACCTATTACATTTTCTCCCTACTATTGGTTTTTTTTCATGAAGTATTTGGTTCTGGTCTTCATTTATATCTTTTTTTAAAAAAAAAAAGTCCCCCCACCCCGTATGTTTATGTATAGGGGTGAATATAAGTCTGTGTTTCTATAAAGGGAGAACTTGTTTGGATTTCACAAAAATCACACTAAAAGAAAAGCTATTAGCCTTGGACAGACAATCAGAGATACAGTGCATTCAGAAAGTATTCAGACTCCCTTCACTTTTGTTATGCTGCAGCCTGATTCTACAATTGTTGAAATTCATTTTTTTTCCTTATTTAGCTACACTCAGTTTCCGATAATGATCAAAGAACCATTGGGTTCTTGGTCACCTCTCTTACTAAGGCCCTTCTCCCCAATTGCTCAATTTGACGGGGCAACCAGCTCTTGGAAGGGTCCTGGTTGTGCCAAACTTCTTCCATTTGAGAATTACAGAGGCCACTGTGCTCTTAGGAACCTTCAGTGCAGCATAAATTTTATTATAGCCTTTCCTAGATCTGTGCATTGCAATAATCCTGTCTCTGAACTCTGCAGGCAGTTCCTTTGACCCCATGGCTTTTGCTATACTATGTATATATGTATAGTATGCATTGTCATCTGTGATGCCTTCTATAGAGAGGTGTGTACCTTTCCAAATAATGCAGTCAATTTAATTTACCACAGTGGACTCCAATCAAGGTGGAGAAACATGTCAGCAACTACCAAGAGAAATGGGAGACACTTGAGCTAAATTTCAAGCGATGCAAAGGATCTGAATACTTAGGCCAGTGTAATGTTTCAGTTTTTTCCTTTTTTATAAATTTACAGACATTTCTAAAATTCTGTTCTCACTTTGTCATTATGGGGTACTGAATGTACATTAATGAGAAAAAAATGAAGTTCAACAACTATAGAATCAGGCTGCAGCATAACAAAATTGTCAAAATTGAAGTGTGGGTCTGAATACTTTCTCAATGCACTGTATATAATATTGGTGGGGTAATGCTCTCTTTATAGGGACGTGGTGGCTCAGTGGCTAAGACACTCAGCTTGTCGATCGAAAGATTGGCAGTTCAGCAGTTCGAATCCCTAGTGCTGCATAACGGGGGTGAGCTCCCGTTACTTGTCCCAGCTTCTGCCAACCTAGCAGTTCGAAAGCACGTCAAAAATGCAGGTAGAAAAATAGGGACCACCTTTGGTGGGAAGGTAACAGCGTCCCATGTGCCTTTGGCATTTAGTCATGCTGGCCACATGACCACGGAGACCTCTTCAGATACTCTTCGGCTTTGAAACAGAGATGAATACTGCCCCCTAGAGTCAGGAATGATTAGCACATATGTGCAAGGGGAACCTTTACCTTTACCTTAATGCTCTCTTTACCCTAATTGTCTCAATCTCGTGTTATTTGTTTAGTGGTTGACTTTTGATTTTAGGGAAAAAGTAAAAAAAGGCCAAGGTGTGATTTATAACATCATGATTGAAACCCAGTTTCTCTTATGCATATGACATTTATAAAAAGAAGATGAACATTTCAGTGCCAGGTTTAACTGAGAAAAAAGACATTTAGCCCTTCAGTTTCACACTGTGCAAAAAGAGGCTCAGATGACTGCTAGAGACCCCCCACCTTAATGAAGTCAATGATAAAGGAATTTTTTGCTCAGTCAATTTTGCAAGATTCTGTGCCCCAATTCTTTATTTCTTGTCATTAAACCTAATTAACAAAACTCCATGTGAATCCAGCTGAGAGAATATGGAAGAAGAAAAATGAGGAAATGAGGGGAAATAAAAGAATATTCTGGAACTAGGCATGATTGGGCCACTGAACAGGAGAATCCCTTACAGCAGGGGTGGGGAACAATGGCCCCTTTATGACTTGTGGAGTTCAACTCCCAGGATTCCCGAGCCAGCCATGCTGAAGTTGAATTTCACAAGTCATAAAAAAGTGATTGTTCCCCATCTCTACCTTAGAGCAGGGGTCTCCAACCTTGGTCCCTTTAAGACTTGTGGACTTCAACTCCCAGAGTCCCTCAGCCAGCAAAGCAAAGCTGGCTGAGGAACCCTGGGAGTTGAAGTCCACAAGTCTTAAAGGGACCAAGGTTGGAGACCCTTGCCTTAGAGGAACATCTTATTTCAAGTTGTTGCAATTAGGAAAATTAAGACTGGTTCTGTAGTCACCTGATGAAGATCCATGAAAATTAGCCTGTTTGCAACACTATAATGGTAGTGAAAGGGGGGTGGGGAATCCATGTTAATGTTTGATTCCATCCAAAATGGCAGTCTGTACATTTCACTAGTCACATTATTTGACCTTTAAAAACATTACCAACAGAAAACTCCTTTTCATGTCAAATGTCAGCTTAACTGACCATTTTTTAATAAAAACTCAACTTGCAAGTATATGTCAGACACAAAAAATAAAAAAAAATAAAGAGAATTACTACGGGCACCCTCTTTATACGCTAAGATTGTCAGAAAGCGGCATTAATTTATTGTCAGGACATCCAACTTCATGCTGATAGCATCTGTAAACATGTTCACCTTTTTCTAACATACCTATTGGGAAAATAATGAATCTTTCTTATCAAACCCTTCTAGCTGGAAGGTAGTGAGCAGAGAGCACTGAAAGCAACTTCCACAAATAGCTACACATCTTCCAGTCCCAAGAATTCTTCTGATTTGGAAATTTAGATTAACTTTTGCACCAGATTTCTCAGTTTGGAGCAAGCCCATATTAACCATTTGTAGCACCATATGTGCTTACACAGATATTGTGGTGATGATATAAAATCTATCATTATAGTTAAATCAGTACAGGTAGTCCTTTAACCACAACTGTTCATTCAAAGATACAAAGAGCACTGAAAAAAGTGACTTATAACCGATTTTCACACTTACGATTGTTGCAGCATCCCCATGATCATGCGATCAAAATTCAGACACTGGCAACTGACTCATATTTATGACCATTGTCTTGTGATCATCACTTTTTTCAGCCTTCTGACAAGCAATGTCAATGGGAAAGCCAGATTCACTTAACACCGGTGTTACTATCGTAACAACTTCAGTGATTCACTTAACAACTCTGGCCACAAAATATATAAAATGGGGCAAAATTCACTTAACAACTGTCCCACTTGGCAACAGAAATTTTGGACTCAATTGAGGTAATAAGTTAAGGACTATCTGTATAGAAACACCTGAATGAAGCTAGGAAAATATGAAGATGGATTTATTGTGATGTCTGGTGACTTTATCGACATATCCACAGAGTTTTCTTGACAACAATATGGAAATATTTTCAATGTCTTCTCCTTCTCAGACATTTTTTTAGCGTTCTAATTTACAGTCCTAAAAATCTCCAGAAGTTTTATATCCAAGTAATAATATTGCTTGAGAGGTTTAGAATACCTACTAGACAATATCTGAAAGTGATTAAAGAGTGAAGTTTGTAAATTTATGGTACTTGCTGCAGTTGAACCAAGATGGCTGATTCTGTCTCAAACCCGCAGGAAACCACTCTCCTGAAATTTGTTCATGAGACGCAGTTATCCAAAGCAGGGGTCTCCAACCTTAGCAACTTTATGACTTGTGGACTTCAACCCCCGGAATTCCTCAGTGTGCTGGCTGAGGAATTCTGGGAGTTGAAGTCCACAAGTCGTAAAGTTACCAAGGTTGGAGACCCTGATCCAGAGCATTTATAGGCATTTTCCCCATCCTCTCCTTATCAAGAGAGGTTCAAGGAATCCGCCTACTCTCTCTTTGCCATTACAGTCAGCTTCACTTTTGCAGATCCATCTTCAGTCCACCATTCGTCTCCCAAAAATCTAACAGTATCTCCTTTTTGCAAAAGCTAGTTGTTTACAAACAGAGGACACTTAGCAAACTCAAATTTACAGATTTGTTGATCTTTTCCACATATGAAACATAAGTTTCCCAGTAAATGGGGGTGTGTATGATTGTTAGGTATAAATGATTTGTTATATGGCGAATGAGAGATTCAGCTAATCTCAAAGTTTCATCACAGGTAGGCCTTGACTTACGATCACAACTGAGCCCAAAATTTCTGTTGCTGAGACAGTTGTTAAGTGAATTTTACATCTTACAACCTATCTTGCCACAGATAAGTGAATCACTGCAGTTGTTAAGTTAGTAACACGGTTGTTAATTGAATCTGGCTTCCTTCATTGACTTTGCTTGTCAGAAGGTCATAAATGGCGATCACATGACCCTGGAACACTGCAACCATCATAAATATGAGTCACTTGCCAAGCGTCTGAATTTTGATCATCTGACCATGGTTGTGTAAAAAACAGTCATAAATCACTGTTTTCAGTGCTGTTGTAACTTCAAACATTCACTAAATGAAGCGTTGTAAGTGGAGGACTACTTGTAACAGCTTTTTAAATGACCCAGGTTTTATTCCATGCTCAGCCACTGAAGCTCAGCGGATGCTTTGAATGAGCTCTTTCTCTTCCGTCATCCCTCACAGATTTCATGTCGTTGGATAACAATAGAGGTGTAAATCCTATTTTTAACACCTAGAACTCTGTTAGGAAATATGAGTTACGGATTTAACATATAAATTAGATTTCATAATGCTTCATATTATAGTTGCAAAATATGTTAGAGTGTTGTAGGTTTTGCCCATCTGCCTGTGCAAGAATAAGTAAATGTTAGTTATAAAGTTACTATTAACTTTAAGCTTCGGACTAGATCAGGAGTGTCAAACTCAAGGCCCAGTGACCGGATCCGGCCCATGGGGTGCTTAGATCTGGTCTATGGGGCCACCCTGGAAATAGCAAAGGACCAGCCCACGGTGCCCCTGCTAGTGAAAATAGAGCTCAGGAGAGTTGCAGGCAGCCCTCCCTAGCTCCGTTTTCGCTGGCAAAGAGTTGCAGGAGGCCATCACAGCCAAAAACAGAGCTTGCGAGAGTTGCGAGCAGCTCTTCTGAGCTCCGTTTTCACTGGCAGAGGCTCCTGGAAGGTGTCGCAGCTGAAAACAAAGCCCAGGAGCCTTCAGGCAGAGCGCTCAGGCCACCACAGGTGACTCCAACATGAGTGACGTCGAGCTAGCCATGCTCACCCTGCCCCCTCACCCCAAGGTCAAACACAACCCTGATGCGACCCTCAATGAAATTTTGTTTGACACCCCTGGACCAGATAATGGCAAGAAAATATAGTTTGGTCTGAGCTAGGCATGAGAGCCTCTCTGTTCTCTGATATTGCAAGAGTGTTTACTAGGGGAGGTCAGAAAAGTTGAGATGGTGGCTATGCATTCTTGAGCGAAAGCTTATCCCATTTTTACAAGCATCATGTACAATGCAGGTTTTAAAAGGGGATTGATTCTGGGCTCAAAGCCACCATCTTGAATTTTTTTAAAAAAATCCCCCTTCTCTCTCTCTCTCTCTCTCTCTCTCTCTCTCTCACACACACACACACACACACACACACACACACACACACACACACACAGACTTTATGGATGCTATTGTGCTTGTGTGCAAAAGGAAGGGAGAACTACTGAAGCTCATTCACATGAAAACTCAAGTTACCTGCTCTTGCTGTACCTGGTAGATACATTGCAGTATCATTCATCACAATCGATCGCACTTGAAAGGTATTTTACTGCTTGTAAATAATGTCATATAAGAGGGTCCTTTCCAGAGCTTTGTTATGTTAAACACAAACTTTCTAGCATTTCTCTAAGTGATAAAACAACTTTTAAGCATCTTTTAAAATTTCAGGATCCAAAATGTGTTCCTAAATCAATGGCTGCTTGTAATAAGCATGTTCTGAAAGTAAATGGACATGACCCACAACAAAGAAGAATTAGTTAAAGGTATGAGGAGAATGCTTAATCCTTTACTAAATTAATAGATGTGATTGTTTGCTACAGAATTATACCCAAAGTGAAATTTCAAAGCAAAATTGAAGGTTCTGTATAGGGACTTAATTTCAAGAGAAGAGAAATATTATTTTTCAATAAAGCTAATGACAGCCCCTTAGGAGTTTCCTAAATGTGATACTGTCCTTAGGAGAATTCTGCTCTCTTTTTTTCCTGTCACTCTCAGGAAACATACAATAGATATGAACAGACATCTATTTATATTAATAAATCTCTTGGAGGAAGTCTGGTAAAGTGACACCAAGCAGCTGATAAAATATGGGCTTTGGTCTGTCGTCTTATTTTTAGCTGCCCAATAAAGAAGTTTCCTAACTTCTTTAAGATTGAAAGCAGTGGAGAAGGAAACAGGGCAAGAATTGTAGGGAAGGAAAAACAAGGAGAGGAAAGAACAGCAGTTCCAGAATGCTACCAGATGTTCTCAATGAAGTTCAGAACATGCTGGTCTTCTCTTGATGGTTCACTTTCATTAGTGGTGTATTCCCCTGATGGCGAACCTATGGCACACATGCCAGAGGTGGCACACAGAGCCCTCTCTGTAGGAACACGCGCCATCGCCTCAGCTCAGCCAGCTGGTTGTTGGGTTTCCAGCTGACCAGCGTGCATGTGCACATCGGAAACCCAGCAACTAGCCCGCTGGTGTGCGGTGAAACCCAACAATCAGCTGGCCGGGGCGCATGCCAGCTGGTCATCAGGTTTCTGATGTGCGCATGCATGCTGGCCAGTTGGTTGTTGGGTTTCCAGTGCTCTAGCGCACACACCTTCCAATTTGGACACTCTGTGCTTAAAAGGTTTGCCATCACTGGTGTATGCTCAGTTGGAAAAGTGATCCAATGTGCTCTCGCTTGCCTAAGAATCAATAACCCTTGAAAACAGTGGTGGGATTCAAATAATTTAACAACCTGTTCTCTGCCTTAATGACCAGCTGGGTAGGCGTGGCTCAATGGTCATGTGACTGCATGGGTGTGGCCAACTCAATGTCACTCACATCGATGGGCGCTTTGCCTTAGCTGTTACAATGTAATAAGAGTTAACCAGAGAGGCAGTTTTTGTAAGCAGGACAATAAAGATTAGGCTAGAAACAACAACAAAATGTTTCCTTCCTGCCTTCCTTACAGGATTAGCCCTGTAAAGTGGAAAAAAACAAAATAAGATTTCTTCCAACAACCGGTTTTCCTGAATAGGTGTGAACTGGCTGAATCCCACCACTGCTTGAAAGTCCCCCTTGCAGAACCAACCCTTTACAATTAAAATTCTATTCTATCCGGTCACCATGACAGTTCAAAAAGAGTAGGAAATAGTTTTACCTTTGCTTCCATTTTTTTTATTATTTTTTTTGCTCATGGTCTATTTCTGCAAAAAAAGAGAGCACAAGGTAATAAAAAAAAATAGTACGGCATAGCAGAGTTGGAAAGGGCCATGAAGGTCTTCTAGTCCAACCGTCTGCTCCAGCAGGAGATCTGATACCATTCCAGAAAAGTGGCTGTCCAGTCTCTTCTTAAGAACTTCTAGTGATGGAACACCTACAACAGGGGTGTCAAACTCGATTTCATTGAGGGCCGCATCTGGGTTGTGTTTGACCTTGGGGATCGGAGTGGCCAGGGTGGGCTTGGCCAACTCAACGTCACTCATCAAGGCTCTGTTTTCGGCAGCGATGGCCTCCTGCAACTCTCTGCCAGCGAAAATGGAACTCGGGAAGAATGTGTGCAGCCCTCCCAAGCTCCATTTTTGCTGGCAGAGGCACCACAGGCTGGTTCTTCACTGTTTCCAGGGCAGTCCCACAGCCAGATCTAAACACCCTGCAGGCCAGATATGGCCAATGGGCCTTGAGTTTGACACCCCTGACTTTCCACATCTGAAGGCATGCCGTTCCATTAGTTAATTGTTCTCACTGTTAGAAAATTTCTCCTTAGTTCTAGGTTGCTTCTCTCCTTGATTACTTCTTGTCATGCCTTCTGGTGCTTTAAAAAATAAGTTGATCCCCTCTTTTTTGGGTTACAGATTGAGTCACAAACAGTCACATCTGTCATGGGCTCCCAACAGCAATAGGAGGAGCCAAATGATGCCACTCTGAGAAGCCAAGCCTGAGCAGAAGATCGTTGCAGAATATCAACCTATTTTAAATTCATTTGGATGTAAAACTTTGGAGAAAAGAGGCTGTCTGAGAGAGATTTAATGTCCAAAAATAACAACTACTGTAGACTGTACATTTCTGGAGAGAATGCAGGAATGATATGGCTAAAATAAAAGCCAATTATTTTGACTGGTCTTAAAGCAAGTGTATAAAGGAATCCCTTAATGAACTTTTCAAGCGACCTTTGTTGGAATGACAACAACGTGTTTTAAAAATGAAGATGACTGTTATTATTTTGCAAAGCGATCTTACCAGTGATCCTGACAGCAGAGGAGTCATGGCATGCCGATATCAGGTAATTCCATCAAGTGACAGCTGCAAGCAAAGCTGAGCAAACAGCTCCCTCATTGTCATGCCAAGTTTAATTAAAAGATTAGGCTTGGCACAAGGCATCCAAGGTGCAGGCTGAAAAAGGGCAGCTCTGTGTGAAATTGCCTTTCTTGGCATGGAGCATTTGCAAAACACAAAACCTGTGGCCATCTGAATGCCAACAGCCAGCTGGGGTGGGACTGTTTCCCCTGCAGAACAAAAGCTGGATTCTTCACCTGTTCCTAATAATATTGCAATGCCATTAAGAAAAAAATAAACCACTTTATTGAAGGGCTGCTGGCTAGAATTAGCAAAAGACAGATTGATGAGAGCAGGTTGGCATTATAGCATTGTAATGGCAAATGGAGAAGAGGAGGAAGACATGATAATAACCTTGAATAATGTATCTCAAGTGGAGCTGTAGGAAGCCTCCACATGCTTCTTTTATATTACTGTTGAAATACTGGGATGTAACCATGTAAAAACTAAGGTGGTTGTTATTTACTAAGTGGCATGATAATCACCCTCATGTCTGGGAAATTAACAGCATCCGAACTGAGCAGGTGAAGGACTTTAAATAACAAAGCTTCTATTTTCAATTGTCTACCTCCTATCCTGAAATCTCATGCTCCATGTGCAAGATACTAGCAATGCTGTAAGCAGAGACTCAGAGGAAATACCATTCTGTTTGTAACACTCAATCTTTTCAAAGCTAAAGTCCTAAGTCTTTGGCAGTATGGCACATAGAGTTGTAACTACAATGATATTTTTGTCTGCTAAGATCCATCTAGTCCAGAGGTGGTATTCAGCAGGTTCCGACAAGTTCTGGAGAACCGCTGTACGCTGATGATACTCAGCTGTACTTTTCTACACCTTTTCTCAGCTGTACTTTTCTACACTGTCCCGGTGTCTGGAGGCTGTATGGGTCTGGATGGGGAGAAACAGGCTCAAGCTCAATCCCTCCAAGACAGAGTGGCTGTGGATGCCGGCACCCCGGTACAGTCAGCTGCAGCCACGGCTGACTGTTGGGGGCGAGTCACTGGCCCCAATGGAAAGGGTGCGTAACTTGGGTGTTCTCCTGGATGGACGGCTGTCTTTTGAAGACCATTTGACGGCCGTCTCCAGGAGAGCTTTTTACCAGGTTCGCCTGGTTCGCCAGTTGCGCCCCTTCCTAGACCGGGATGCCCTATGCACAGTCACTCATGCTCTCGTGACATCTCGCCTGGATTACTGCAATGCTCTCTACATGGGGCTTCCCTTGAGGAGCACCCGGAGGCTCCAGTTAGTCCAGAATGCGGCTGCGCGGGTGATAGAGGGAGCCCCTCGTGGCTCCCATGTGACACCACTCCTGCGCAGACTGCACTGGCTACCTGTGGCTTTCCGGGTGCGCTTCAAGGTTTTGGTAACCATCTTCAAAGCGCTCCATGGCTTAGGGCCGGGCTACTTACGGGACCGTCTGCTGCCACCGACTGCCTCCCACCGATCGGTGCGCTCTCACAGGGAGGGACTCCTTGGGGTGCTGTCCGCCAGGCAGTGCCGACTGGCGACACCCAGGGGAAGGGCCTTCTCTGTGGGAGCCCCCACCCTCTGGAATGAACTTCCCCTGGGACTCCGTCAACTTCCCGACCTTCGAACCTTTCGCCGGGAGTTTAAGACACATCTATTTATTTGCGCAGGACTGGGCTAGGATTTTAATTTAATGTAGTTTTAATGGGGTTTTATTGTTTTAATTATAAATTTTAATTTGGCCTTATTTAATAAGTTTTTTAATTAGTGTTTTATTTTGTATTTATATTTGTGTATTTGTGTTTTTAATAGGCTGTAAACCGCCCTGAGTCCCATGGGAGATAGGGCGGGATAAAAATGTGATTAAATAAATAAATAAATAAATAAAACCGGTAGCAGAAATTTTGAGTAGTTCAGAGAATCGGTAAATACCATCTCTGACTGGCCCTGCCACATTTATTGTCTGCCTCTCAAGTCCCAGCTGGTTGGGAAGAAATGGGGATTTTGCAGTAAACTTCCCCTGGAGTGGGGTAGGAATGGAGATTTTACAGTATCCCCTGCCATACCCACCAAGCCATGCCCACAGAAACTGGTAGCAAAGATTTTTGAATCCCACCACTGATCCAGTCCAATTTCTTCAGATCTCTGTGAGTTTTTCACTCTCTGACAAGTGCATTTTTTCAGCTAGAGTTTAGTTACATCTCTGGTGAGATCTGAGGGTCTGCTAGATAAAGTATTGGCTTAAACAAATTTACAGGGAAAAAATTTCTGGTCCAGAGCTGTCAAATTCTTGGCCCATGGGCCAGATGCATCACCTGCTGGCCACGCCCACCCCTGGTTTAATGAAGAGGGAAAAAGTCCTGATACGTTACATGATGCTGCCATGATGATGTGCGTTTGACACCTCTGGTCTAGTGAAACTTATACTGGTAGTTTTCATAGACAGAATTAGGTAGCGTGTGTAAAATTGCCTATGGAAGAAGAAATAATATCTGACCTAGTTTATTATGGGTTCATTCCAGGGGTGAAATCTGAACCAGATTGCTACCGGTTTGCTATGTGCCAAGCATGCGCTGCATGCACTCATACACGCCAAATGTGTGCTGCATGTGCATGTGCATGTGCAGTGCGTACCAAACACGCACTGAGCATTTAAAAAGCTACCGGTAGTTATCTACCAGTTCGGTCAAACCAGTAGTTAGCTACCGGTTCAGGTGAACCGGTAGTTTAAAAAAGCTACGATCCAATGATCACCTGTGTCGTGCAGTTTAGTTTTGCAGGATTTCCTGCTTTCTAGCAAAGCTAAACTGTGCACCACAGCTGACCCCCCCCTCACTGTTCTACTTACCTTCCCAAGTCTCCTTTTGGCATGTACTATGTATGCGGGAAGGCAGGAAATCCTGCTTTGTAGCAAAATTAAACCGCATGGCACAGGTGATCATCAGATTGTAGCTTTTCTTAACTACCGGTTCACCCAAACCGAAGTGAACCGGTAGCATTTCACCCGTTTCATGCACAATTTCTGTCTGGGTTGGGTTTTGATAAAGCCTGGAGCAAGATTAAGAAAAATGTACTAGATCTTGATATACAAAGAGATAGGCTGAACACCTCACATCTCTGCTGTACAAGGTTATGCACCATTCTTTTTTTTCTTTTTTTTCTTTTTTACTACATACTTGTGATGTCACATAGGAGACGGCTCACAGTGGCATGTATAGATGGTCTGCTTTCAATTCAGATTCTATAACATCCCCTATCAAAAGGTTTTGGTATAACCCGTATGTTCAAAATTGAGGCGACTGTACATGTGATTCTGATAGTTCTGATCGTAAAGTATTTAGATCAGTCCGAACAGATAATTGTCCACTTTCAGTTAAATGATCAGGACCAGAGAGATGTCCAAATTTGGGTGGGACAATGGTGGTCAGAATTTGCTGGATCTGAACATAATCTAGGCATGCTTAGTGTAAGCTAAGCACCCCACTCCAGGGAAAGGATACTGCAAACTCCCCATTCCCTCCCCACTCCTGGGGGAAGGATATTGCAAAATCTCCATTCCCACCCACTCCAGGGGAAGGTTACTGCAAAATCCGCATTCCCTTCCCACTTCTGGGGGAAGGATATTGAAAACTCTCCATTCCCACCCCACTCCAGGGGAAGGATACTGCAAAATCTACGTCCCCTCCACACTCCTGGGGGAAGAATATTGCAAAATCCCCATTCCCACCCCACTCCAGGGGAAGGATACTGCAAAATCCCCATTCCCTCCCCACTCCTGGGGGAAGGATATTGCAAAATCTCTATTCCCACCTTACTCTGGGACCAGCCAGAGGTGGTATTTGCCAATTCTCCAAACTACTCCAAATTTCTGCTACCAGTTTTCCGAACTACTCCAAATTTCCATTACCGGTTCTCCAAACTATTCCAAATTTCCACTACCAGTTTTCCAGAACTTCTCAGAACCTGCTGAATTTCACTCCTGGATTTAGCAGTTGAATCATTTAAAATTATTTTGACCTGTTTCACAAGGGGTGGGAAATGAACATTGCTGTATTATACTAGTCAAAATTCAACTAGGGAGGATATTATGCGTGTATATGTTAGTCTTTTTTTAAGGCTCTTTTTCTTCTTAATGTTTTTTAAAAATATTTTGTGTTTTGTATTTTAATTTTCTTTGAATAAACTAAAATTTTCCAACAAAAAGTTAGAACCTGTTCTATACCTTTCTTCATTTAATAGTAATAAACTCAACAATTCTGCTTAATAGCAGAATGCTCAATACAAAACTGGTCAGTTCCTCACTTTTCAACCTTAGTTTGATGGGACAAGCACAGACCAGAGTCTAGCTAGCTTTTCCACTGGGACATGGATTATAATCTTTATATCATAGGGCTGGAAAGGAATTGAAGATCTTCTAGTCCAAGCCCCTTCCAGAGGCAGGAGTCCTGATACCATCTCGGACAAATGATCGCCCAATCTTTTCTTGAAAACTTTTGGAGCACTCACAACTCCAAGATGCAAGCTGTTCCATTGATTAATTGTTCTCGTTGTCAGAAAATTCCTCCTTGTTTCCAATTCCTCCTTGAATCTCCCTCTGAATCTTCCATCCATTGCTTTTTGTCCTGCTCTCAACTGCTATGGAGAATAAAATGGCACCCTCTTTCTTGTGACAGCCCTTCAGAAGACTGCTATCATGTCTCCCCTTTCTGTTCATTAGGCTAAACATACCTACTGTGTTTCCCCAAAAATAAGGCCGGGTCTTATATTAATTTTTGCTCCAAAAGACACATTAGGGCTTATTTTCTGGTTAGGTCTTATTTTTGAGGAAATACAATACTAAATACATCCATCTGGCTGACAATCTTAACTGGGGCTTATTTTGGGGGGTAGGACTTATATTACAAGCATCCTGAAAAATCATGCTAGGACTTATTTTCTGGCTGGGTCTTATTTTAGGGGAAACAGGGTAGTTCCCTTAGCCATTCAGATTAGCTTCAATGGAATCAATTCATAGCTACCCCAGCCCAGCAAACCTGGTGGATTAGTGGGGCTTTTATGTCTAAGATTTTTGAAACACCAACTCCCTACTTTCCTTCACACTCCAGAATCCTATTCTTGCCTGTTTTGCACTTCAGAATGAGGACGTGGAAGAGGAACAGAAATTGACTGGTAGAAATGGAAAAAAGGGACATTAGTTTTCAACCTCGGGGTGCACTGAGGGAGCTCATCCAATCTCATTGTACATATGTTGTGCACTGACAATAAAGATTTGAATTGAATTAACCACAGAGACAGAATTCAAAGAAACAAAGCAAATGTACTTTAATGTAGGATATAGCAGCTACTGCCACAATTCTATCCCCGAAGACTTATCCTTATTTAAATGAATGCAGTGGATACAAATGCTGTATCAGGTTTGGTGCAACAGTTTATTCCAAAAATTGGCAGCTTCTTATTTCTAAGCAAGCTTCAGAAGATATAAGTACTTCCACACATTCTCAAATGACAGAAGATGATCATAATGGGATTTCTTTCCCCAGAGCTTTGTTTGGCTTTTATTCTTTTTTTTTTTTTTTTTATCCAAAAAGTTTTTATTGGTCAAAAAAGGTTTATACAAATACATATCAGGTATGGTAAATTTTCATTTTTCTTATACAAGATAAGAATTTTACTCAAAATTTTAAACACATACAACAGCCATATGGCAAGCAGGTGATACGAAGTAGCTAAGTTTATCAATCTTACATACGCAATAAAGAAGGGTCAAGAATAATCAGAATATCATACAAAGGAGAATAAGGAAAACCAACACAATACCAAATATCATTGTCACTTCCTAGTTTTGGATCTCAGAACTCTGGGTTCAGCCTGACCCAACTCCAGGGCCGCAACAGCGGCAGCCGCCTCCTCCCCATGGTCTATAACCTCCCCTTCTTCAACTCCTGGGTCATCTAATTCCAGGAGGGCTTTGTGTTCCTCCACGTAGGCCGCAGCCTCCGCAATTGTACTAATTTTTTTCGTAATGCCCTCCCGGAAAATCATCAATCCCTCTGGCATCAGCCATCTGAAGCCTACTCCCTTCTGGTACAATTTGCTTGACAAAAAGTAATATTTCTTTCTCATTTCACGTACCTGTCTGGGAATCTGCCTCAGAATGGCTATCTCCCTGCCCCTATAAGTCAGTGCCCCACTCCTATGTTTTCTAAGAATTTCATCTCGTCTCTCTTCTCACAAATTTGACATGAACCTCTCTAGGAACTGCGTGCGTGCATATTTTGAATTAACTCTATAAGCTCGATCCACATCCCAATTCATAAAATCAACACCTCTCCCAAGAAATTCTCCCAACAATTTAGTCACAACATCTCTCAAGTCTTCTTGGTCCACTTCTTCCAGATTTTGAAACCTAAGGAAATAAGACATTTTATCCATCTGTAGTCCAAGCACAGCATTGCCTGTCGTCTCCTCTCTTTTCTGCACTGCCCGCATCTCTCCTCAGACCTTCCACTTTCTGCTTGTTTTCTGCTGAGACTTGTTGAGTGTCCTTTAAATCCTTTTGGATAGTCACAATTTCTGCTCTTATTTCATCCAGTTTCTTGTCCATATTAGATAACTTTTCCAAAATTCTCTCCATTTCTCCAGCAGTTGGTCTCTGACCTTTTGCCATTTAAAAAAATTTTTTAAAATCCTCAGGCAAGCACAGTATCCTTGTAATTTCCTCCGGATCCACCAGGGGCACTCACAGCAACAGTCCAGAGTACAGTTAGTCAACCAGGAAGCGAAGAGTGATGTCATCAAGATTCTCATAGTGAAGGCGAGCTGGGCGCCACCATTGTTCCCCAGAGGAGGGGCCTCAAACCCTCCCTCCTAAATTTCTCCATCACCTCTTCTCTCCAGAGCTCCACAAAACCGTAATCTTGTTATTTTAAGTTCTCCTCTCTCCAAAGTGATTCGTGCTCCTTCCAGTGGAGAAAACCCCCGCACTCAGCACTCCTCCACATTGCCGATATCTCCTTCCCTTCTCCCTTCCTCAATTCTTCTCCGTTCCTGTTCGCCACCAGGCTGCTGCAATTATAAATCCAAAGCCCGGTGTCACCGGGCACAGCGGCAGGCGGCGACCAAAATAATGGCGGCCTGGGGCCTCGAACCCCTCCGAGCCTAGGGCCGCGCCAGCATCGGTCCCCCCAGTCCTGTATGTCGGCTGGGAGACCCCTGGCGAGCCGTCCGTGCGGCAGGTGTCCTTTTCGGAACACCTGGCCCCTAAGGGCCTCGGAGGCGGCCGGATTCGGACACTGGAGGCAGGAGAGGCACCTCCAGATGTCCGTTGCCGCCGGATACCGGAAGTCGTCTCTCTTTTATTCTTATGAAGTTTTAGCTTTATGAAACATAAAGGATTGTGATTTCAACTAGCAAGCAAGGCTTTTGATGTTCTCATCTATATAAATGTGCCATTTTTTTCCTCTAATTTAATCCCACTAAACCTTCTGCCACACTGGCGTCATGTGACTGTGAATTATGTATTAATTATTACATAAAACACAACAGTTAATAGGAAATTAAACATATATGCTATTGTGTAGTCCGTTCAGTTTTTAACTCGTCTTCCAAACATAATTCCTTGCACCAAAAGTTTTGTTCAAATATAGAAAAAGAAGTTCTTCTGATCACTGTATAATTGAAAGAGAATTAGCTTTGCAAATTAGTAGTACCAATGTTTATGTAACCATAAAAGCATGCCATATCTGTTTCCATTGTGCTTTTGTTGATTTCCAAACTATTGGTATGTAATTTGAAAGAATTTATTTTTCTGGGGGAAAAAGCTGTATTATTTTCTGTTCAATAAAGAGAGAGAACAGCATGAGCCGCATAAAACAAAATAGTATTGTATTTTAGGCATCTTACCTTCAACAAGTAACTGACTCCATTAATTACTTCCTAATGACTAATAGTTGTCTAATAGACACATTAGGGCTTATTTTCTGGTTAGGTCTTATTTTTGAGGAAATACAGTACTAAATACATCCATCTGGCTGACAATCTTAACTGGGGCTTATTTTGGGGGGTAGGACTTATATTACAAGCATCCTGAAAAATCATGCTAGGACTTATTTTTTGGCTGGGTCTTATTTTAGGGGAAACAGGGTAGTTCCCTTAGCCATTCAGATTAGCTTCAATGGAATCAATTCATAGCTACCCCAGCCCAGCAAACCTGGTGGATTAGTGGGGCTTTTATGTCTAAGATTTTTGAAACACCAACTCCCTACTTTCCTTCACACTCCAGAATCCTATTCTTGCCTGTTTTGCACTTCAGAATGAGGACGTGGAAGAGGAACAGAAATTGACTGGTAGAAATGGAAAAAAGGGACATTAGTTTTCAACCTCGGGGTGCACTGAGGGAGCTCAACCAATCTCATTGTACATATGTTGTGCACTGACAATAAAGATTTGAATTGAATTAACCACAGAGACAGAATTCAAAGAAACAAAGCAAATGTACTTTAATGTAGGATATAGCAGCTACTGCCACAATTCTATCCCCGAAGACTTATCCTTATTTAAATGAATGCAGTGGATACAAATGCTGTATCAGGTTTGGTGCAACAGTTTATTCCAAAAATTGGCAGCTTCTTATTTTTAAGCAAGCTTCAGAAGATATAAGTACTTCCACACATTCTCAAATGACAGAAGATGATCATAATGGGATTTCTTTCCCCAGAGCTTTGTTTGGCTTTTATTCTTATGAAGTTTTAGCTTTATGAAACATAAAGGATTGTGATTTCAACTAGCAAGCAAGGCTTTTGATGTTCTCATCTATATAAATGTGCCATTTTTTTCCTCTAATTTAATCCCACTAAACCTTCTGCCACACTGGCGTCATGTGACTGTGAATTATGTATTAATTATTACATAAAACACAACAGTTAATAGGAAATTAAACATATATGCTATTGTGTAGTCCGTTCAGTTTTTAACTCGTCTTCCAAACATAATTCCTTGCACCAAAAGTTTTGTTCAAATATAGAAAAAGAAGTTCTTCTGATCACTGTATAATTGAAAGAGAATTAGCTTTGCAAATTAGTAGTACCAATGTTTATGTAACCATAAAAGCATGCCATATCTGTTTCCATTGTGCTTTTGTTGATTTCCAAACTATTGGTATGTAATTTGAAAGAATTTATTTTTCTGGGGGAAAAAGCTGTATTATTTTCTGTTCAATAAAGAGAGAGAACAGCATGAGCCGCATAAAACAAAATAGTATTGTATTTTAGGCATCTTACCTTCAACAAGTAACTGACTCCATTAATTACTTCCTAATGACTAATAGTTGTCTAATAGACACAAAATAATATTTTGTTAACTTAATTATGTTTTTGAATTTATAGATAGAGGAAATAAAATGACATTCTATGGATGTTTATATTATACTATACTTGAATTCAATATTCCATCTCTCTCTCCTTCTCTGTATTTTTGGACATCTAATTTAATGTATTATATACCATGCATAAAATATACCATTATTATTTTTGTAAGTAACATATTTATAAATGTCTATGGAGATTCTCCGTTATCCGGGTCATGAAAGTGCTTTTTCAGGAGGCAAGTGGACTTTCTGGTTTTTCTTTAAAGACGTTTTGCTTCTCATCCAAGATGTTTCCTTAGCTCTATAACTATAACATATTTATAATCTCATGGTTTGGTCAGATCATTTCCTGATTCAGATGAGATTAACCACCATTTCCACTGGATGAATGGACTGATTAAGATGGTCCATCTGAGATGCTACATGCATCTGAATAGATCTCAGAGGGTGATTGGGAATGTTTTCAGTGATTTAGGCAGTTCTGTTAATTCTCTATTTAGCTGCTAAAAGCTATAGAAGCTATTTGAACACACTCAAAACCGTAGAAATGGTGGTAGACTTTAGGAGAAACCCTTCCATACTTCCACCTCTCACAACACAATATCAACAGTAGAAACCTTTAAATTTCTAGGTTCTATCATATTGCAAGATCTAAAATGGACAGCTAACATCAAAAACATCATCAAAAAAGGACAACAAAGAATGTTCTTTCTGCGCCAACTCAATAAGCTCAAACTACCCAAGGAGCTGCTGATTCAGTTCTACAGAGGAATTATTGAGTCTGTCATTTGCACCTCTATAACTGTCTGGTTCGGTTCTGCAATCCAACAAGAAAGACACAGACTTCAGAGGATAATTAGAACTGCAGAAAAAATAATTGCTACCAACCTGCCTTCCATTGAGGACATGTATACTGCACGAATCAAGAAGAGGGCCATGAAAATATTTACAGATCCCTCACATCCAGGACATAAACTGTTTCAACTCCTACCCTCAAAACGACGCTATAGAGCACTGCACAACAGAACAACTAGACACAAGAACAGTTTTTTCCCAAAGGCCATCACTCTGCTAAACAAATAATTCCATCAACACTGTCGAACTATTTACTAAATCTGCACTACTATTAATCTTCTCATAGTTCCCATCACCAATTTCTTTCCACTTATGACTGTATGACTGTTGCTGGCAAACCTTATGATTTATATTGATATATTGACCATCAATTGTGTTGTAAATGTTGTACCTGGATGAACATATCTTTTCTTTTATGTACACTGAGAGCATATGCACCAAGACAAATTCCTTGTGTGTCCAATCACACTTGGCCAATAAAAATTCTATTCTATTCTATTCTATTCTATTCTATTCTATTCTATTCTATTCTATTCTATTCTATTCTATTCTATTCTATAGGCACTCCTTTCTCTTGAGATGATTTCTCCTGAATAGCATCTTTCTGTTCCCTGATTCCAGTCAAAACTTTGGTTTACTGAAAAGTTCTGTGAGATTATACGCAAAAAAAAAAAAGTTAGTGAAACTACTAGCAGTAGAAGACAAAAAGTGGTCCTAAATAAGCATGTTTCCTGATTGCTTATTTGTATCCTATGACTATCATTAAGTGTTGTACCTTATGATTCTTGATGAACATATCTTTTCTTTTATGTACACTGAGAGCATATGCACCAAGACAAATTCCTTGTGTGTCCAATCACACTTGGCCAATAAAAATTTCTATTCTATTCTATTCTATTCTATTCTATTCTATTCTATTCTATTCTATTCTATTCTATTCTATTCTATTCTATTCTATTCTATTCTATTCTATTAGCAGGAGTGCTAGGTCAGGTCTATAATAGTTAACAGTTAGGGATTTATAATTCCCAATCATTGCATGGGCAGGTTGTTGGCCAGGGATCTCAAAATTCATCCTTAAAAATGGCGTTACTTCCTGTTTTTAAAAATCGAGCCTTTTGTGTACTCAGCGAAGAAAACTTGTGATGCCACAGTCAGGAAAAAAGATGCTGGGAAGCCAAAAAAATTTCAATCCAAATGCAAAAAACAGATGCTGGGATGAGATTTCAGGTGAAATTTCATGTTTAAAAATGGTTTTGGTTGCTGTTTTTGAAAATCTATCTTTTTGGCTGCCCGAGGAAGAAAACATGTGATAAGCACTGGCCAGATAGTCTTCTGGTTACTGGCATACATGCATGTGCAATGATCAGCTGGCCTGCTGATATTCTGGTTTCTGACACTGCAGCATGTGTGAAGTCCAGCTGATCGTCATGCACACATGCGTGCCAGTAACCAGAAAACTAGATGACCAGTGCACATGCATGTGCAGGAAACCTGGAAGAGGAATGGGCGATGTCACATATGCCAGATGACATGGCCGTGGGTGCCACTTCTGGTACGTTTGCCATAGGTTCACCATCATGTGCCTAACTAGAGCTCTGACAGCCGGAACTAGAAGGCACAAAGAAAAGCGGAAAAGAAATAGTCTGTTGGATTGGGGTAAGGATTGCATAATTTCTACCCAGCACCTAAACTAAATTCACCAAAATATTTTTGTGAAGAAGGGAGACTCCAGAGAGAAGGAGGTAGGGAATTTTTACTCTTTCCCCCCTCCAGAAGTGGAAGGTGAAAGTTTTGAGCGTGAAGATTACACGCCCACTGGAAATGGAAGTGAAGCAAGGAAATAGCAAGATATTTTTAAAGATGTAGATATGATGTATGTCTTTTGAGTTATTTTTTCTAAACCTCTTTTTGGCTAGATCTAGTGAAAGTTCTTCTTTTTTTTTCCCCCCTTTTCTTTTTCCCCCCGGACTCCTAACTTAGAGTGGAAAGAAAAAAGAAAGCAAGGCTGCCATCTGCTAGCTAAAGTTGGAATATACAAGATGAAATACCTTGAACTGGTTAGACTAAATAAAAGACTGATAATACTTTGTTTTGAGAACTGCTACATCTGGTGCTAGGGAATAGATTAAAGACTGTGCCTTGGTCTCAATAGTTTTGGAAACTACTGTGGGAATAGCAAGATTGGGACTACTATAGAGAAGAATTCTTTCTGGATCTTTGTGGATTATAAATAGTTTTGGTTGATGAACACAAAAGTGAAAAAACAAATACTTATTTTGCAGAGGACTGGGGATACAGCAGGCCCTATGAATTACAAATATTAATGGATAGAACATAAAAGAAAGATACTTATTTTGCAGAGGTGAGAAGAAAACTTTGGGTTTAGCTTGACTTATTATTATTATTATTATCATCATCATCTTCTTCTTCTTCTTCCTTTTTTCTTTCTTTCTTTTTGTTTTTTTATCCTCCCCCCCCCTTTTTTTCTCTCAAACATTGGAGACTGGGGATGCAGTGGGCCCTATAGATTACTAATATTAACTGATAGACTATAAAATACATTTTTAAGGACAAATAACTCTCCTTTTTCCCTTTTCACATTTTTTCTTTTTTTTTTTCTTTTTCTGCAGTGGACTGATTTTGTAAATGATTGGTACAGGGAAAAGTCAAGACTGGGTTATACGCAACCCTATGGATTACAAACTCAATTCATTTTGATTTTGGCATTGAAATATTGAGATATTGAGACACTGAGACATTGAAGACTGACTGAACCTAAATTGAAGACAGTTGAAGCTGTAATATGGTTTTCTTCTTTTGATATGTGGGTTATCTTTATCAAATACATGGGATATTGAAGTGTTGGGATACCAGAGGTGGTTAGTTTTTGGTGGGTTTATCTTTTCGGTTGATAGTAGGATTAATGGAAATATCCATTCTTAGCTTATAAATAGGTAGAAGAAGGAAAGAAGAAATTAACACTAGCTATTGAGATGTCAACTTCAAATATAACCAGAATAGGGAAGAAGGCATGTTCCACACCATCATCAGCATCCTCAGCATTCCAGCAGTATGTTGCAGCTGGAAAAATCAAATACATCTCAAAAAGAGGTATTGGCAATATTCCAGGCATTACAGGAATCCATGACCAAAAGTTACAATGAGATAAGAAAAGACAGAGGAGAAGTGAGAAATGATACGGGAGAGATTAAAGAAAAAATTGAAAATATGGATGAAAAACTGAGAATTTCCAATAAATGATAACAAAAAATGTGCAAAGAATTCAGAAAGTGGAAGAAAAAGCAGAATAAGTAGAGAAAAAAGTAGATGATATAAATTAGAAATTGACACAATCAAATAAAGAGCTAGAAAACACCATGATAATGTTGGAAACAAAAAAAGCTGCCCACTACCTGAGATTCCAGCATATAGAAAAAGAGAATTACTGGCGAAGATGCTAGGAATAGACAAGTAGGAAATGGAAATAGAAATTGATGAAACTTTTAGAATAAATACAAACTATGCAAGAAGATATAAGCTTCCAAGAGAAGTGCATGTAAGGTTTATGACAAAATTGATAAGAAATGAGATACTCAACAAGGCAAAACTACACAGACTAAAATTGGACATAATATCACTTCAAGAAGTACATATTAAGAAAGACCATTATAAACTATTGGAATATTCTAAACTGGGAAAATTATTTTACTCGCTATTGCAACAAAAAAGAAGAGGGGTGGTACTATATGTTAACAAAACAAAAAAACAAATGCCAAACAAATCTTCAAAGATGAAGAATTTTGATGGTGGAGAAGACTTCAAGATACTTGAAATAGAATACGAAAATATTTGTCTTATAGGAGACATTAATGCAATTGTTGACACAAAATTGATTACAAAAGTAGTAAAGTAAATAAAAAAACAAGACTTTGCCCAGAACCTTTGTTAAAATGATAGAAGAACTATCGATACAAGACATATGGGGAGACATGAATCCAGGGAAAAATCAGTATATGTTCTATTCTAATGTGCATCAATCTTGGCCCAGAATTGACATGATTTGAATGACTCCACAACTGAGTGTAAATGTGCAAGAGATAGAAATAGAAACAAACCTATGGGCCGATCATAATCCTGTCAAAATCAGTTGGAAGAGAAAAGTAAGGTGAACTTTAAATCAATCTATAACAAAAATTAAATAATTTATACAGATGATGGAAAGAGAAGTGGGGTTTTTCTTTAAAGAGAACAGAAAAGAGGAGACTTCACTACAGAATTGTGGGACACAGCAAAAGCATATATCAGAGGATTAGCTATAACTTACATAGCGAAGAAAAATAAGAAAAAGAAACAATATCAAAAGACTTTAGAAGGACTTGAAATAGTATTATAAAAAGAACCACACAAGGTATGCTTAAAAAACCAAATGGAGATGATTAAACATAAGTTAAATAAATGGGAAAAGACAAACTGGCACAACAAATAAAAAGAACAAAACAAAACTTTTTTTGAAAATATTAATAAACCTGGAAGATGGTGAGCCTATAAACTGAAGAAGGAAAAAGAGAAGAAATGGATAAGTAAATTGCAAGATGAGGAAGGTACATTACAATACCAAATGGAAAAGGAAAAAAAATAATACAGACGTTTTATAAGAAGCTATATGATTATGAAAAAATACCAGAGGAAAAAATAATACAATACTTGGAAAAATCTAATTTACCAAAAGTTTTGGAAATGGTGAAGAACATGTTGAACAAAAGAATATCAATGGCAGAATTAACAGAAGTGATCAAAAGACAAAAAAATAATAAAACACAAGGTCTAGATGGTTTATCAGCAGAAATTTATAAAGACCTGCAAGATGCATTCAGATTGTCAATGTCAGAGGTGTATAATGAGGTCCTATTAGAAGCAAGATACCAGATACGTGGACAGAAGCCTACATTACTTTGATCCCAAAAGAAGACTCAGATGTAACACAAATAAAGAACTACAGATCAATATCTCTATTAAATGCAGACTATAAAATATTTGCTGCAATAATCGTTGAAAGATTAAAAATATTTCTTATTGAGTTTATACATTCTGATCAAAATGGGTTTTTACCTAAGAGGCAAATTTGAAACAATGTTAGAATAATTTTGGATACATTGGAGTACTATAAAATACATAGTAAAAACCAATTAGCACTATTTTTTGGGGGATGCCCAGAAAGCTTTTGATAATGTAAATTGGCAATTTATGTTGCAACAATTAAAATCATATTTCTGCCAAATGCTGGAAGTGCAATCAAATCCCAGGTAGTTACTATTATATGTGGTAGACTTGTATGAAAGCAAGAAAATATTGGAAGAAAATACATACCTGTTTGGAAAAGATTAAGCAAAGTATAGACCTGAAATGAGAAATATTTCTGTTGGGTATAATGACAGAGGGTTATGATAAAGGGACTACATATTTAATTTTGCATGTACTGACAGAAGCAAGGATTGTATTTGCAAAATATTGGAAAAATGACAACACTCCATCAGATGAGGAGAATGTTAGATTGTGCTGAGATAGACTGACTTTAAAAATAAAAGACAAAGAAGACACAGAATATTACTTGATATGGAATAGATTTTATGAGTGGTTAGAGATAAGAGGTAGAAATTAAATGAAGAAAGATTATTGCTGTGTATGAATTAAATATAGAGATATAATTATAAATATGCTAATATAATTAACAGAATTATAAATAAGTTAATATTAAGAGAAATTTAGCCAAAATTATTCTGTTACACTATTACTATTGTAACCAGTATATGTGTTAATATTTTTTGGTCTTTTCTTTGTTTTTCTTTTGTAAATGATATACCCTGACAATACACTGTATTCAAAATGTTTAGGAATGAAAAAAAAAAATAACTGGGTGCCCGGGGAGGAAAATTTGTGATGTCGCGGTCAGGAAAACAGGTGCCAGGAACATATTTTTTTTTAAAAAAACAAACCCAAAGGCAGAAACGGATGCCGGGACTAGATTCAGGGTGGTATTTCATGGTAAAAAATGGTGTTGCTTGCTGTTTTTAAAAATTGAGCCTTTTGGGTTCCCAGGGAAGAAAACGTATGGTCAGGAAAACAGGTGTCAGGAAGCCAAAACATTTTTCAACCCAAATTGAAAAACGGATGCTGGAATTTCATGCTTTAAAATGGCATTGCTTGGTATTTTTAAAAATTGAGCCTTTTGTGGGGAAGAAAACATTTGACGCTGTAGTCAGGGATATGGGTGCCCGAGAAACTGATAATTTTTTTTCAACCCAAATTGAAAAACGGATGCTGGAATTTCATGCTTTAAAATGGCATTGCTTGGTATTTTTAAAAATTGAGCCTTTTGTGGGGAAGAAAACATTTGACGCTGTAGTCAGGGATATGGGTGCCCGAGAAACCGATAATTTTTTTTCAACCTCAATGCAAAAAACGGATGCTGGAATGAGATTCTGAATGGAATTATATAATTCAATATGCTTGTTCTGTCTCACAACAGAACACATACACATATGCACACATAGGAGGGTGAGATATTTGCTTCTTTTGTGTTACAACTTCTGCCACAGGCTCCCTTCTTTTATTATCACCATCTTCGTAGCCATAACAATATCCATTTCCATCCATTGCTCCATGTGTTCCTTTTCTGGCCAGTTCAACCAGAATCTGATAACTTTTCCTCCTTCATTCTCACTCAATTTATTAATATCTGCAGTCACTTCAGACACTCCTAGATTTGAACACCCAGACCTTGGCTCCGTTAATCTGACCATGGATAGTGGTGGCATTATTGCTACCAATATTTCTTTCTGTCCTTATGTTACTAATAAGTTGTCCCTGTAATTAGCAACGGCATCATTCATTATTCAATGTAGACTCTTTGATAGGTTGCATGATTAATGGAAGAATGGACTGATATAATTATTCTGCCCAAGGTATGGGCTGCGAAACAGGCATCAGATCCATCCTGGTAAATGCTATAATAATAAGGATGAAGTGAAATAGAAAGTGTATTTTGTTCCAAGTGTGGATCTAAATTGATTGCTACCAGAACTCAATCTGCAGAAAAAAATAGTCAATAGTATTATTTTTTTAATTACATACCCTTCGGAATTGAAGAAGCAACTAAACATTTTATCAAACAGCTTCATCCCAAATCTGCCACTTTTCCACATACTTTTTTTTTTACTTTATTAACGCATAAACAAAACACCCGATGACGTACTTATTCATTGTATTATCATAGAATAAAGAAAGCTGATAGTTTTTCTTTCAGTTAGGACATACTTAGCAGTTACAGAATTTAGGAACAGTATGTGTACCATAATCCACTAATCGTATTGTATGAACTGTTAGTCATATTTCAAAAAAGGGAGAAAGAGAAAAGAGATAAAAGCAGTTTGTATTGTAATTGTACTACTAGCTCTTCCATTTATAAACAAAAATTGTGACACAACATAACAGCAACAACAACATACTGCTTGTCCAAGCTCTACAACTGGGAAGCACAAACCTTCTTACAGAATAAAAGAATTAAGAGAGACAGAAGACTTCAGACAGAAAAAAAAATTAAATAACAGAAATTTAGTGCAGCAATGGACTAAAAGAACAGAACATCCTAAACAATAAACTTAAAAAGCAGCAACAGACTGAAGGCCTTTAGTCTTGACATTTTAAAATGCCCTCAGAAGCTCAATATGACACAATAACATGCACAAAATAAATTTTGAAGCAACAATCTTTGTTAATTACAGTCTCAACAATGAAAGAACAGAACTGCATGTTTAGTTTATTTAGACTTTGTGCACAAACACTATACAGTACAGAGTCAGTGAGATGATCTTGAAGGAAATAGAAAAGAACAGTTATATTTAAGAGAGCGGGAAGCAGAATATATCTCAATAAAATATAGCTCTAATATTCCTGTGGAGTTTGTTTCTCTTTTTTTTTTAAAAAAGGTTTTTTTTTAGAGATTACAATTACAACAGTAAAAACTATACAAACAAATAAAATTAAAAGAATAAATTTTAAACCAAGAGGGTGCAGAGAAGAGAGAGAATATAGAAATAGAATAGAAAAAAAGAATATAGTAAAGAAAAAGAAAACAAATATATAAAGAAGTGACTCCTCTCTTCAAGCATAAACAATTACAGTAATTTACTGCCTTCTCTTAAAATACAGCACATTACCTGTTCTTCCCAAATCCCATCTCTTAATCTATAAACAAATCCTTAAAAACCCCATCATTTCAAGATGATCTTGTCAATGCTGACTGTGTTCAGGGGATGTTCCACATGTTTTGGGATTGCACCCAAAGCTCTTATTCCTACTGCTACTACCTTGACTTCTTTTGCAACAGATTTCTATTTGAAGGTCTTTGCCTTTTGTGATTCCCCCACCCCACCCCAGTTCTTTCTCTTCTCTTTTATTTGCCAGGTATTTGTAGTTATTGTTTTCATCCAGATTCTGGATGTTATTTCCTAGGTAGCAGGCATTTTGTGTCCCCCCACCAACAATTTGCACTGTTTTCCCTATGGATAGTGGAAGGTGGAACATTTGTTGAGTGCAAATTCCATTGCAATATTTTGGCTATATTAATGGACAGTATTGAGCAGCGATTCTATTTCAGATAGTGCTTTTCCATACAGCTTCAGATCATTCATGTAGAGAGGTGAGATAGCCTGGCAGACGTTTTTGATGTTCGATAGCCATGGCCTGATATATTCAGAATTGTTGACAGAGGAATCAGTGCAATGACAAACAATTGTGGTGATAGTGAATCTCCTTGAAAGATTCCTCTCTTGATATTAACCTCCCCTAGTCTATCATCACTGAGCGGCAAGTGTGTCTTTTATTGTGCCATTGATATTTGCAAAGCTTCCGATGTTTCTTGTTATTTCTAGGCATTCGATTATCCAATCATGTGTCAGGGAGTTGAATGCCTTTTTATGATCAATGCAAAATACATTCAATTTGGTCAAGTTCCCCATAATAATAAAAGTCAGATTGTTCCTGGATTTAAGTGAATTTTATTTTTCCATTTGTGGTGATAACAACATCCCAGCAACATGTAATTCCTTACATGTTTAGTTCAGCATTCAATACCATCATTCCAGACATTCTCCTAACTAAGCTAAACCAGCTACAGGTACCGGAACAGGCTTGTAAGTGGATCACAAGCTTCCTAACAAACAGGAAGCAGCAGGTGAAGCTAAGCAAGATCACATCAAATACCTGTACAATTAGCACAGGGCCCCCCCAAGGCTGTGTGCTCTCCCCACTTCTCTTCTCTCTGTATACCAATGACTGCATCTCCAATGATCCATCTGTTAAGCTACTGAAGTTCGCAGATGACACAACAGTGATTGGTCTCATTCGAGACAATGACGAATCCGCATACAGACGAGAGGTCGAACGATTAGCCTTGTGGTGCAACCAAAACAATCTGGAACTGAACACACTCAAAACCGTAGAAATGGTGGTAGACTTTAGGAAAAACCCTTCCATACTTCCACCTCTCACAATACTTGACAACACAGTATCAACAGTAGAAACCTTCAAATTTCTGGGTTCTATCATATCGCAAGATCTCAAATGGACAGCTAACATCAAAACATCATTAAAAAAGGACAACAAAGAATGTTCTTTCTGCGCCAACTCAGTAAGCTCAAACTGCCCAAGGAGCTGCTGATCCAATTCTACAGAGGAATTATTGAGTCTGTCATTTGCACCTCTATAACTGTCTGGTTCGGTTCTGCAACCCAACAAGAAAAACACAGACTTCAGAGGATAATTAGAACTGCAGAAAAAATAATTGCTACCAACTTGCCTTCCATTGAGGACCTGTATACTGCACGAATCAAGAAGAGGGCCGTGAAAATATTTGCAGATCCCTCGCATCCTGGACATAAACTGTTTCAACTCCTACCCTCAAAACGACGCTATAGAGCACTGCACACCAGAACAACTAGACACAAGAACAGTTTTTTCCCCGAAGGCCATCACTCTGCTAAACAAATAATTCCCTCAACACTGTCAGACTATTTACTGAATCTGCACTACTATTAATCGTTTCATAGTTCCCATCACCAATCTCTTTCCACTTATGACTGTATGACTATAACTTGTTGCTGGCAATCCTTATGATTTATATTGATATATTGATCATCAATTGTGTTGTAAATGTTGTACCTTGATGAACGTATCTTTTCTTTTATGTACACTGAGAGCATATGCACCAAGACAAATTCCTTGTGTGTCCAATCACACTTGGCCAATAAAAATTCTATTCTATTCTATTCTATTCTATTCTTAGAGCTAAGGCACTGAGACTTAGGGTATATGGAATGTAGCTTTATAACTATATTATAAAAATATAGTTTTTATAACTATAAAAACTTTATAACTATAATATAAAAATATTAAAAATTTAGCAGTCATTCCATCAGTTCCTAAGATTCTTGTTTTGTGTTCCTTGTTAAATGCCAACCATACTTACAGAAGCATGGAACTGGAAATTCACTTCAGGGGACACCTACATGAGACTGCTATCTGAAATCCTGCCCCAAGCCTACCTTTTTTTACTTTTTACTTCACACCAAAACAACTAGACACAAGAACAGTTTTTTCCCCGAACACCATCTCTCTGCTAAACAAATAATTCCCTCAACACTGTCAAACTATTTAATAAATCTGCACTACTATTAATCTTCCCATCACCCATCTCCTTCCACTTATGACTGTATGACTGTAACTGTTGCTTGTATCCTTACAATTTATATTGATATTGATTGTTTCCTGATTGCTTATTTGTACCCTATGACTATCATTAAGTGTTGTACCATATGATTCTTGATGAACGTATCTTTTCTTTTATGTACACTGAGAGCATTTGCACCAAGACAAATTCCTTGTGTGTCCAATCGCACTTGGCCAATAAAAAAAATTCTATTCTATTTTGAGGAAAGCTTCTGGGCTTTGCCTTCTAATAAGAAAAAAAGGTGTAATTTCAGATTCACTTTAATCTGGCTTTATAGTCTGATCATTGACATAGTTTGGACTAATCATGAATCCTTGATTTAGGCTTGCAGAGAAATGCTTTGAAACATTGCAGTGAAGACCAATAGAGTAGACTGTCATCAGCAGTAAAGGAAACAGTAGTCATTTGTGCCTATTTTTTTTCTACTGCTGATTCCTTTACTGTTGAGAGTCAACTTCAATTTTTTATTGCAATTTCTACAGCCACCTGTTGTACTTGCTGGCATTCACTTGGCCTTATTTATATTTAATCCAAATTCCATTTTTCATTGTGCTCCTTCCATTACTAGAGCTTGCAGATCATTTTCAATTATTAGAATGCTGCCATCAGCATAATGTGTGTTATTGATGTTTCTTCCTCCTGTTTTAAAGAGATGCTCTAATCTTCCAATCCAGCTTCCTCCAATTTATATTCCACACATGGGTTGAAGGGTTGAGTACACAACTTTGTCTCACTTCTTTGCCAACTTGGAGCCAATCTTTCTTTTTTCCCCTCTTCATGCTACATCTGGACTATGGCTTCTTGTCCTTTGTAAAAGTTTCCCATGAGGTCAATTAGCTATTCCAAAATATTCTAAAGATTCCTCATTTTCCCAAATACGTTGACGCAATGTAAGGCCTTCCTGTAACTAATGAAGCACATGTTGACTTCTTATGGATACTCTTTGGTTTTCTCGACTGTACAGCATTCACATGGAAGAATTGCTCTTTTTCCTATCGGTTTTCTGATACCAATAACAGAAAACTGGTACCACTGTTTCCATGGACAGCTGTAAATTGCATTGAGTGATCCTAACCTGACTGATGGGAAGAATTCAAGACCCAGAGGCTGGAGACAGATTTGGAGCCTTCTGGTAAGGCAGGCCACGGTCAGTCATGACAGAATTACATGATGGAGTTGGCAATCATGTTTGGAAGCCAGGCTGGGGTTGTAAACTCTGAAATTCCAACAAATACAGAGCCCAGAAGCCAGCAATAATCTAACAGAATATTGGCAGGAACAGGCTCCTTTGAAGATGCAGTGTAACCACATCATTTAATCACCTTCCCTAAAAAGGGGAGCTGGTAGAAATTGTTCAGGTGGGATTCAGTGAAGGTTTCTTATGGAAGGGATAGACCTGTAGGAATACTCCCTCCTGTAGGGATGTATTAATCACTGCCTTGGCCTGCTTGCGAGTCACCCTCATGGAGATTTTTGCTAGCCAGTATAGCGTCAGGATCCAATAAAGAAATAGTTGCATTAATAATCCTGAGGAACTGTTCACTTCAAATAAAATATGCATTATTTTTCTTAAAATAAGAAATTGAAATTAAGACATGTAGCCTACCATGTATGATCACAATTGAGCCCAAATTTTCCATTGCTAAGAAAGACGAATGAAGGCAAAGATACACGTCCCAGGATAATGTTGAAGAATTCAATCTGGGTCAGTCACCAGCATGTCAGCTCCATTTTGCTGGGGCTGCCATTCCAGCGGGGACAGAGGCAAACAGGTCAAACTGCTCCACATTCAAACTGACTGGGAAGTCTTGCCTTGTCTCCACCTGCTTCCTCCTGCTGTCAAGCCAGTAGCTCTCTCCTGCTGTCAAGCCAGTAGCTCTCTCTTTTGAGAGATCCTGGGACTGTCCTCTCCATTGCCACCGGACACGCTACCGGCTCTCAGCTGAGAGGTGGACAGGACCATGCATGCACAGAGACCAAGCCAGCCAAGCTAGCCAGAGTTAATTGGGGCTTGCTGAGATTATCCACAGATTGATGGGCCTTGCAGCCAGGATTGTCTGAGGCTTGCTAGCCCAGAAGGGATATACCTGGAGCCCTCTGTCAGAGGCAGGGTTTGGGGGTGAAGTCAAGAGGGTGGAGTAGCGGGGTGGGGTCTGATAGGTTTAAAATGGTGGTGTTTCCTCTTCTGTCCTGATCCAGAACCTGACACAGAGATTTTGGTCCCAGTGACTGACCCAGATTGGATCCTGCTGAGAAAGACAGTCGTTAAGTGAGCTTTGCCCCATTAACAACCTTTCTTGCCACAGTTGTTAAGTGAATCATTGCAGTTGCTAAAGTGAACCGTTGTTAAGTGAATCTGTCTTCCCCATTGACTTTGCTAATCAGATGGTTGCAAAAGGGGATCCCATGACCCTGGGACACCGCAGCTGTCATAAATATGAGCCAGTTGCCAAGCATCTGAATTTTGATCATGTGACCATAGAAATGCTGCAGCAGTCGGAAGTCTGAAAAATCACACTGAAAAGTTATAAGTCAAAATTTTAGTGCCATTGTAATTCAAATGAATGGTTGTAAGTCAAGGACTACCTGTACTGTACAAAAGTTTACATAATCAGTTATGTTTCCTTTCTATGGTATTACTATGTAGAGTGACATATTCCAGTCTGTTCTATAGTTAGGCCCTGGTCTTAATTTTGTTGTTATAATTTTTCCAACTTCCTTTATCTGCAATATAACCGTTTGATTTCTGCATGTTTCGTCTGATGATGTCCACATCTCTAGAGTTGATTTTGGTTGTCTGAAGAAAAATAAAGAAGTAGGTAGTGGAAATTGGTAGGTCATTCTCTTAATTAATTTCTATTCCAACCTAAACAGCTCATCTTATTTGTAGATTCAGTTAATTTTAAATTGGACCTGACAATAAAACTTGTTAATTTTCTCTTCTTCTTCATCAATGGTTGAAGCATAAACTCAGATGACCTCTTTATTAAAAATCTGCCTGCAAATATCTAGTTGATATTATTTGGTCATTTGGACCAGGGGTCTCCAACCTTGGCAACTTTAAGACTTGTGGACTTCAACTCCCAGAATTGAAGAGGAGAATTGAAGTCCACAAGTCTTAAAGTTGCCAAGGTTGGAGACCCCTGATTTGGACAATGAAAGCAGAGGCATTCTTTCTATTTTATTTTTTTTTATATTGCATAAAAATATTATAACCTCTGACTGTAAGTATCCAACTCCAGTCCACTCAATTAACTGATGCCTAAGATGTCTCTTTTTCTTTTCTTTTTTTTCTCTATTTCTTTTTTCCCCTTAATTGTAAGTGTTAATCTATCCATTTCTGCACATTCTAGTATTTTTTAAATCACATTTTCATCTGTAGGGATCTCTCCACTTTTCCATTGTTGTGCAAATATAATTCTGGCTGCAGTTAATACAAATATGTATCCTCTTTGTTATACTGATCCAATAAAATGTCGAACAAAAATATTTCTGGTTTAAAATCAATATGTTGCTTTACCATTTTTTCCAACCATGTATGTATTTTTGTCCAATATTTTTTTTTGCTTTTGGGCATGTCTGCCACATATGATAATGCGAGCCAGGTATCTGATGACATTTCCAACATTTAGTAGTCATATCATTAAACATCTTTGCCAACCTTGAGAGTGGAAAATACCATCTACAAAACATTTTATAAAGATTTTCTTTATATGCAGTTGACATTGTTAATTTATAATTCCTCAGCAATTCCATACAGTAGCATGTTAAGTGCCGTCCAGCTGGAGGGGCACATCAGTCATATCCAGAGGTGGGTTTCAGCAGGTTCTGACCAGTTCTGGAGAACCGGTAGCGAAAATTCTGACTGGCCCCACCCCCATCTATTCTCTGCCTCCCAAGTCCCAGCTGATCGGGAGGAAATGGGGATTTTGCAGTAACCTTCCCCTGGATTGGAGAGAGAATGGAGATTTTACAGTATCCTTCCCCTGACATGCCCACCAAGCCACGCCCACCAAGCCACGCCCACAGAACCGGTAGTAAAAAAAATTGGAACCCACCACTGGTCATATAAACGTGTTTTTCTTGGTAAAATATAAAAATGGTTTACCACTGCATTCTCCTGTACAGTATGAGATCTTGTCTCTGCTATTGTCACAATAGTGATCATCTTCCTCCAGCATATTCTTATATTGCTGCTGTCTGATATAAGTGCCTGTTTGCTTTATCTGGATAGTTGGGATGATCTTCTCTCCTTCAGTGACCCTGCTGAGGATATACATTCTTGATTGTATTCACTCCAGGCAGTCTTCACTCATCCCTCTCAAGAGCACCAACCTTCTGCTGCCACAACGACTAGCATACCAGAACTTGAGCGGAATTGTAAGATATAGATCTACATATCTATATCTAATTGTAATTGTAACATGCAAATAGAAGCAACTAGACAACCCATATCCCATTTTAGAGACATTTCCTTACACAGAGAAACAGAATAACCAAGAGCAGAGAAGAAGAAGAAGAAGAAGAAGAAGAAGAAGAAGAAGAAGAAGAAGAAGAAGAAGAAGAAGAAGAAGAAGAAGAAGAAGAGGAGAAGAGGAGGAGGAGGAGGAGGAGGAGGAGGAGGAGGAGGAGGAGGAGGAGGAGGAGGAGGCGGCTTCCAATTTCTTGCGGGTTCTCCATAGAAGAGACACTGCAACAGCAACCACTAGCACTGAAGCAGCCCCTTCCCCAAATTTCATTCACTGAAGAGTTATGCAGTCCTGATTTTGGAACATATTCTGTAAGTTAGACCATTTGAGGTAATTTTGAGATAAAGTTATAACCCGATGATGCTCCACTCCACCCAATTAAAGTTCATGACGATGATAGTATAGTGCATAAATAATAGAATGTTTTTTTTAAAAGGATGCATCTCACTAATAGAGCTGTAAAATAATCTTACATCTGATCTACCTGGGGGAAAGAATTGGTTTTTCATTCCTAAAAGCTCTATGTGGATTGAATGCTAGCAGGATTTGGCTAATGCTCAAATTTCTGATTTTATTTTAAATCCAGTTTACTCTCAAAAATGTATGAGGCACAGTTAGGATTTTTTTTTCTTTATAGCTTGTGGTGGAGAAATTTATGAGCAAATAAATTTGGTCTGCCTACACTCCAGGAGTTGATGGGTAACATCCAAGTCTCTGCTCTCCCTGTTTATGATTCCCATTTATTTAATTGGATTTGCACAGCCTACCTTATAGAAGTTACACTACACCGTCTGTTCGGTAGGACATATGACTACCCTATTTTGATCAGATTTCATAAAATTAAAGGTTAACTTATTAAAATGAAATTCCACATTACTTCCAAAGGATTCAGTTCTCATCTCCATTTTAAGTTCGTAACAACTGTACTGTTAAAGATGAGTAATTGTCCCCAATTTACCCTATAAGCTTCCTGTTTAATTATTTGAATGTGAATCTTTACATTCTAAGTACAAAGCTGTACTTCTTACAGATAGAATTCAAAGGGTGAATTTTCTTTGTGATCTATGATTTGTTTCTAAGATTTAAAATGGCATAAAAAAACTCATCAGGAACTTAAGTAGCTCAAGTAAAGTTTTTAAATGGTTATTGGAAATTTCTCACTTTTCAACACAATCCTTCTTTCCCTTAAAGACAGAAAGGGGTAATTCAACATGGTCCACAATTTGCCCACTTTTAAAAGCAGAAGGTTTGCAACGTGATTGCAAAGGCAATCTCTCCATTGCAAACGTTCTTGAAAAAAACATTGGCATGAATAGAGAGATATACAGCATAAAATTGTTTTAACCTTCAGAAATGTTTGAAGATGTAAGGTTTCCCTTTGGGTATGGAGGAAGAATAAAGTTTTTTTGGGGGGGCATACCAGAGTTGAAATTCATTTCACACTGTGGCATACAATGCATTTGTAAAGTAAGCTTTATAAATTTTGCATCATAATGACAGGCTACATGAAAAATGCAGTAGAAAAGTTATTTTAGCACTTTGCTCACTGAGTACAGATTGATCACCAGTACAATAATATCTTTTAGTTAGTCATAGTTCCAATACGATTGCCAAGTCTTTTATTAATTGCTGTTCCTATGCTTCAGTGAACAGCTTGGTTTCCGATCATGAATCAATAACTTATAAACACCGACCTCTCATCTATTGACTGGCAAAATCTATTCTCAAACTGTATCACTGCTGAAGACCACTATAGAGTTTTCCTACTTGAAGTCAATAGAATCATTAAACTATACGTACCACAAACCACCACCAAAATCAGATAAAACAAATTACCCATATCAATAAAAAAGCTCCAATCCCAAAAAAAATATCTTTCTGGCGAAAAAACAAAACTTGCTATGTAGCCAACATCAGAAACTGCTACAAAAATATATGCAACCAAATAAAGATCGAATGCACCAAATACCACATCAAACAAGAAGAAGACCTTCTGTGCACAAAATCCAATCGGGCTTTTTATAATTTAGTGAAAACAAACTTAAAGACTTGAGATCCATCCCACCCCTAAAGGATCTAACAGTAAAGAATATAATGATGAAACAGTTAAAGCAAACCTCTTTAAGACATTCTTCGGCTCAGTCTTTGTTAACAGCAATGGCTCATACCCAACATTTCCCAGTCATACCACCAATGATCACAACAACCTAACACAAATAGATTTCACAAAAGATAATGTTGAAAAGGCCCTTTTCAAAGCGTAATCTTTGAAAAATCTTTCAGGACCAGCTCTCTTCCCAAACTATGGTCACAAGCCAGGGTCATCCCTGTCTTCAAAAAAGGAGACCCCAGCCTAGTTGAAAATTACAGACCAATTTCTTTATGCTGCATCACCTGCAAAGTAATGGAATCAATCATCAACCAATCCATTACCATCCATCTAGAAACAAGCAACCTACTCTCTAATAAACAATTTGGTTTCAGAAAAAAATTATCCTGTAATTTACAACTTCTTCACTGCAAAACATATGGACTACAAATTTTGATCAAGGCAAAGCAATAGATGCAATTTACATAGACTTCTGTAAAGCTTTTGACTCAGTGGTACATGACAAACGTCTCCTAAAACTAAAATCCTATGGCATCTCCGGACCCCTCCACAATTGGATAGCAGCGTTCCTGTCAAACAGATAACTATCATGACCACTGCATGATAGACTTTTATCTAAACATACGCCCTCGCATAAATCATCACAACAATAGTATTCCAAACTACAATTTTAAAAAAGCCAACTATGACCTTATAAACAATGATCTCTCATTTCTTGACTGGCAAAATCTATTCTCAACCTGTATCACTGTAGAAGACTACTATAAAGTATTCCTATTTGAAATCAATAAAATCATCAAACTATACGTGCCACAAATCAATACCAAAATCAAAAAGAAAAGCAAATTACCCATATCAATAAAAAAACTGCAATCCAAAAAAAAATCCCTCTGGAAAAAAACCAAAAAGGGTTATGTAGCAAACTTCAAAAACCGCTACAAGAATATTTGCAACCAAATAAAAACAGAATGTAACACTTACCACACCAAACAAGAAGAAGACCTTCTACGCACTAATTCCAATCGTGCTTTCTATAATTTTGTAAACAATAAACTTAAAGAAACAAGATCCATCCCACCACTAAAAGAACCTAACGGCAAAGAATGTACTGACGATACAGTTAAAGCAAACCTCTTCAACACATTCTTCGGCTCAGTCTTTGTAAACAGTGATGGCTCATATCCAACATTCCCCAATCGTACCAATAATATTAACAACGACTTAACTCATATAAACTTCACAGAAGAAAACAACGACCTAACACATATAGACTTCACTGAAGATAATGTTGAAAAAGCCCTTCGCAACCTGAAACCATCTTTATCTATTGGACCAGATGGACTATATGCATACTTCTTAAAAAAACTTTCAATTAATATAGCTGAACCCTTAAGCATAATCTGTAATAAAGCCTTCAAAACTAGTTCCCTTCCAAAACTCTGGTCTCTAGCCACAGTCATCCCTATCTTCAAAAAAGGAGATCCAAGCCTAGTGGAAAATTACAGACCTATCTCTCTATGCTGTGTCTCATGCAAAGTAATGGAATCTATCATAAACCAATCCATTACATTCCACCTTGAAACAAACAACCTTCTCTCTAATAAACAATTTGGTTTCAGAAAAAAATTGTCTTGTAACTTACAACTTCTTCATTGCAAAAACATATGGACTACCAACCTTGATCAAGGTAAAGCAATATGTCGTGTCCCACTCCTCCGCTGACGGCTGGGTCAGGGAAATCCGAATCAGGCTTGCCTCTGCAGCTCTGCCCAAAGTCCTAGCAAAGTCCTCAGAGCAGGCAGGAGACCAGTAAGTGACTTCAGCAAGATAAGTTCGACTTTGCCTGACTCAGAGACTGCCAGAAAGCAGATCCTTTATATAGGCCATGGGGTGTGGCTCCATGACTCAGCACTCATTAAGGCCTGCCCCTCCCTTCCTTCTGTTGCCTCCGCCTATCCAATCTTCTGATGCGAGGGTCACTCCAATCAGCTGTTGGTAATAAACCCTCCTCAGGCTCACATGCTGTGGAGGAGGGGGAGGGGTCTAGCTGCTCCGTTTGCCTGGGCATGGAGTCAGAGCTGGGGCCGGGAGGTGCTCCTTCTTCTGCAGTTTGTCTGGGCATGGAGCCAGGACTGGGGCCGGGAGGCATACATTCCTCCGTGTTCAGGAGCAGATAAGAAGGCCCCGGCTGCTCTGAGGGCGGGCAAGACACAACACAATAGATGCAATCTACATAGACTTCTGCAAAGCTTTTGATTCAGTAGTACATGATAAACTACTCCTCAAACTAAAATCCTATGGCATTTCGGGACTTCTTCACAATTGGATAAATGCCTTCCTGTCAAACAGACAAGTGGTCAAAATTGGTAACGCTATATCAAATCCTGTTCCTGTCAAAAGTGGTGTTCCCCAAGGTAGTGTTCTTGGTCCAACGCTCTTCATACTATACATAAATGATCTCTGTGACCTCATCTCAAGTTATTGTGTTCTCTTTGCTGACGATGTCAAACTATTTAATACCACTAACAATACTTCTACCCTTCAAGAAGATCTCGACTTAGTTTCCGATTGGTCTAAAACTTGGCAACTCCAAATCTCTACCAGCAAATGCTCAGTCTTACATATTGGAAAAAAGAATCCTATCAACAAGTACAAACTTCATGGTCATTACCTTACTGACGACCCTCACCCTGTCAAAGATCTTGGAGTTCTCATATCAAATGGCCTAAATGCCAAAGCTCACTGCAACTACATAGCAAAAAAGGCTCCAAAAGTAGTTAACCTAATTTTATGCAGCTTCTTTTCCAAAAACTCTACACTACTAACTAGAGCATACAAAACATTTGCCAGACCTATTCTTGAATACTGCTCATCAGTCTGGAACCCACACCACATCTCTGACATAAATACAATAGAACACGTCCAGAAATATTTTATTAGAAGAGTTCTTCACTCCTCCGAAAACAACAAAATACCTTATGCCACTAGGCTTGAAATCCTGGGATTAGAAAACATACAACTACGTCGACTTCGACATGACCTGTGTTTTACACACAAAATCATCTATTGCAATATCCTTCCTGTAAATGACTACTTCAGCTTCAATCGCAATATTACAAGAGCAAAAAATAGATTCAAGCTTAATGTCAACCGCTTCAAACTTGATTGCAGAAAATATGACTTCTGCAACAGAGTTGTTAATGCTTGGAACTCATTACCTGACTCCATAGTCCCTACAAAAAATCCCAAAATCTTCAACCAAAAACTGTCTACTATTGACCTCACCCCATTCCTAAGAGGACTATAAGGGGCGTGCATAAGAGCACAAAAGTGCCTACCGTTCCTGTCCTATTGTTTTCTTTATTATATCTAATTAATATGGCTATGCATATCCTTTACTTATATTTACTTATATTATATATTATATAATATTATATTATATAATATTTACTTATATTTACTTATATTTCATGATACGTTTTTCTTTTTTTTACTATGACAATGTTTATGTATACTGTTGTGACAAAATTAAATTTTAAAAAAAGTGGTCAAAATAGGCAGTGCCCTATCAAATCTTGCTCCTGTCAATAGCGGCGTCCCCCAAGGCAGCGTTCTAGGACCAACACTCTTCATATTATACATTAATGACGTGACCATATTACAAGTAATTGTGTTCTCTTCGCTGATGATGTTAAACTACTTAACACTACCAACAATACGGCTACCCTTCAAAAAGTCCTTGACTTTGTGTCGGAATGGTCAAAAATCTGGCAACTCCAAATCTCAACCAGCAAATGCTCAGTCTTACACATTGGAAAAAAGAATCAGAACACTAAATACAAGCTCGATAGACATTACCTTGTAGATGATCCCCACCCTGTTAAAGACCTTGGAGTTTTCATATCAAATGATCTAAGTGCCAAAGCCCACTGCAACTACATTGCAAAAAAGGCTTTAAGAGTTGTAAACTTAATCTTGCATAGCTCCTTCTCCAGAAACATTACATTACTAACCAGAGCATATAAAACATTTGCTAGATCAATTCTTGAATACAGCTCGCCTATCTGGAACCCACACCTCATTTTGGACATTAATACAATTGGGGGTGTCCAGAAATATTTTACAAGAAGAGTTCTCTACTCCTCTGATTACAACAAAATACCTTATTCCACCAGACTTTAAACACTGGGTTTAGAAAATTTAGAACTCCACTGCCTTCGACATGACTTGAGTTTAACTCATAGAATAATACAAGAGAAAACAATAGATTCAAACTTAATGTAAACCGCTTCAAACTTTATTGCAGAAAATATGACTTCTGCAACAGAGTTGTTAACGCTTGGAACTCATTACCTGACTCTATAGTCTCTACTCAAAATCCCAAAATCTTCAACCAAAAACTGTCTATTATTGACCTTACTCCATTCCTAAAAGGACTATATAGGCGTGCATAAGAGCACAAAAGTGCCTACCGTTCCTGTCCTATTGTTTTCTTTATTATATCTAATTAATATGGCTATGCATATCCTTTACTTATATTTACTTATATTATATAATATTATATTATATATTATATAATATTTACTTATATTTACTTATATTTCATGATACGTTTTTCTTTTTTTTACTATGACAATGTTTATGTATACTGTTGTGACAAAATTAAATTTTAAAAAAAGTGGTCAAAATAGGCAGTGCCCTATCAAATCTTGCTCCTGTCAATAGCGGCGTCCCCCAAGGCAGCGTTCTAGGACCAACACTCTTCATATTATACATTAATGACGTGACCATATTACAAGTAATTGTGTTCTCTTCGCCGATGATGTCAAACTATTTAACACTACCAACAATACGGCTATCCTTCAAAAAGACCTTGACTTTGTGTCAGAATGGTCAAAGATTTGGCAGCTCCAAATCTCAACCAGCAATACTCTGTCTTACACATTGGAAAAAAGAATCAGAACACTAAATACAAGCTCGATGGACATTACCTTATAGATGGCCCCCACCCCGCCAAAGACCTTGGAGTTTTCATATCAAATGATCTAAGTGCCAAAGCCCACTGCAGCTACATAGCAAAAAAGGCTTTAAGAGTTGTAAACTCAATCTTGCATTGCTTCTTCTCCAGAAAGATTACACTACTAACCAGAGTATACAAAACATTTGCTAGACCAATTCTCGAATACAGCTTGCCTGTCTGGAACCCACACCTCATTTTGGACATTAATACAATTGAGCGTGTCCAGAAATATTTTACAAGAAGAGTTCTCTACTCCTCTGATTACAACAAAATACCTTATGCCACCAGACTTTAAACACTGGGTTTAGAAAATTTAGAACTCCACTGCCTTCGACATGACTTGAGTTTAACTCATAGAATAATACAAGAGAAAACAATAGATTCAAACTTAATGTAAACCGCTTCAAACTTTATTGCAGAAAATATGACTTCTGCAACAGAGTTGTTAACGCTTGGAACTCATTACCTGACTCTATAGTCTCTACTCAAAATCCCAAAATCTTCAACCAAAAACTGTCTATTATTGACCTTACTCCATTCCTAAAAGGACTATAAGGGGCGTGCATAAGAGCACAAATGTGCCTACCGTTCCTGTCCTATTGTTCCCTTTCATTATATCAAATTAACATAGTTACTGCATACTTTTGCTTTTATATATATATATTTTCATGATGTGTTGTTTTATGTTGATGTTTGTGTATACTGTTGTGACAAAATGAAATTTAAAAAAAAAAGAATCATCTGTTACAATGTCCTTCCTGTTGAAAATTACTTCAGCTTCAATCACAACAATACACGAGCACACAATAGATTTAAGCTTAATGTGAACCGCTCCAATCTCAATTGCAGAAAATATGACTTCAGCAACAGAGTTGTTAATGCCTGGAATGCACTACCTGACTCTGTGGTCTCTTCCCAAAATCCCCAAAGCTTTAACCAAAAACTATCTACTATTGACCTCACTCCATTCCTAAGAGGTCTGTAAGGGGTGTGCATAAGAGCACCAGCGTGCCTACCGTTACTGTCCCAATGTCCCCTTTGATTGTATCCAATTAGTATAGTTATTTTATACTTATGCTTATATATATGCTTATATATCATATAGTTATTTCATGCTTATGCTTATATATACTGTTGTGACAAACAAACAAACAAACAAACAAACAAACAAACAAACTTGCCCATGTTCCCCCAAATGTTCAGATCAAAATTTAGTTAAAAACATATTGGATATTGAAACTTTTTTCTTTTCAAGGAACCAGGCTACAAAACTCTCATAGATTAAGAATGTATCAAAAATGCAATTGGGACTGGTTTACATTTTTATATTGACTGATATAAAATATTTATGTTTTATTTATTTATAAAAACTGCATTCTACCTAATTTTGCAGAATCAATTTGTTTTCTTATTTTACAAGGAATATAAGCTACTCCAATCAAAGTCAACAGAATGGCAAATAAGTCTAAGACTCTAGGCCACTTACATTAGTAAAACACAGTCAAAGTCAACTGAGTGGAATATAATTCTAGCTGCTTACATGGATAAAACATAACTTACCTGCATATCAATCTTTCTTTGGTTATTCAGAGCAGAACTAACCTGACAGCTCAAATTACATTACACTGAGACCTAAATGGAATAATGAATTTCACAGATCACCATCTTTGGGGAATTCCTATATTAAAGAAGAACACGTTAGCATCCCATGAAGTTAATGTCTCTATAGAAGAGCTTTATATTGTTTTGCCCATTGTACTGATGAGGATCTTCCCAGGTTCTTTCAAAATTGTGGTCTGAAAATATTTCAGCCTAGCTGAAATATTTTTAAAAAATGATTATCAATTAATTACTTACTTGAATGTGGATAGCAGAGTGTTCTGTTTATACAGTTTAAAGCATATTTCATTTTATCTCATTCTAAAGAAATACATTTGTAAAAGAACAGTGGTATTCACATGTATCACATATTAATGTCTCTCTTTCTTTTCTGCTAAAGTCGTCTAGAATATTTTACTCCTCACTTGTGTCTTTAGTTGACCTACTAATTCAAAGCCTATGACTAACCTAGTGACAACCTAATGCAGAAACAACAGGTTTCTATGGAGTAATAAGACCTTTAGGAGGGTAGATTATACTGTCACTGTTAATAGATTAATTTTATTTTACAATGCTCTCAAATTATATTACCTTTCTCACAGTTAATCTTCATCCAAACTCTTCATCTAAATCCTAGCTTCTCTAACACAAATCTATATAATCTTTTATTGAAAATGTACACAGAATTTTTAGACTTTATATTCCAGATACAGATATCAATAGCACTTAGACTTATATACCGCTTCATAGTGCTTTCCAGCCCTCTCTAAGCAGTTTACAGAGTCAGCATATTGCTCCCAACAATCTGGGCCTTCATTTTATTGACCTCGGAAGGATTGAAGGCTGAGTTAATCTTGAGCCAGCCAGAATCAAACTCCTGGAATGAGTAGTGAGTTAGCCTGCAATATTGCATTCTAACCACTGCACCACCACCGATGTAATATGACTGTAGGGTCTTTTGGATTATTTTCTCTATTTTACACAAAAATGTTTTTTTAAAAAAAACAGAGAAGACTTTCAATAAAGTTGGGCATGAGTGACTTACATGAAACATATCTGGGTTAATCAGGTAAAAGAAACATCTCAGTGTTAGTCTCCAGCTGCCCACCTGTCCAATGGCTTCATTACACAGCAGGCTAGGGAGCTGCAAATTGTGAATGTTCATCAAGAAAAAGGTGTATAAAGGTGATAACATTATGCAGATTGCCATAAATATTATTTCCAAATTTGAAATGGGGGCATGTGTGAGAGGCAGACTCTGTAGCTGAGTTCTATCCTGGTAGGGTGAAATCAAAGCAAGTTTGATCTTCCTGGCAAAATAGAATTTTTTTATTGGCTCAAGGTCCACCCATCTGAACTTTGCAATTTAAGGCCAGCTGGTCATTGATGATGAAGTAAGTCACTGGATTTTATTGTGCTTATAGTCATTTATATGCGCTTTACGTTTGATAGAAGCTCATCTCTTTAAAAAAAGAAGTTCCTGCAGATTTTACTTTGCTAGTCATTGTCAACTATATGGGGTGGTGCTCATCTCCATTTCAAGGCCACTGTCTGAAGACATTTCAGCAGTCATATGGTATAATGTCACAGAGCTCTGTTACCTTCCCACCAATGTGGTACCTATTTATCTACTCTCATTTGCATGCTTTCAAACTGCTAGGTTGGCAGGAGCTGGGGCAAGGATGGGAGCTCAGCCCATTGAGTGGTGCTCGGGTCTCAAACCCTGCTGAGCATCTTAACGACTGAGCAGCATACCACCCTTGCTCATCTCTTAAGCACTTTGAATTTAATTTAATATTTTTCCTTTGGTTATTGTTTTTTTTTAAATTAAGAAGCTCCTTGCAGAGGTGGGTTTCAGCAGGTTCTGACCAGTTCTGGAGAACCAATATTGAAAATTTTGAGTAGTTCGGAGAACCGGTAAATACCACCTCTGACTGGCCCCGCACCCATCTATTCTCTGCCTCCTGAGTCCCAGCTGATCAGGAAGAAATGGAGATTTTACAGTATCCTTCCCCTGCCATGTCCACCAAGCCACGCCCACAGAACTGGTAGTAAAATTTTTTGAAACCCACCACTGTCTCCTTGGCAATCTTCTGATACAACAGCAGCATTTCCACCTCACATTTTGAGAAGTTCAAAATATCAGAAGAACATTAGGTTTTCTTTCCTGGATGTTTTGCAAAGATATTTTGAAATTTTTGCAAAGATATTTTGAAATTAGAATATTTGTGCTTTATACTTAACTGGCTCACACTTAACTAATTTCCTGATTTTAGCAGCTCTAGCAGCTAGAAATTAAAAAGAGCTTTATTTGTACACTTTTAGACATTTGAAGAGGAAAAGACAACATATTCCTCTGTAAATTACCATCAATATTAAGGTATTTCTAAGTGAATAGTCACACTGTAATTATGGTATACTTTTTGTTTTTCATTTAATATACCAATTGAATTTCATATTTTAATAATGCTAAGAGCAAGTAATTGCTTCTGAAACCAGGAAGAGTGCATTAAGACAGTTTTACGCTCTGTATTCTGGCAGACAGAATTTTAAGCTTTCTGATTTCCAAAACCTTTCCAGATGGAATGAAAAAAATGAAAACAAAGAGACCTTCGACAAAATATTGGAAGTTTTTCTTTGTCTTCTGATGGCAGTTCTCCAGGTCAGGGCTCTTGCCAGCCAATCATGCCTTTCTCCAACATTCTAGATCAGGGGTCCTCCAAACGTGGCAACTTTAAGACTTGGGGACTTCAACTCCCAGAATTCCTCAGTTGGAATTCTGTTGGTTGGAAAAAAGCAAAAGGAAGTTATTTCAAATCAGCAACCTTGTAGACAAAGAGCAGGCAGATTAATAAACAAAGAGGAGAAAGAGATGGATTTTAATTCCAGGTAGAATCAGGGCAACTGAATAGAGCTGAGTATTTACTGGCTGGATGCCCTTCCTATCACCCATGCAGAGTTCCCAGCAGACGTTTTTTCTTTTCACCCTAGGAGAGAAACACCTGACGCTATCTAGGATTGAACTCTCAGTCTTCCAAGTGGGAGGCTTCATCATTAAGCCACCCCACCATTCTAAAGAGGGGAAAACGGAGTAAACCCTATAATTTCAATCTATCCCTATTGTCCCTTTGTGCTCAGTAGTAATAGTGCTTAGATTTATATATCGCTTCACAGTCCTTTACAGCCCTCTCTAAGCGGTTTTACAGAATCAGCAATGTCCTCCTCAAAGATGGAGTTGGGAAAGGGGAAGCTTTTTGTTAGAATTGGATGAGACAAATCCTGAAATCACTTTGGGGCACAATATTGTTGTGGTCTGCCAGCAGCCTGCAGAGCTGGCAATGGAGTCGGACAGCGATGAGGCTGAGGTGAGGCCAGGGCCATCAGGAAGTGAGGTGCGGACTCCAGAGCCTCCAGAGACTTATAGTAGTGAGGCAGAGGAACAGGAGGAGTTCCTAATGCACACATGAGAAGAGCTGCCAGAAGGCAAGAGCAACTCAAGCAAAAAGGACAACTCAGGAATAGGGCCAAGAGATGATTGGTCCCTCCCATAAAGCTTAAAACAGACCAACAACGGCATTTGGGCTTTGCTGGAAAACAATGTTGGTAGCTTCGTCATCTTCTTTGTCTGTGTCTTGCATTTATTTTTGTGACTTCTGAACGTTTGCCAAGAAAGGCCTTTGGCAGTTTGCCTAATTGGACCAAGGTTTGCAATATGACTGAGGAATTTGTGTTGGATGGAATTTGCTTTAATTTGAGTTGAACTACGCTGGGAATGAAGTAATTCTCAGCTGTTTGAATAAAGTTATTTTTTTCATGGACTGAGTTTCCTACTACCTACTTGGGCCTGGGTCACAACAAATATACTGAAATTTTGCCCAGGCATCAGTGCAAACGAAGCAGTGTAATGGAAGAGTGTGAGAGAAGGGATTTCAGCTACCTCACATCAGAGGTCAAAGTTCAACAATGGAGAAATGTCAGTTGAGTAAAGAGCAGTTTCCTTCATTCTTTTGTCAGTGTTTCTGAGGGTCCATCAATCATTTTCTTTTTGCGAATAAAGTTTATCTTTTTATTTTAAAAAAGAGAGAAGAGGACATCTGTGGATTATCTCTGAGTAGAATTTTGATCTCTTGATCTTCCAGGATATTGAGACATCTATAGTCTCATGGCATGAATGCATGCATAAACAAATATTTAAAAAGCACAGTTTAAATTACACAAAAACTCCCTATTATGCTGAAAGACTTTAGGAGGAAATGCCCCAAATCTCCCAACCTGTTCTGCCACATGTTCAGGAGAACACTTGGTAGTTTTTCATGCCCAGAGGCTAGTGCCAAGCAGAAAGAGACAGAACAGCAGGGAATCCATCAATGGCTGCCCTGAAACTCTTCTGCAATAAAAAATAAATAAGGCTTAGCCATGGCGATGGAGGTGGGGGCGGTAAAATTTATGTCAACATGCCTTCTTGTCAATGTAATGACAGGAGGAAAGCAGGTTAAAGTAGCTCTCTCAATAAGCCCAAGGAGCAATTTCTCAAAATTCCAAAAGTGGCATTCGTGAATGCGGAGGTTTAGCTTTCCCCTGAGGTTGCATTGTCACTGCAGGTTAATTGTTTGGTGTTTATCTGGTGGATTGTGTTCACCTTATGACTTTGGTTTTATCAGGATGTAGAAATATAGTTGCATGGGAAAGTAAATGAAGATACTCTCTGTGGGATATAAATACACTTTTGAAAAGACTCAGCGAAGTTTGCATTAAATGTACAATAGTGTGCTTTCTACTCAGGTGTGAAACTTCTTTATTCGTGAAGTTGCCATCATTTTGTGTCTGTGGGTCTGAAGTCATCACCTCATTAGGCGATGCTGGAGATTGTTCATCTAACCGTATACACTTCCTTGGCATACCATATTTTTCGGAGTATAAGATGCACCTTAGTTTTTTGGGAGGAAAATTAAAAAAACGCTGATTGGCAGGTGGATCGGCCTTCTGGAATACCCCCAATCAGCTATTCCCAGAGGTGAATTTTAGCAACAGGTTCCTTGGTTATGAGCTCTGTGCCTTGCTTTTTTTTTGCTTTTTTTTCTGCCTCTGAAACTTCTGAAACTCAGTTTCAGAAAAAACTTTTTTTCCTGTCTCTGAAAGCCTCCAAAACAGCTTCAGAAAAAAAGCCTCTGAAGCTCTGTTTGGGGGCTTCATTTCTGAAGCTTAATTTCTGATGCTTTTTTCAGCCTCTGAAACCTCCATTTGAGAAGCTGGGCGGGGCTACATTCAGACAATAAGACACAACCAGATTTTCACCCTCTTTTTTGGGAAAAAAAGTGTGTCTTATACTTCGAAAAATATGGTAATTATTTCCTTACTATCTATGTAACCACTTCATATTTCTAAAAAAAGCAAAATGCACAAAAGAGAATTAAAAGTCCTGTCATTGATGGATTAAACTGGTTCTTTGGAAACAAATCAGGAGCATCGCTTTTTCTGCAGTTTTTGCCAATAAGCAAAATTCTCTTCTCTTTTGTTTGTATTTTTCAGACAGTTTTCAAGTTTCCAACATTAAAAGAAACGATGCAAAAGGAAACATGGATTAAGAAAAAGGGGAAACTTTTGGATTGGTTCTGATAATCTTAACATGTGGTAGAAACAGGCCCCTCAGGCAAAATAAATTTTTCTCACAGGCTGGGGTTTCCCCATAATCTTTCCATGGAAGAACGGTTAGGAATCCTAGCAGTAAACAAGAACAATTATTGGTTGCTGCCTGTGTTTATAATTCATCTTGTTTTCTGATCTTTTTTTATTTGTTGGTATTTATTCAATAATATTTATATAGCACCTATATTTGATCCTACCGTAACATATTGTTTGGAATTCCATAAACTGAAAAAGACTTAGCAAAATAGAGTGCATAGAATTTGAATCTAGAACTGGGGAACTCAAGAGTAGGAATTTGGATTGAAGTGTAAAGTGTAAAGTGATTGGAACAAGTCATTCTGGCAAACAATTATTTAAAGCGTTCTATGTTGCTATGTTTTTGAGGAAGGGTGTATAAATAACAGGGAAAGTTTTATTTGTTGGTATTTATTCAATCATATTTATATAGCACCTATATTTGATCCTACCGTAACATATTGTTTGGAATTCCATAAACTGAAAAAGACTTAGCAAAATAGAGTTGCTAAGTTGAGTTGAGTTGAGTTGAATTGAATTGAGTTACAACTTCAGAGAGAGAAGGGAAGGGAGAAAGGGAAGGGAGGGAAAAGGAAGGGAGGGAAAGGAAAGGAAAGGAAAGGAAAGGAAAGGAAAGGAAAGGAAAGATCTAACAATCTAGATGGAGCTACTCATTTCACATCGAGGCTGAACTAGAAATCTACTGATAGCTATGCTCCAACAGCTGCAACATGACCACCCATACTAAATTCATAATGGAGAAACAGTGGGCCAGATGGGGTAATAACTTTATTCTCTGCCTTCATTTTTTCTGGCAACCTTTCCCTCCTAACTCTTTTACTTCAGCTGAGACTGCAGATGCCTTTATAAAACTGTAGAGGGAATGGGATACAGAAGATGAAAATGGTAAGGAAGAGTTAAACACCTTGTTACTTCAAATTACACACAAGTACACAGCACTTCCTATGGTACAGTAGTTTGGCAATGACCCAGGGGATTGTTCCATTCACCTACTTGCCTGTGAAATGGCTGAAGTAAGCATGCATATTTACTGTTGTTTAAACATTGATATTCCCATAAGGTTTTTTTTTTTAATCTATATGGGTGAAAACAAAAGCTCACAGCAGTGATGTGCAGCACAATTGTTACAGTTTACAAAGTCAGTCTGAGTTTGGAAGCAAATTGGAGTGCATATCCTCCTCCTTTCCCTTTGGTTTCAATAACTCCATGGGATGAGAGATTGTGGGAAAGCTTGGAAAAGAGGGAATGTAGGCATAAACTACCAAGGGATAGCAAGTGGGTCAGTTGACAGCTTATCTCATAAGCACTCATTTAGCCTAGATGAGAAAAATCTGGGAAGAAGCATTTCAAAGCCTTAATTAAGACTAAGCCTTAATCAATTCATTGTAAATGGGGCTGGAAAAGTCCTGTTAAAGTTCCTACAATTCTGTATTTGCCATAGACTGCCATAGATATTTTAATGAATTCTGTTTAATTCTGGCTTTTTTGATCCTGCTGGGATGCATGGAGTTGATTTCCAACAACAACAACAACAACAACAACAACAACAAAAAGGAAGTAATTTGGGAATCTGTGTTGATAGAGGGATGGACATTTCGCTGAATGGCCTCTCAAAGAGACCAAGGATGTAGGATATGTTAGGATATTAAATTTAGTAGCTGCAACAATAATGTGTACAATGGACCAGAATGCACTGTTGTAGATGATTAGTTGGATAGTGTTGGTTACATTCTGTATGAGGCAATCTACACTATGATTGGTTGCTGTGGGTGTAAAAGTTTCCCCCTTTCCCCGCCTTTTTCTGCTGTATGTTTTGTATGCTATTGTGATTTAACTTATGATGTTCCTGTGTTCCTGACTATGTTGTCTGCTGTAAATATAAAAGTAAAATATACTTACATATATAGAACTACAAGATTGTGTCAATGTCTCTGACTTCATTTGGACACCTGCTGTGCAATTCCCTGACAGATAATATTCCCACACAAAATATATGAAGGACACCCTCAGAACCTTCCTCTCTGATAATGAATGAAAGCATGTTCAGTAGCAGCAGGAGTGGTCCTGCAGTGGCAAGCAGCAGCCATAGTGATGGAGCTGTTGGGCAACATTGAGCATGAATCAATGTGCAACCACAACAGAAGATCTCCCTTTCAGGTGAAAGGCTGATGGGGTTTGATTCAGCTTCTCTACAATGCATCTTGGCTGGTGTCTACTTTCCCTTTGTCTCAGGGTGTGGGAATCAAAAGGTTAGGCCTGGCATGAGTACAAACACATCCATGTGAGAAATGGGGAGAGTGAAATGAAAAGAACCAAAGGGCAGCTCAGCGTGAGAGGAGAGATAAATTGGTTTAGCTCTAAGGAAACAGAAAAGACGTTGAGGAAGTCCACAGTGAGATATAAAGCACAGTGTTAACATCCAGCTAATTTTATCACAAACTTAATGACTCCACAGTGCCAAAACTGGCTATACTTTTCCTTGGGGCAAACCAACCTTCTCTATTGTTAATTGCTGATCTAAAAGCAATTCATCAATAATCAAGTATGTTAGTCAGCATCAAGGTAAAAAAAATATTCAGAATAGTCCTGTTAGCGATCCTTAGAGAGACTGCTGCCAAAATTCAAGATTGCATATGCTCAGTATGCTGTTGGCTATTCTGCTACAATAATTTATACCTTTGTCAGCTGGACTTCTACAACATGCTTCATATGGAGCTGCCTTTAGAGACCATATTTATTCAAAATAGAGTAGTCTATGTGTGGGTCAGAATTTATTACAGATAGTCCTCAATTTAGGACCACAATTGAGCCCCAAATTTATGTTTCTAAGTAAGACATTTGTTAAGTGACTTTCGTCCCTTTGTTATGTGGCTTTTCTTGCCCCATTTGTGAAGTAAATTACTGCAGTTGTTAAATGAATCTGATTTCCCATTGATTTTGCTTGTCAGAAGGTTGACACATGATCTCAGGACACTACAACCGTCATAAGTTGTCAAGCATTCAAATGTAAATCACATGACCATGGGGATGCTGCAACAGTTGTAAGTGTGAAAAATGGTCGTAAGTCACTTATTTCAGCACCCTTATAATTTTAGTCACTAAGTGAACTGTGGTATATCGAGGACTAAATGTACTGGGAGAACATACTGTAGTGGTCCCTGTACTAGTTACCAGTAAGCCACAAGATGCAATTTAAAATGCTAATTTTGACATTCAAAGACTTTTACGGCTTGACATTAAGTCATCTTTAGGAATGCATTTTCATCACTAGAATTGGTTCAACCAACTTGATGTTGCTGGGAAAAGCTTACCATGTTTTTCCACCTTGGTAGGTGGAGAGGCAAGACTTGGAGGTGCAGATTTTGCTTCTTGGTAGTATCACCAACCTTCGAGATTGGTGGTCCTGGTGGAAATTAGACTAGGTTTCTTTTTAACTCCTTTCCAGAAACACTGAAAACTGAGCATTTCTGGAGGGTGTTTGGGATGAAATATCATCTTTGGTGAGGTTTGCACAGTGCTGGCTGCTAGAGCTGATTATGCTTTGTATGTTCCTATATTTTTTAACATTGTTCTGACCCAGCTTCTGCAAGCAATGAGAAACCACTTGCTCATGAGTAAAACAAGCCCCTTTATTCAAACAGGGAAGGAACAGTCTTTGTCACGGTACATAAACGACCCCAAAAATAATTAGTTACAAATGAAATACTTTTCCTCTTCTGACACAGGGCAAGAACAGTCTCTGTTCACATGGGAACTCAAGTTCCAAAGCACTTGAGGGTAGGACAAGAAGCAGTGGGTGGAAACTAATCAAGGAGAGAAGCAACTTAGAACTAAGGAGAAATTTCCTAACAGAACAAAAAATCAGTGGAACAGTTAGCTTCCAGAAGTGAATGCTCCAACACTGGAGTTTTTAAGAAGATGTTGGATAACCATTTGTCTGAAGTGGTGTAGGGTTTCCTGCCTGGGCAGGGGGTTGGACTCGAAGACCTCCAAGGTCCCTTCCAACTCTGTTATTATACTCTATTAAGCCAAGCAGAAGCAGTCACTGTTCACACTGGCTGAAGCAAATTCACTCCTTGTTTTTCCCCAGCAGGGAGATTCAGTTGGCACCTTGAATATGGAGCAATTAGTCCTGACAAACTTGGAGTTGGAAGGGACCTTGGAGGTCTTCTATTATTTTTCTTCTTCATTGGTATTGTGCTAGACTGTGCTTTTATAATCTCACTTTTCAAAATTTCCCAAGCTTCTGGCTTGGGTTCTGATTTTGGCAAAGGCATCTGACTTGATTGATGTACACTGGAAAATGAACTGCTGTCTCCCAAACTCCTCCTATTTATTTCCCAGACAGGGAGGGGCTGGCTAGCATCTATGACTTCTTTTCCCTGAGAGCCACCTTATTGCCTTCCGTTGCTCTCCTTGTCTCTCTTTGCTTCGCATATATGCATCTGGGATGGGCCCCATCTGTTCCTCCCCTTCACTCAGCTCAGGCTCTGAAAACAGCTACCTCTCCACCTGGGCATGGACAGAAGGTCCTGGCTCTGCATCTGCCTCTTATTCTGATTCCTCATCAGAACTTTCCAAAGGCTCTGAAGCTGGCCCAGGCTTCCACTCAATCTCCTCCTTGTCTGACTCTGCTGCTAGCTCTGCTGGCAGCCGATGGGCCACAACAAACATAACTATGAATGTTTGAATTGTTTTATTGCACAACCTGTGAACCACTGAGAGTCCTTTGGGACTGTGGAGGGATTCAAATGTAAGAACAAGTATTGAAATAACTAAATGTCTTCAAATGTAAGAGTCTTGGTGCGCAGTGATTAGAATGCAGTATTGCTAGCAAACTCTGCCCACTGCCAGCAGTTCGATCTTGACCGACTCAAGGTTGATTCAGCCTTCCATCCTTCTGAGGTCAGTTAAAACGAGGACCCAGATTGTTGGGGGGTGATATGCTGATTCTGTAAATCATAGAGAGAGAGTTGTAAAGCACCGTGAAATGGTGTATAAGTCTAAGTGCCAACTTGAACGATTCCTGCTCAAGTTGTACATAAAGATACACTGCACTTTAAGCTTCTGGCTTTTTGTGCAAGGCCATGGAGAAGCTGTAGATCTGCTAGTGTACATGCCCTGTAGCTATTATTAAATCTCTGTTCTTTAATTTCATGTCATTTAAATAGATGCCGTGTAATCTTTCATGCACCTTTAATATCCTTGTCTATAGCAGGGTCTCCAACCTTGGTCCCTTTAAGACTTGTGGACTTCAACTCCCAGAGTCCCTCAGCCAGCAAAGCTGGCTGAGGAACTCTGGGAGTTGAAGTCCACAAGTCTTAAAGGGACCAAGGTTGGAGACCTCTGGTCTATAGGATGGAGAACACCCCAGCAACATCACTTCAGCTTTATTACAATATTTAGGCAGCTGATCTAAAGCTTTTCCATGAAATACATTGTTAGAAATCGCTCAAAGTAATCTAGTTCCCAAATAATTTGAAAATTATAAACACAAGTAGCTGTCATACATTCTATAAGGGGGATAGTTTATTTAGCTGAGCATTGTTCTGAGACTTTCAAGGCAAAAAATGCCTTGGAAGTCTTTCTCATACCTGCTACCTGATCTTTTAGTTGGAGATACCAAGAATTAACCCAATGCCATATGTCTACCACTGAGCTAAATCCCCTCTGTAGTAAACAACACATTTATTTATATATTTATTGAATTTATATACCACCCATCTCCCTGACAAGGTGACTCTGGGCAGCTATTAGTCAAATAAATTCACAGGCAATATAAAATACAATAGAGAGCATTATTTCTTAGTTCTTTATAAAAGAAAACACAAATTCTAACCTTTGCAATGAAGTTTATTCATCTGATGCATGTTTATATATTTATTTATTTCGGAGGCTTTCTAAATTGTTTTTTATTATTTTTCAAATGTTTTTATTGTCTTCATTGTTTTAAAAGAGCCGTGGTGGTGCAGTGGTTAGAATGCAGTATTCCAGGCTGATTCTGCCCACAGTCAGGAGTTTGATGCTGACAGGCTCAAGATTGACTCAGCCTTCTATCCTTCTGAGGTTGGTAAAATGAGGACCTAGATTGTTGGGGGCAATATGCTGGCATTGTAAACCATTTAGAGATTGATGTAAAGCACTGTGAAATCGTATATAAGTCTAAGTGCTATTGCTATTTATACTTTTCTAATTGAAAGCTGCTCAGAGTAATTGATTGACATGGATGACTATAGAAACCAGATAGATAGATAGATAGATAGATAGATAGATAGATAGATAGATAGATAGATAGATGAGAGAGAGAGAGAGAGAGAGAGGGAGAGAGAATGAGAGACAGAGACATGTGAACCATTCTAACTAAGTCCATGACAGTACTGTCTATATTTGCTTATTATTCTGTTTTGTAACATTTCTGCCAGAAGAAACTAGTTTGCATGCTGGCTATAAATATTGACAAATCTTGTGCAACATGCATCTAATCTATAATGCTGTAAAATGATTGGAAAGGAGGAAGAGCCATTGATCAGAGGAAGGAGTAAGCAAATTAAAAATAAACAAATAAGCAGCTAGGCCATTTATGCAATACTGAAATCATTTTTAAAAAGAGCAGTCTCTCTTACTCACACAAACACACATTGTAAGTATCTTGGCTTAGGCCAGACCTCTGAAAAGATTATTTGAATGAGGAAGAACAGCAGATACAGTCATTTATTGACTTAATGTAATTTAAACAGTACTTAAATGATAAAGCAGAAATTGTTTAAATGATGTTCTTTTGATATTTATTTATTTAAAATACATAACCCTGGGCACCACACACCACACATACACAGCTATAAAGCACAGCCATAGTGTCAAGAGACAATGTTCTGGAAGACAAGAAAGTTGTGCTCTCCTGGATTTGAGGTGTGAGAACCTTCCATAGAACTGTTGTGATTGAGGCCCAAGTAGTAATTACCAAACACAGTTCAGTCCTGAACAAACTTATTTTTTTAAAACAGCTGAGAATCAATTCATTCTCAGCTTAGTCCAAAATAAATTCTTTCTAGACAGTCATTCAGCCTTATCACCAACCTTTGTTGCCTTTGGCAACCTGCCAAAGGCTTTTTTTGGCAAAGACCCCGCAAAGTTCAAGAGACACTGACAAGAAGCACTGGAATCAACCTTGCTTTTCCACAAAGAACCCAACGACTCGTTGCTGCTCTTTTAAGCCTTATGGGAATGGCCAATCATCTTCTGGCCTTACTCCTGAGTTGTCCTTTTTGCTTCAGCTGCTCTTGCCTTCTGGCAGCTCTTCTCATGTGTGCAATAGGAATAGGCTCTTCCTGTTCCTCTGCCTCTCTGCTGTCCACCTCTGGAGGGTCCGGAGTCCACGCATCGCTTCCAGATGGCCCTAGCCCCATCTCTGGCTCTGACACAGAGCCCCCGTCCAGGCCTTCCCCTGACTCCAGGACTGACTCATCGTCCTCCCCAACCTCCTCACTGTCCAACTCCGCTGCCAGGTCTGCAGACTGCTGGCGGACCACAACAAGAACTGCCATCACTTCCAGTCACTGATATTTTTGCTCAAAACTGATGAAAGCATTCCATAATTAAGCAACTCGTTTGACCTTTCCCTTTCTACAGTAAGTCCCAAGAATTATAGAGGTCCATGCTTGTGCCTCTATATAGCAGAAGTCTCCAATCTTGTCAGTTTTGACTTGCGGATTCCAACCCCCAGAATTCCCCAGCCAGTTGAAGTCCACAAGTCTTAAAGCTGCCAGGTTTGGAGACCCCTGATCTATTGGGTCCTTTGCCATTTCCTAAGGCAAGCCAATACCAGGATTCACTCTATGCACCTCATCATAAAGCCACTCAGAATCCCTTTCTCTGGTGGTGAATCCCAGTCTTATCTCTTGTCAATGCCTATGAGTTAAAGAAATTTGCTATATATGAGGGGTCTCCAACCTTGGCAACTTTAAGCCTTGGTGGACTTCAACTCCCAGAATCCCTGGGACTTCAACTGAGAGTTGAAGACCGCCAAGGCTTAAAGTTGCCAAGGTTGGAGACCCCTGCTATATATCAATATCGGACAATTTTTTGATGATGCTTGACATCTGGGAAGGCAAGGCCTGCAGGATAGCACAGGGAGAGGAATGTCACAAATGTTCATAAAAATTGGTTTCTTGTTTTCGGGCCAGGTGCACACAGCTTCAAACAGAAGGTTGCAGCTGATCAACATTTTTCTTTTCCAATAATAAAAATAAATTTCCAGTGTGAGGTCTAATGTCATTTTTATAAATAAAGAGGGTCCAAAGGCTGGTGCTTATATGTTATACAGGTAGTCCTTGACTTACGTCCATTCATTTGGTGACCCATTCAAAGTTACAATGGTACTAGTGATTCGCACCTGGTACTCGCACTTACAACCATCACAGCATCTCCATGATCAAAATTAGGGTGTTTGGCAATTGGCATGTATTTATGAGGGTTGCAGTGTCCCGGGGTCCTGTGATCACCTTTTGCGACCTTCTGACAAACAAAGACAATGGGGGAAGCCAGATTCATTTAACAACCATGTTATAATTTAACAACTGCAGTGATTCACTTAACAACTCTGCAAGAGAGGTCGTAAAATGGGGCAAAACCCACTTAACAAAATGTCTCACTTGTCAGCTTTGGAAGCCATATTTGTCCGGAAGCTTCCATGCTGCCACCTTCTCATGTGTGGGAAAGTAGGAGAGGGGATTTAGTAGAGGGATTGTCCTTATGTCGGTCAAGGTCAGGCTGATCCTGCATCTGGGGAAAGAGTGGTCAGAGTGCTTTCTCGAGAAGGGACAGATGGTGATTGGAGCATGTGATCAACTGAGGAGTCAGGGGATGGTGTTGGGGGGTTTGATTTACTGAGGGAAAACCCGGACCTCTCAGATTTGGGTTTTCGCAGATGTGCCAGTTTACCTATCCTAGTAAATAGAACTTTGAAAAACGCTTGCTTCAGAGTTTTTACTTGGAGTTGGGGTTTTTCTTATATCACTCAGCAATAGAAATTTTGGGCTTAATTATGTTTGTTAAGTCAAGGACTACCTACCGTATATATTGGTTTACCATTAACCTTAGGTAAAATTATTTAAAATTTTAACTGACACACAGCAGGGCCAGCCAGGAAAATATCCCCAGATACTGTGGTACCTAACAGATGTCATATTGGATGTGTCTGGTGATGAACAAGGTCATCCTCACCTTTGTTTCTTACTAGGTGTCAGCTGTCCCTGCAGTGCCCATGTCTGCCTATGTTCTAAACCAAATTTCTCATTTTTTTCCCTTCACTTTTCCTAGAATGAATTCTGGTTTGAATAGCATCACTCTTTTATCCTTGCTCAAATATTTTGATGTGATCATTTTCTACAGGAAAACTTCTAATAAATATAGTGAAAAAAATAAGTAAAAATGAAGAAACACTACAGCTGAAAAGAAATGCTGTACATATTTCATATAATACAAATGGTGTTCTTAGGGAATGGAGATTTCTGGTTGCACATTAAGTTTTCTTCAATTAAAACCAGCAGCAGCAAAAGAAGTTTTTTAAACGACAACTCGCAACTACTATCGATCTTTTCTTGCAATATATAATCATAGGAATCAGTTGGGTGTGTACAAGAAGACATATTCATTTTAGATGAATCCATACTAGAGAGCAGCACCCTGATTAATTTAGTTAGAATTAGAGTGTAGAAAATCTATCTACTCCAAGTTTGGCATAATTAAAACTCTGATAGCATCATGCAGAAAATTGTTTTAAAAAGGGAAGGATCACATAGACTAAAATGAGTTTTTACTAATTTAATGTATCAGCCATTCAGGGCCAAGTTCTTATAGCAAAAATGCACCCGAGTTATTTTTATTTTTTTACTAAATGACTTTGGATTACAGATCCCTAATCAAGGCTAAATTGAGGCACATTAATTTCTCCACACTAAAAATAAGATGTATACCTGTAATCCTCTTTGCTATTGACGAAAATATTCCATAAAACTTCCCCTCAGACATACAGTTTGAGGGTATTGCGGTTTGCTACCTCAGCAAATGGGGTCAGAGACATCACCATTTCCTTCTATTTCTTCAGAAACTCCATCATTGCTATGCGTCCCTAAAACTGTCCTACAAACTCAAGTAATGCCAGCTCAAAAGCACCCCTAGGCCACATTGACAGACGGGGCCACCTCCTGTCAAAATGAAGATTTGCATTTTTTAAATAGTTTAGAACAGGGGTCTCCAACCTAGCAAAGCTGGCTGAGGAACTCTGGGAGTTGAAGTCCACAAGTCTTAAAGGGCCAAGGTTGGAGACCCCTGATTTAGAAGGCAAGGTCATGATCAATGCTCCTAAGCTTTGGTCCTAGGCCAGTGTCTATTCGGCTTCAGCCTATATCCAGTCCTGAGGCCAACCCCATTTAATGACATGGTTACCGAGCACTGGAACAGTGGCTAAAGTGATGTGGAAGGGCAAGGCCACAAGGCTGAATTCTGAATTGATCTTACTTCCAATTCAATTGGGATTTATCTGTTGTCATAGCAGCCACTTTGGTGTATGACTAGAAATCAACAGACTGTTCTACTTCCTTCTTAAGCAGAAAGCCAGCTGGGTGACCTTGGGTCAGTAACTCTCTCAGCCCCATGAAGAAGACAATGGCAAACCCTAACCCTAACTTTATCTAGAAAATTGTAGAGATGTGTCAAGGCAGTCAGCTGGAATCAACACTGAATTGAAAGCATCTCTCTGTATATCCATCCATCCATTTCATATGCACGTACGCCAGCAGTGGGTTTCAACATTTTTTACTACCGGTTCTGTGGGTGTGGCTTGGTGGGTGTGCCATGGCTTGGTGGGTGTGGAAGGGGAAGGATACTGTAAAATCTCCATTTCCACCCCACTCCAAGGGAAGGATACTGTAAAATCTCCATTCGCACCCCACTCCAGGGGAAGGATACTGTAAAATCTCCATTCCCACTCCACTCCAAGGGAAGTTTACTGCAAAAATCCCCATTTCCTCCCAATCAGCTGGGACTTGGGAGGCAGAAAATAGATGAGGGCGGGGCCAGTCAGAATTTTTACTACCGGTTCTCTGAACTTCTCAAAATTTCTGCTACCAGTTCTCCAGAACTGGTCCGAACCTGCTGAAACCCATATCTGACATACGCAGCTGATAACAACAGTTGCCAATCCATGGATTGACTTCCAGCTATTCTGGCTTCCTGTCCTAAACCAATTTCAGTAAAGATTAGATTAGAGCAGTGGTGGATTGTCCCCCGTTCGGACCAGTTCACAAGAACCAGTAATAAAACCAGCAGGAGGCTCCGCCCACTGACTTGGACATCATCAGGAAGTTTCTGCGCATGCACAGAAGCTTCTGTACATGCGTGGTCCCATTGCAAACCGGTAGTAAAGTTAAGTAGAACCCACCCCTGGATTAGAGACTATGTTCCTGTTTTTATTTACTTATTGGTTGGTTTCGTTTTCTACCACCACATTTCTCCATCCCATATCTTTGATTTCACTGCAGAGGAATAAAAAATAAGTTCCTCAGAAGATGCTTTTTCAGCTAAAGATTAAAAGTGGGGGAACCGGGGTGGGGTGGGGGAAGAAACATATCCAAGGGGGGATTTTTTTTAAAAAATGATAATTTTTTAATGATAATTACTTGCTCTTATTTAAGTTCATGAACTGGGAGAATCAGAGGAGATCACGGCCCCCAAACAGACATGACACATATCTGGGAAGACAATATGAGCTGAATGCCAAATAAATCATTTTCCAGTCCTATTTTGCATGTAAGTTGGAACTTATTTCACAAACCTAGGGGAAAAAAGTATCAATAGACTCAGAACTACATGAATAGGAATATCCACTAAAGTAAGTAAACCCCAAAAGGGCATTTTTAAAAAAAATCCTGGCGAAATAGGAAAATATGTTGGGCTGCTGTCTTAATTTGTTACTTAGTTGTGGTTTGCACTATCATGATTTTTTGCTGTAATGGAAAACTATAGTTGTTATAATGTGAATGGAAAATTTCCTTAGGTTATAAAAAAAGAAGGAAAAGGGTCCTGGACTGCATGACTTTAAGTTTTGATTATTAATTTCCTCCTGAAAGCAAATATCAGTCTGTCCGAATACAATTCCTGCATTTTATTTATTTATTTATTTATTTATTTATTTCGATTTTTATACCGCCCTTCTCCCGAAGGACTCAGGGCGGTGTACAGCCAAGTAAAATTCAATATATAAACATTAAGAGAAAGTTAAAAAGCATATTATAATGTGGCCCAAATTATAAAACAAATTTAAATCTTAAAATATAAATAACCCCAGTAAAATTTCAGTCCAGTCCCGCTTGAATAAATAGGTGCGTTTTCAGCTCACGGCGAAAGGTCCGAAGATCAGGCACTTGACGTAAGCCAGGGGGAAGTTCATTCCAAAGCGTAGGAGCTCCTACAGAGAAGGCCCTTTCCCTGGGGGCCGCCAACCGACATTGCTTGGCGGACGGCACCCTGAGAAGACCCTCTCTGTGTGAGCGTACAGGTCGGTGGGAGGCATAAGGTAACAGCAGGCAGTCCCGTAAGTACCCGGGTCCTAAGCCATGGAGTGCTTTGAAGGTGGTAACCAAAATCTTGAAGCGCACCCGAAAGACCACAGGAAGCCAGTGCAAACTGCGCAGGATTGGTGTTACATGGGAGCAACGAGGTGCTCCCACTATTACCCGCAGCTGCATTCTGACTAACTGCAGCCTCCGGGTGCACTTCAAGGGCAGCCCCATGTAGAGAGCATTGCAATAGTCCAAGCGGGAAGTGACAAGGGCATGAGTGACCGTGCATAAGGCATCCCGGTCAAGGAAGGGGCGCAACTGGCGCACCAAGCGTACTTGGTGGAAGGCCCTCTTGGAGACGGCCGCCAAATGGTCGTCAAACGACAGCCGCCCATCCAAGAGGACACCCAAATTGCGCACCCTCTCCGTTGGGGCCAATAACTCGCCCCCCACAGCCAGCTGCGGCTGCAGCTGACTGTACCGGGGTGCCGGCATCCACAGCCACTCCGTCTTGGAGGGATTGAGCTTGAGTCTGTTTCTCCCCATCCAGACCCGTACGGCCTCCAGACACCGGGACAGCACTTCGACAGCTTCGTTGGGGTGGTCCGGGGTGGAAAAGTACAGCTGAGTGTCATCAGCGTACAGATGATAACTCACCCCGAAACCACTGATGACCTCACCCAGCGGCTTCATGTAGATGTTGAACAGGAGGGGCGAGAGAATCGACCCCTGTGGCACCCCACAAGTAAGGCGCCTCACGGTTGACCTCTGCCCCCCTGTCAACACCGTCTGCGACCGGTTGGAGAGATAGGAGGAGAACCACCGATAAACGGTGCCTCCCACTCCCAACCCCTCCAACTGGTGCAGCAAGATACCATGGTCGATGGTATCGAAAGCCGCTGAGAGATCTAATAGGACCAGGGCAGAGGAACAATAATTTCTCAGTTAAATATCTGCTAAATTGGTAGCTAAATATTAGCTACCAATAATATGAAGCAATATTAAAAAATGTGTATATTATTATATACTATCATGTCGAATATACTATATATGACAGTGTATATGATATTAATACTATCATTCCTTATCTATCCTCTCTGGCTCTATTAAAACCATAAAAAAACCCCACCCATCTCCTTCCACTTTTTTCAGTGCTAATGTAACTGTGAATAGTCACTAAATGAATTGCTGCAAGTACGAGGACTAGACTTCAGAGGATAATTAGAACTGCCGAAAAAACAATTACTACCAACCTGCCTTCCATTGAGGACCTGTATACTGCACGAGTCAAAACAAGGGCTATGAAAATATTTAAAGACCCCGTTGCATCCTGGACATAAATTGTTTCAGCTCATACCCTCAAAACTATGCTATAGAGCACTGCACACTAGAACAACTAGACACAAGAGGAGTTTTTTCCCGAATGCCATCACTCTAAAAGGTAAAGGTTCCCCTCGCGCATACGTGCTAGTTGTTGCCGACTCTAGTGGGCGGTGCTCATCTCAGTTTCAAAGCCGAAGAGCCAGCACTGTCTGAAAACGTCTCCGTGGTCATGTGGCCGGCATGACTTAACGCCAAAGGCGCATGGAACGCTGTTACCTTCCCACCAAGGTGGTCCCTATTTTTTCTACTTGCATTTTTACGTGCTTTCGAAACTGCTAGGTTGGCAGAAGCTGGGACAAGTAACGGGAGCTCACCCCGTTATATGTCAGTGCTAGGGATTCGAACCGCTGAGCTGCCGACCTTTCGATCGACAAGCTCAATGTCCTAGCCCCTGATCCACCACATCCCACTCTGCTAAACAAATAATTTCCTCAACATTGTCAAACTATTTACTAAGTCTGCACTACTATGAATCTTATCATCGCTCACACCACTCATCTCCTCCCACTTATGAGTGTATGACTGTAACTTTGTTGCTTGTATTCTTACGATTTATATTGATATTGTCTCCTGATTGCTTATTTGTAACCTATGACTATCATTAAGTAATCTTATCATAAGTATCTTATGATTCTTGATGAAGGTATCTTTTCTTTTATGTACGCTGAGAGCTTATGCACCAAGACAAATTCCTTGTGTGTCCAATCACACTTGGCCAATAAAAATTTCTGTTCTATTCTATTCTATTCTATTCTGTTCTGTTCTGTTCTGTTCTGTTCTGTTCTATTCTAAAAAGAATCTACAGTATAATTGGTGGGTTTTTTTAAAAAAAAAGAAAAATGTCAGTCTTATTAAAAAAAAACCATTCTAGGCTAAACAAAGGCTTTCAGAAAAACTAATACTAACTTTAATCCACAGCTTTAATGAAAGATTAGGAGCATCTAATCTTTAGCGCTGCTTTTGACTCAATTGTATTACATCTAGAAAAGCAGAACTCCTGCCAGCCAGGTACAGAGAAAAATATATATTTTTTGTCTTTTTGTAAATTTTGTCCCCGAGTCAGAGAAGTAATAAAATTAAGAACATCTCAGGAGAACGCTGGAGCCAGAGCTTCGAGAGACGAGTAATCTGATTTCTACCTTCTTTGAGATAAAAGCTGAGCTAACAATTAGAGAGGAGATTTCAAGCTGCCTCCAGCATTGTCAGACAGTATTAGCTGTATGGAGAAGAAACGTTATTGTCTGTGAGGGAAGCACTATGAGGTTAGTCTCTCAGGTCGCTGTAGAATTGTGCTTTATTTTATGTATTGTTCCTCTAACCACAATCCTCTGGAACAACAGAAGGCAGATTTGATCCTTTGAGAAAGGTTGGTCAATGTCACTTTTCCAATGGAAACAGCTGAAACTCAGGATCACAACCTGAATAATGACTAGAAATGAAGATGTTTTTCTCCTTTCTCCTTTCCCTTTGTTTTGCCTAATAATAATAATAATAATAACAATAATAATAACAATAACAACAACAACAACAACAATAACAATAATAATAATAATAATAATAATAATAATAATAATAATTATTATTATTATTATTATTATTATTATTATTATTATTATTATTATTATTATTATTATTATTATTATTATTATTATTATTATTTAATTTTTATACCGCCCTTGTCCCGAAGGACTCAGGGTGGTGCACAGCCAGATAAAATCAACAATCCATGGATACAATACAAATAAAAACAATGCTAAAAAACTTATTAAATTTGGCCCCTAAATTAAAATACATAAACCATAAAATCCCATTTAAAATTACAAATACTAATACTAATTCTATGCCAGTCCTGCGCGGAAGAATAAATACGTCTTCAGCTCACGGTGAAAAGTCCGGAGATCAGGAAGTTGACAAAGTCCTGGGGGAAGCTCGTTCCAGAGAGTAGGGGCCCCCACAGAGAAGACCCTCCCCCTGGGGGTCGCCAGCCGACATTGTTTGGCTGACAGCACCCTGAGGAGGCCCTCCCTCCCTATGGAAGCGCACGGGTCGGTGGGAGGCAAACGGTGGCAGAAGGCGATCCTGTAGATAACCCGGTCCTAAGCCATGGAGCGCTTTAAAGGTGGTAACCAACAGACTATGGTCTGTTTTCACAACTTAGTTGATAACTGCTTTACTTAGTAACAGAAATTTTGGGCCCAATTGTAGTTTACTAGCTCAAGTCCTTGACCACAATTGGGCCCAAAATTTCTGTTACTAAGTTTTGGAGGGGAAAGGCCTGAGTAACAAAATAAGAGAAAGCATAACAAGTGTTGAGCTTTGAATTGAACTGGACCGTACAATTTACGACCACAATGGAGCGCCAAATTTCTGCTGCTAAGTGAGACCAATGTTAAGTGAATTTGGCCCCATTTTAGGACCTTTCTTGCCACAGTTGTTAAGTGAATCACTGCAGTTGTTCAGTTAGTAACACGAGTGTTAAGTGAATCTGGCTTCCCCATTGACTTTGCTTGTCAGAAGGTCGCAAAAGGGGATCACATGACCCCTGGGACACTGCAACCGTCATAAATATGAGGCAGTTGACAAGCGCCTGAATTTTGATCACCCTGGGGATGGTGCAATGGTTGTAAGTGTGAAAAAAGGTCATACGTCACTTTTTCCAGTGCCATTGTAACTTTGAACAGTCGCTAAATGAAAGTCGAGGACTACCTGTATTATCTAGCTGAAAATTGCATTAGAGACGATGGAAAAAGGGCAGGAAAATATTTCTTGGCTAAACAACTTGACTCTATTGCACTTTAGCCTAATGTCATAATATTTGGCCATTCAAGTGATTAGAATAGAATAGAATTTTATTGGCCAAGTGTGATTGGACATACAAGGAATTTGTCTTGGTGCATATGCTCTCAGTGTACATAAAAGAAAAGATACGTTCATCAAGGTACAACATTTACAACACAATTGATGGTCAATTATAAAGGAATGTAAGGAAGCTCTGGGCTGATGAGAATTATTGCATGATACCTAGAGGGGAATTGTCAGGATATAGACAGGGTGGGGCTGCTGGGGGTTTGCAGGGGTTTGGGAGAACCTCTAGCTAAGATTCTGTGCGGGGCTAGCCAGGAATGGGATTCCAAATTCCACTCCTGGCTAGCCCTGCCCGCCCCACCCCACTCCTCCCAGGAGTCTCCACGCGGCCCGTTTTGGATGCAGGTAAATGCAGGGTGCACACAGAGGCTTGGGAAGGGCAAAAAAACAGGGCTACCAGAAGCTCATTTCTGGCCTCCAGAGGGCGTCCAGAGCCTGGGGAGACCATTTTCACCATCCCGGAGGCTCGAAGAAAGCCTCTGGAGCCCGGGGAGGGCAAACCCAACACCCACCCCCCTGTGGTGCAGGAGGCTGACTAGACCATGCCCATCATGGCCATGCCCATCCAGCAACCAGGCAGAGAGCCCCTTGCTAAAAAAATTTGAAGTCAACCCCTGGATACAGATGCTCCCATTTTATTTGGATGAAGGTAGTTTGTAGTTGAAAGGATAGACTCCATTCTAGTTTTGGTAAAAGTCCAAGAGATGGTTTTTATAATGCACGAGCTTTGATAAAAATATCCCACAATCTCCTTCTCTGATTGTACATTTACAAAAGTGCAAAAGTGCTTAAGAAGAAGAAAGATCTATGGTGATCTGAATTTTCTTAAGTATGCCGAAGACTAAGAGTTGGATATATTGCATATACTTACGTAAAAACGAACTCTTCTCATTTTTTGGCACTGAAGGTGGAAATACACAGACACAAGCATGAATACTATAGAAGTCCGGGGCTCTGTCTATCATGACCTAGTAGACCGAACTGGATCACATTGTTTAGGATAATGATTAATGTCCTCCTGCTTTATCAATCATTGCGCTAGAAATGTCTCATCTTTTCCTCTTCTCTCAGACCAGGGAAAGAAAGGAAACAGTACTCCTTCTTACAGTCTGACATTTTATCGATGATTTCCTAAATCCTGAAGCAAGAGTTTGCTTTTGATTACTTTTAATTTACTCCGTTCCCCAAGGAAAGTATAAAAACAGCCCTCAATCTTCCAGCAAGTCAGAGGACATAGCATCCAACAACAGCTATTTCTCTCTCTTTTCTTTTCTTTTGGTTCAGAGAAAAGAACTTGTCCTTTCTATAGTAAAAGGGAAGCTAAGTACATTATTTCCGATCTGTCCCTGTTTTTTGTTGCAGCTGGAGAGAATCAAGTTCAGAAACGGACTATTCCCTACTTTCTCTTAAATTTGCTTTATCCACTTATCTTCCCATTTTACCTACAGCCAGTCTAGACAAGCACTGACCTCTGAGTTAACCTGTAGCCTGTTAGCAACTTTAAATCTCTTGTTTTACTTGCTTGGCAAGAATTTTCATATTAACGTGCTTCCCCTTTTTCTCAAACTGAATAGGATGTATTAAATCCACTATAGAGAATTGCTTAAAATCGTTGTATTAACCTATAACCTGATCTTTTCAACTACTGAATAGGAAGTCATGGGTTTAGGACCTTGCATCCTATTAGCTTCAATTATTCTTTAATAAACTGTATCAATGGTTATTGACTATAGTTTCATTTTTTGACTTCTTGAGTGCATTAGCCTGTTTAATAACCTATTCTGTCAAGTTCCTACGGAATGGGCTCTGTGTGGCACTCCAGTTCATTGCAAAATGAAGTATGTGCCGTACTCTGAAGAGGAAAAATCCAGCCAAAGCAAAGGCCTTCGCAGGATTGAAGCAGGGGTGAAATCCAGCAGGTTCTGACAGGTTCTGGGGAAACGGTAGTGGAATTTTTGAGCAGTTTGGAGAACCAGCAGCATAAATTTTGAGTGAAATTTTGAACCGGCAAATACCACCTCTGGCTGGCCCCAGAGTGGGGTGGGAATGGAGATTTTGCAATATCCTTCCCCCTGGAGTGGGGAGGGAATGGAGATTTTGCAGTATCCTTCAGTGGTGGGTTGCCCCCAGTTCGGACTGATTCTATAGAAACAGTAGTAAAACCGGCGGGAGGCTTCACCCACTGACCCAAAACTCTTCTGCGCATGCGCTCTTCTGCACTCGGGTGGGCACGATGCGAACTGGTAGAATAGAATAGAATAGAATAGAATAGAATAGAATAGAATAGAATTGAAGCTGGAAGGGACCTTGGAGGTCTTCTAGTCCAGGCCCCTGCTCAAGCTGAAGAACCTATACTATTTCAGATAAGTGACTGTCTAGTCTCTTCTTAAAAACCTCCTGTGATGGAGCATCCCCTTCTTAAGGCAAGCTATTCCACTGGTTAATTGTGGCAGCCACTCAAATGCTAGAATACTGCTATCATATCACCTCTAATTCTTCTTTTCTTTAGACTAGCCAAACCCAAATCCTTCAGCTGTTCTTCATATGTTTTAGTCTCCAGTCCTTGGAGATGATGGGGGATAGGACATGACAATTACCTGACAATAAACTTAAAGCAGAAATTCCTTGTGTCCAGTTACTGACTTTCTTAAATCATAGTAGAAGCTGCAAATTTAGAGGTGCTAGTTAATAGCTGGTCCCCAGCATCATCAACAATTAAGATCACTGTCAGTTGTCTGCAGGCTTAGTAAGTAAATTTACTTTTTTAAAACTTAAAAAAAGCAAAAGTTAACATTCCTATTTGGTGTGTACAGAACTGTGTATTTTGCCAGTGGGCTTCTGTTTGCAGACAGGTAGGTACTGGGCAAATGTAAATGCAAGTATATGCATTAATTGCATGTATTACCCATGGGATTACACAAATGCTACTAAAGCTGCTGAGTTTCTGAAGTTGTAAATGTAGGAGTTAAATTAATGTAATTTGTGAAATATTATCGCTAATTATTATTATTGCAGGTACGTTTAGTACAAACAGGTCCACTGATTAACACACTTGCTTTTTGTTATTATTAGGCAGGCATTAGAAACAATAGGAAATAAAATTGCTATTTTAAAATAGGATGCTATTTATAAAATTGCATTGCTAATTATTATTATTATTATTACAGGAACTTTTAGTACAAACAGGCCCTAATAATTAACACGTGTAACACTGCTTTTTGTTATGTCAGTTAGGCAGGCATTAGAAATGATGGGCAACTTCAAGATGCTCTTTACTCGTGTTATTTTTACACTGGATAATGAATGTTATAATTTTTGGGTGAATGAATAAAAGAATGTTTTTAAAAAATTAAAATGCTTTATATAAATCATTTTTGTTCTATCAAAACTCAAAAAAAAGAAAAGAAAAGAAGGAATATGTAGACCAAAGATGTTGTTCTTGTTGTAAGTTTGAAATAAGGTATTTTCCATTTTGAAGATGCTCCTCGTATTATGTATTTCTGACACTTGACAGTTATTGTATCTTTGACAGTGTCAACAGTGAGCATAAAACTATGTATTTCAGCTTAAAAAGTAGGCAGAGTTTAAAGGGTTGCAGCCTTAATATTTCAGTGGAAAAGTAACATGACTGCAGAGCATCCTGAAGTTGTGGCTTTCAGAAAGTTCATCTCATAAGTTCATCTCGTCAAAGCAAGTAGGAGAGCCAACACATCTTATAATTTTCCCAGGTTTTGATTACCATGGAAGCTTCTTCCAAACATCTGGTCACCTTGAGTCAGCAATGGATGCAAGCAATTGCTCTATTCTAATTGCAAAGAAGTAATTAGCTCCATTGGTTCTAATGGTATTTCTTAACACTCAAGGCTAGGCATATGCTTGAGATACTTTGCTGAATCTATTACTGTCTTGCTTTCATCCACATGAACAGAAATGTGTACGAGACCCAGTACTTCTGTGGCCTCTGACAGTTTCATAAGCCCTGTAGTACCATCAGGCCTCTTATTTGGCATTGCTAAGAAAATCAAGCTATATTGTTTGGCATTCTTTTATGTTTCCTTCTGATGTGAAAGTCAAATTCAAAGTGCTCTGTCATTAAGCTCGTATTTCCAATGGGACAAGATGTTTTCCACTCAGATAATAAACATTATCTGCAAGTTTTATGAGGGGAAAGGGAGGAGGCATACCTTCCCCCTTTTCATCTAGAGCAGCTTTGAAATAGGAGATTTTGAAAGTCTCAAGTTGAAACAGCAAGTGGCATTTTCACCTTCCATATCAAATAGCCCTTAGTGTCTAACTTGCTGTGTTGGTTTCTGTAACAAACCTTAGTTAGAGGTGCTTGCCTGTGTCTCTTCTGCTATTATTTAAATCCTGGGATAGATTAGCTTTCAGTTGATTAATTTAGTGATACACTAAATGTTTTTCTCATGGTTAGGGATGTATATGTCTTAATCTGTTATATGTTATCTGTATTTCTACTTTTTTTTTTTTTGAAGTACTACTAACTAGAGCATACAAAACATTTGCTAGACCAATTCTTGAATACAGGTCATCTGTCTGGAACCCGCATTGCATATTGGACATAAATACAATCGAGCGAGTCCAGAGATATTTTACAAGAGTCCTCCACTCCTCTACTTGCAATAAAATACCTTATGCCACCAGACTCCAAATTTTGGGCTTAGACAACTTAGAACTATGCCTAACAGTCTGGCCTAAGCATAGTACATAAAATTATCTACCACAATGTCCTACCTGTCAATGACTACTTCAGCTTCAACCACAATAATACATGAGCACCCAATAGATACAAATTCAAGGTAAACCGCTCCAAACTCGATGGCAGAAAATATAACTTCAATAACAGAGTGGTCAATGCCTGGAATGCACTACCTGACTCTGTAATTTCTTCCCCAAACCCCCAAAACTTTAAGCTTAAACTGTCTACTGTTTAAGCCCCCATTCCTAAGAGGTCTGTAAGGGGCATGCATAAGTGCACCTGCGTGCCTACCATCCCTGTCCTAATATTCCTTTTTACTTACTCTTTTCATGTATCCAAATTATGTTTATACTTTTACCTGCTATCTTATATATGATTGACAAAATAAATAAATAAAATAAACAAAAATAAATTTGAATTTTGAGATATTTTTGGCAGTTAAACAGAAATAGTTGTCTTTATCTTCTCCTGTTGTTGTTGTTGTTGTTTTTGTTTTGCTTTTGTTGTTTTAGACTGGCCTGTCTAGCTTGTAGCCCTCAAATTTCTTGTGGACTCCCATTCTCAATGTAATGAAGTCCAACCCTATTTAGCTTTTTTAATTCTGTCAAAGTCAATTAGTTGAAGCTGAACAACAATGTAGCTTGTTGTTCACTCTCAGCACTATCTTTTGACAAAAAGACATTATAAATAAGAACATTAGTATACTGTACATACTTCATGCTATACAAGGTTCCCTCAGGAAATACATAAAGAGAAAAGCTCGTGCTAAAATTAATTCCTCCTCATGTCTCATTATCTGTCTGAATGAAACAGCATTCCATCATGTGTTGTCAGCCTCAAGCCCAAAGACAAGACAGTTAAATCGAATCAAATCCAATTATTTATTTGCTAACATGTAATGGACAGAATCTTGCCAGGCTAAATTTATAAGCTTCTAATTTAGTAGATACATCCTGAGAGATTCCTAGGTGTGGCTACCATGAACCTCCTTCTCTCTGCCCTATACAGCTCAGGACTGCACAGTCTCTTAATTTGGGTTTTTCTCTGGAATGTAATATTCCACTCTGGTAAACCATGTTGCTGCAGAGATTCATCCCCCACTCCTCCTCTTTCCATCAAAGATGTGCCCAAATCTCCTGAAATAGAACATTTGAACCATAACTGGTTCTTCCTAGGTTGTTTAGAAAAAACAGATCTAATGCAGACTTAGCCAATCCTAGCTTATCATTTATGGTTATAATATTTGCAAAAAGTGTTTTGTTTCAGTTGAAAGCTATAAGTCAGACTGACGTATTTGAAGTCTCTTTAATGTCCAACATGCTGGGCAGATTTTTTTTTAATTTTTATTTCGTCACTATATGTAGGTATCATACAAAAAGTTTATATAGTATATAAACACATATTTTAGTAAATATTATGACTTAGTTTTTTCTTCACCAAATAAAATTAATTTTCCTCCTTGTAGCAAAAAAGCAGGGATTCAAACCAAACCATGTTGCCTCAAAGTTTCCTGGAATTTCTAAATGGTATCACCTAGAAAAGCCAGACAATGCAAAAGTGTTGTGCTTGGGCACAGATCTCTTTCAGTTTTGGTAATTGCTAGAGGTTTTCATGCAAATCCACCCCTTTCCCAGATGCATTTTGCAATAACTAAAAGAGCCTTCTGCAGAGGTACTAAAGGTAAAGGTAAATGTTCCCCTCACACATATGTGCTAGTTGTTCCTGACTCCAGGGGACAGTGCTCATCTCTGTTTCAAAGCCGAAGAGCCAGCACTGTCTGAAGACGACTCCATGGTCATGTGGCTGGCATGACTAAACACCAAAGGCACACGGAACGCTGTTACCTTCCCACCAAAGGTGGTCCCTATTTTTCTACTTGCATTTTTAAAGTGCTTTCTAACTGCTAGGTTGGCAGAAGCTGGGATAAGTAACGGGAGCTCACGCCGTTACGCAGCACTAGGGATTTGAACCGCCGAACTGCCGACCTTTCAATTGACAAGCTCAGCCACTGAGCCACTGCATCCCTTTGTTGTCACCTGTGTAGTAAGTAGCAGAGGTATTACACAGGTTCAAAAGCCTCTTCTAATTTTTGCAAAGAGATACTAAGGATACTGAAGAAACACTGCAGAGCAGAAGAAAACAAGTGATCTCTAACACCATACATGTGTCAGTGAAGTTTATTGAGTTTGATTCCAAACACAAGTCTTTGTAATGCTAATGACAAAAAGAGGGTTTTCTTTTCTCTTGAATTTCTGCTTTAGGTAAAGGTAAATGTAAAGGTTCCCCTCGCACATACGTGCTAGTCGTTCCTGACTCTAGGGGGCGGTGCTCATCTCCATTTCAAAGCCTAAGAGCCAGCGCTGTCCGAAGACGTCTTCGTGGTCATGTGGCTGGCATGACTCAACACCAAAGGCACACGAAACGCTGTTACCTTCCCACCAAAGGTGGTCCCTATTTTTTCTACTTGCATTTTTATGTGCTTTCGAAACTGCTAGGTTGGCAGAAGCTGGGACAAGTAACGGGAGCTCACCCCATTGCACGGCAGCACTAGGGATTCGAACCGCCCAGCTGCTGACCTTTCGATCGACAAGCTCAACGTTCTAGCCACCGCATCTCTTGAATTTCTGCTTTACTGTTCACCAAGTCACCAGTCTCCACTCTACTTCAGCCTTCCCTTTTAAATCGCATTTACCTTGCCAATGCTATGTGATCCTTCTGGGGGAGATAAAGTTCTGCCAAACCTTATTTATGTGCTGTCAAAATTCTTGTGTAGATGATTACTGTTGTTGAAAGTAGTTTAGTTTATTTTCTAGGCCACTTTGCTGTAAGCCTGAAGGACATCAACTCCGTCCCCTTTATTCTACCCATGAAAATAAATTTTAAAAGAATTCTGTAGATATAACCTACACATTATATCTGATGTAATATTGTACTGTTTAGTACTTCGGCATATTAAAATGGCAGCATAACTCTCTTCCTCTGGATTTACCAGCGGAGAATCATAAAGGATCAGTGAGGAACACCATTATCTCCTGACACGTTTTAAAGCACATTGCTATTTCAAAACAATTTACAAAATAATATTTAAATGGAAGGAGGGAGGGAGGCCCACCAAGACCACAATTAAAAAAGAAAGAAAAAAAGAAAAAAATGGGAACTGTAAGAAAAAAAGAAAAAGAAGAAAGAAAAGGAATTTTAAAAAAAACCCTCTTTGAAAATATAACAATATTTTCAAAGAGAATCAGTTTAGTGTTGTGGTTAGAAACCAGGGCCGGGTTTCAAAATCTGTTGCTACTGTTTCGGTCGTGGGTGCATGAATGTGCATGAATGCGCATGTGCAGAAAGGTCTAGGCAGGTAGGCGGAGCCTCCTTCTGCCACCACTAGCAATTTGGCCAATCCAGGACGAACCGGTACAACCCACCACTGTTAGAAACTATTTAGAAACCAGGAGATCTTGAATTCTAATCTCACCTTGGGCCCAAGATCAGCTGGATTAATTTTGGGCCAGTCACTTTGTCTCAGTTCTAGGAAGGCGGCAAGGATAACGTACTTCCAAAAATCTTGTGAAAAAACTGTAGGGATTATCCAAACAATTGCAGGAGCCAACACTGACTTGAACATACAAATACACGCAATCAAACAAAACTCAAATTTATATCTAAATATAAAAGGAGAAAAGAAAGTTATGAATGATAGGTTTCCTCAATTTAGTAACTGTAATTCAATATTTAAATAATTAATTATTCCTAGACCATATAGGATCAAATTGACCTGCTCCGCTTCGCCTTCAAAATAGTTATTGGAAGACTGAGAACTGACAAACGCAAATATTTATTTATTTAATGACATTCAAAAATGGATGGATAGTGGCTCTTGGCCCGTAGTTCATCCTGAGGATCTAACATGAATTTAGGATATATAATTTGGGTTAGCTAGAATAATCAGGATGAATAAAAATTTCCCTTCTTATTCTCTTTCATCTTGTCAAGTGCAACAAGTTAACCCGGGTATATATATATATATATTAATGAGAAAAGCAAGATTTAGAGGCCACACTTTACCAAATCCAAGTGGTCTTGCATTTCCAAACTAAAATTACATTACATCTTCTTTTTCAAAGGACTAGATGTATGTTGAAAATAAATGAAGGGTTGTTTGATTTACTTTATTTATTCTGTCTATTCATTGCTAAAGCAATTTTGAAACAATAGGATACTGAGCCAATTGTTTTCCAGATTATATGATATAGGCCATACTGTGACAGATTTACATGCATCTTTCAGCATTTGGTTAATGGACAGACTGTTCCTACATGGAACTGCTAGCAGCTAAAAAAGAATCCTGGCCCCTGATCTCTTTCCATTAATATATTAGTGCTACAGAGTCATTTTGCAGCACACAGTAATTCTCAAAGCTTCCATACTTGAATAGTAGCAAAAATTTATAGACTGTTAGATTTCTGGGGGAAAAGGACTCTCTTCCATGCAAATATCTTTAAAAAAAATGTCTTATTTTTGGTGTTTGCAGATATTATATATTTTAGCCAGCTTCATTTCAAGGTTGATATGTCAGGTTGATTTCAATTTCTTTGTCAATTTTAATTTTTTTAGTGACTGACAGTTCTTAATCTGTCCATTCAATAGGTATCATCTTACCTGCTAGCCTTACCTGTTAGATTCAGTAACATTGTGCTTCATCCTCTTTCCCACTTCAGTGTGGGAAGGTACCATATCTCTCCATGACCAGGAACTTGAGTCCCATTCATGTTTTCTATATTAGTATTATCTGGCTCTGTCCATTTTAATGCAAGCTGTTCAACCTCTGGCTTCAATTAAAGTACAGATGGATGAGAAGGCGAGTCTGTGAAATTTTGGAAGCATGCCATCCATGGAATATGCATGTTAATAGCATAAACTAAAGGGGGAGGTCACCCATGTAAAGAGATTTCACCTCAGTAATTCCTTATGTTTATTTACATAAATTTATATTGTTTGTAATTTTTGCTCTCTCAAAGATTTAGTATTTCACTCCTCTTTAGATAAGTATCCTTCCTCCTTCCTATAATAAATAGCAAAGATTGATCTGAGTAAATGATCTGAATGAAACATGCACATAGTTCATTCGCTTTTTAATTGTATTGATAGGCTGCTCCAAACATCCATAACCTAAGATGAAATGTGTGGCTTCCAAAGCTTGCTTAACACTTTTAGGCAATTAGAACGGGGTCCACTAAGTGATCAGTCACTTTCCAGAATGCATATTGCCAGATATCTAAATCGGTGCAAATCTCTTCTAATATTGTCTTGTTATGCAAGTTTATTCCTATGTGGAAGGACAAACTTTGACCTATGACTAGGCTTTCTACACAGTAATCATCCTATCCCTGTGGAAATTCACTGAGTTGTGAAACATCCTTGTATCTCCCTGCCCTTTATCCCAGATGGCATAGAGACTTGACATTTGAAGAGCCGTTCAAGGATATTTTGAGGATTGTATCTTTGAGGGGAGTCCTCAAATTACCCATGAAGCTGCCATATCGATTTGCTCTCCCTCACCCCAATATTTCTAGTGATAATTGTTGCTTAAGTGCCTCCTCCTCCTCCTACCTTGTGTTGTTATTTTTTATAACATCTTGGAATAAAGCCAGGAAGAGGAGTGGAGTAAAGGAGGAGTTGTCAAATAATATTAATGAATACAATAAGAGAAAAATATCCTTATACCCATTCCTGCCAGTCAGGAAACCTCAGACATGATAAGAACAGGAGGATCCCTTAAAAGCCAGTAAATATGCAGCCACTATCCACATCAAATTTCTATCCCACGGGGAAGTGGATGTTGATTAATTTATATAGACTCTGAATTATTATTATTATTCCCATCCCTTTTCGACTTACTCCCATCTTATTGGAGTTTGCCAAGAATAAATTCACGCTTTGTCCAAGCGCTGCCTAAAATGATGCTAAGGATTAGTTGTTTGTCAGGTGGTGACAAGACCATCTCAGAGTTAAGGAATATTTCTTTCCAAAGATTTTGGGATGAAAAAGATTATCTTATTATACACAGATGCTGCCAACAATAAGTTGACTTTGTATATAAATATACAAATAGGATGAAGACTATTGCTAACATAGTGTAAGCCGCCCTGAGTCTTCGGAGAAGGGTGGGATATAAATGCAAATAAAAAATAAATAAAAAAAACATACTGTAATTCAAGTTATACCCTTCAGTGATAAAATGTTTGCTTAATTTTGTATTATCTATACAACCATTACACAGGAGTCTAGAGTTTTACATACCATGCTCTAAAGGGAAAAAGATTCACACCACTATTCATCAATTTTCCAATAAAACCAGAAAGACTATAGGCAGGTGATGGATTGGCCATGGGGACAGGAAATGTCACATTTTTTTTCCTGCCGAGTCAAGCACAGATGGACTACACTTTAATTTTTCAATGGAGAAAGAACCATAGTTTGGGAAAAGTATTATTTATGGCTTTCCAGCTCAATATGCAACTCAGATATACAACTTGGTAGCACTTTTAATGGTTTGAAAGTGGCATCATCTTCCCACATTCAATGTAACACTATAAATAGGTTTACTGTAGAATACAAATACACCGGGGATTTTAATGGTAGCAGTTTTTTGGATTTAGCAACTCTGAAATTAATCAATTCAGTTCATTTTTTTCCTCTTTTTCTAGTCAAATAACTGCACAAATCCAAAATGCTATTATTTGTGAAAGATAAGTTTGAAAAAATGTGTTTCTAAAAGTTGCATACAAACATGGTGCAAAAGTATGAGATCACATGGGGGAAAACTAAGTTTTAAAAGTCTGCCTTTGGAAAATTTAACATATCAGAAGAATGGGAAGAAAAGCTTTAGAGGAAATTGTGTTAGAAGATTTTCTTAGGGAATTTATAAACCATCCATGTACCTTAGTAAGGTGCAGAGGAAAGTCCATCTTTCAGAGAAAGTTGCAATCCAAAATAGATTTTGTATGGACAACTGAATACAGTATATAGGGAGAATATGTATTGGAAAGATTCCTATTTTAGGGTAAATTGAGAAGAAAAAGAAATGAAGACAATGATACATCCAACTAGATTTGCATTAATGTATATATTCTTATTGGGGTACCTTAAGGGCAATGAATTTTAATATTTGGTGTGTCTTTACAAGGAACTTTATTTTCAGTTATTTTCAGAAGCAAACACGAAATCAACAGAAAATGCGTGCAAATTAGCAGATGATTGACATCCAAACTCATGAATTCCGTAAGCGTACTTCAAAATGAGTAATGCTGGAACAGTCACTGCTGATCAGCGAGAATTAAAAGCAGCCTAAGCAGGTTTTTATTCACTGGAATTCATTTTAAACATTGTATGTATTATTTGTGCTTAAATATCTGCTCCAGAGGCACAAACCTACTCAGATCTTAAAACTGAACCTTTAAACTTCATCCTTTTTCTTTTACTTCCACACTGAAAACTGTATCTTAGAGAAACAGGGAAAAAACACTTCCAAAAATGCATCTGACAGTATCAAAACAATCGAGAAAGCAATCCACAATTTCAGAAAAATAAAACACATACACACAGAGTTGTGAAAAAAATATCACATCATATTATTTTTTTGCCAGATTTGATAAAAGTGTGATTGAAAAATCATTTGACTTACGATGTGCATCCATTTAATTTTCATTTTTCCCCTCCTCTCAAAATAAATTGTTAATGAAAAGCATGAATTCTCTGTATTTGACTTATGTTGAAGGGAATAAGTATTGCATTGTTGTAATTACAATTTACCCTGAAGGGGCATTCATGTTCCTTTATTATTCTTTCTCCTCCTATTCAGCAGCTTAATCCAAGTGTAATGAAAACCTTGTCAATAGCTATGAAATACTAGAAGGTCTCAAGCTTTTAAATTCTCCTCTAGACAACAGAAGCTATATTTTAAAAAGTTGTTTAATTCAACATGAAAGACAAATATGAACTCGTGTGTTGGCAATTGCTCAGAACACCATCTAAAGTAAGGACATTAGAGGAAAGATTCCTTTACCATCAAATGTCCAGGAGTGAACATGATCCAAGATCTAACATGTGAAATGGGAGAAGGAAATTTGTTGAGGGCTGATCAGGACATCAGGGCCTGTCTTGATGTAGGAAAAATAATATACTGATCTTATCCTATGTTCTTTCCTACATTTTCTTCTTCTTCATTGTTATTGCCATTTATTTATGGCTGCACAGCCTGCTGGATACTTGAAGATCATCATACTGTATGTGATACACTGTGAGGCAGTTGCCATAGCTATCTGTCTTGGCAACAAAGTCACTTCATATTGTTAAAATTATATCTTAGCATTATATTTATAATTTCTTAGATATAGTCATTTCTAGGAATATCTCATAGGTAAAGGTAAAGGTTCCCACGCACATGCATTATAGTCGTTTCCGGCTCTAGAGGGTGGTGCTCATCTCCATTTCTAAGCTGAAGACCCAGCGCTATCGGAAGACGTCTCCGTGGTCATGTGCTCGGCATGACTAAATGCCGAAGGCGCACGGAACCCTGTTACCTTCCCACCAAAGATGGTCCCTATTTTTCTACTTGCATTTTTTATGTGCTTTCGAACTGCTAGGTTGGCAGAAGCTGGGACAAGTAACAGGAGCTCACTCCATTACACGGCACTAGGGATTCAAACTGCTGAACTGCCAACCTTCTGATCGACAAGCTCAGTGAGCCACTGAGCCACCGCGTCCCTTCAGGAATATCTCATAGGTTATACTTATTGTCCCTATTAGTACTTATGGCCTGTGACTCTGTTTCCTTTTTTTAACATAGTCCATGACTCTGTATACTTTGGATGTGTTGTCTTATATTTTGCTGTTTGAACATCATGCCTTTCCAGTCTTTTTAATATTTTTGTATTTAGTATTTGTATCTCTCTCTCTCTAAATATTTTAATTATAGTAATAAAAACTAACACAAACTAATCTCAAAGAAAGTAATAAGAGCTGCCTATCTTGCTGTGGGGCTACTCTAGGTGGCTTATAATAGTCAAAGCAAAGTGATGAAGGGAAGTGTAAGCATGTTGTTGTTAGTTGCGAAGTCGTGTCCGACCCATCACGACCCCATGGACAACGTTCCTCCAGGCCTTCCTGTCCTCTACCATCCTCTGGAGTCCATTTAAACTCATGCCTACTGCTTCAATGACTCCATCCAGCCACCTCGTTCTCTGTCGTCCTCTTCTTCTTTTGCCCTCAATCTTTCCCAGCATTAGGCTCTTCTCCAGTGAGTCCTTCCTTCTCATTAGGTGGCCAAAGTATTTGAGTTTCATCTTCAGGATCTGGCCTTCTAAAGAGCAGTCAGGGTTGATCTCCTCTAGAACTGACTTGTTTGTTTGCCTTGCAGTCCAAGGGACTCGCAGGAGTCTTCTCCAACACCAAAGGCCTCAATTCTTTGGCGCTCAGCCTTTCTTATGGTCCAACCTTCACAGTCATACATTGAACTGGGAAAACCATAGCCTTGACTATACGCACTTTTGTTGGTAGGGTGATGTCTCTGCTTTTTAGTACGCTGTCTAGATTTGCTGGAGCAAGTATCTTTTAATTTGTAGCAAAATAGTGAAACAATTAAATGCACAATGAAAATACAGTAATACAAGATTAAGAGATGGGTCAGGGAGAAGCAGGGAATGCAGGGGGGAAGTAGGATTTGCTGTTAATCTAGTAGTAACCTCCAGTATGGAATCCCCTTGTAGGGTCCCCAGGCCAATGGACAGAGCCAGGTTTTCAGGCTCTTGTGGAAGGATAGAGGGTGGGGGCAGATCTCATACTGTGGGGTAGGTTTACTGTTACAGAACCCAATGTTTCCCACAATAAAATCATAGAAACAAATACCTGAGCTCCATTCAGGCATTACTGAAATCAGAATCTCACCACAAGAACACTCTAATTAAGTACTGCCTCTCCACTGTTTATCCAAATGACTTTTTATTTTGCAAGCAATTGCACTTTCAGCACAAGAGAGAATACCTGCATAGGAATGAAGTAGTTGATTTTTCAGTGGTCAACTTCTAACTTTATTTATTTATTATTTATTTGTTTATTTATTTATTTGTCACACTGTATATATAAGTATAAGCATGAAATAACTATACAATATATAAGCATATATATAAGTATAAGTATGTAATAACTATATTAATTGGATATAACGAAAGGAAACAATAGGACAGGAATGGTAGGCACGATTGTGCTCTTATGCCCGCCCTTTACAGACCTCTTAGGAATGGGGTGAGTTTTTGGTTAAAGCTTTGGGGATTTTGGGAAGAGACCACAGAGTCAGGTAGTGTATTCCAAGTATTAACAACTCTGTTACTGAAGTAATATTTTCTGCAATCAAGATTGGAGAGGTTAACATTAAATCTATTGTGTGCTTGTGTTTTGTTGCAATTGAAGCTGAAGTAGTCTTCGACAGGAAGGACATTGTAATATATGATTCTATGAGTTAAACTCAGGTCATGTCGAAGGCGGCGAAGTTCTAAATTTTCTAAACCCAGGATTTCAAGTCTGGTGGCATAAGGTATTTTGTTGTATTCAGAGGAGTGGAGAACTCTTCTTGTAAAATATTTCTGGACACGTTCAATTGTATTGATGTCAGAAATGTGGTATGGGTTCCACACAGTTGAGCTGTATTCAAGAATTGGTCTAGCAAATGTTTTATATGCTCTGGTTAATAGTGTAGTGTTTTTGGAGAAGAAGCTACACAAGATTAGGTTTACAACTCTTAAAGCCTTTCTTGCAATGTAGTTACCGTGGGCTTTGGTACTTAGATCATTTGATATGAAAACTCCAAGGTCTTTAACAGGGTGGGGGTCATCTCTAAGGTAATGTCCATTAAGCTTGTATTTAGTGTTTAGGTTCTTTTTTCCAATATGTAAGACAGAACATTTGCTGGTTGAGATTTGGAGTTGCCAAGTTTTAGACCATTCAGACACAAAGTCTAGGTCTTTTTGAAGGGTAGCTGTATTGTTGGTGGTGTTAAATAGTTTGACATCGTCAGCAAAGAGAACACAATTACTTGTAATATGGTCACAGAGATCATTAATGTATAATATGAAGAGTGTTGGTTAGGGGTGAAATCTAAAAATTTTCCCTGCCGGTTCTGTGGGCGTGGTTTAATCAGTGGGCGTGGCTTGGTGGTCAGATGGCTGGGTGGGTGTGGCCAATAACAAAAAAATAATAAAAACAATAAACAAAGTATAAAAAAACAATAAGAAGTACCAAAAAACAACTTTCACACTTTACACACACACAACACAACACAACTCACTCACACACAATGTAAAAGCAGCTGCACTTCACACTTCACATAGCCACAAAAAGCTCAAAAACCAACTTTCACACATTGTGCAGTTTTCTGAGATTTTGTGTGTTTGTGTAGTTAGAGTGAAACACTACAGAAACACACCAAATCTCAGAAAGCTGCACAAATATTTTATTTTATTATTTTATTATATTTTATTTTATTGTGGACTTCAAATCCCAGACTTACTCAGCCAGCAAAGCCAGCCAGTTGATCACCGAGGAAATAGATTAGGTGAGCGATTGATTCTGTCTGGCTGAAACTGAAACTGCTTTCGGGCTGGAAAGAGAGCCATGCGTTCATCAGTAATCAGGTAAGTGCCTTAGAATCTCTACTCTTACTTGTAAAAAACATGTTTTCTACAAGTAAGAGTACAAGTAAGGTTCTGCTGATGAGGAACTCAGGTGAGATTGCCAGAGGAGACTTTAAATTTTTTTAAAAAAAGTTTAAAGTCTCTGCCGATCTCAGCTGAGGGGCGGGATCCTCAAAGGCTTTTTTTTTTAACTTTTAAAGGCCTGTTTTGGCTCAGCAGAAGCGGGAGGGTGGGGCCAGGGATTTTTGCTACCGGTCCTCCAAACCAGCAGCCGCCATCACTACCAGATAGCGAGATCTGGTCCGATCCGGGAGCATTTTACCCCTGGTGTTGGTCCAAGAACGCTGCCTTGGGGAACGCCACTTTTGACAAGAACAGGATTTGATTGAGCATTGCCAATTTTGACCACTTGTTGTCTGTTTGACAGGAAAGCTGTTATCCAATTGTGGAGGGGTCTTGAGATGCCGTTGGATTTTAGTTTTAGGAGAAGTTTATCATGTACCACTGAGTCAAAAGCTTTACAGAAGTCTATGTAAATTGCATCTATTGCTTTGCCTTGATCAAGATTTGTAGTCCATATGTTTTTGCAGTGAAGAAGTTGTAAATTACATGATATTTTTTTTCTGAAACCAAATTGTTTATTAGAGAGTAGGTTGTTTGTTTCTAGGTGGAGGGTAACTTTGGGTAGTTAACTTTATTTTAAACCATTAACTTTTTTGGGGGGGGGAAGCATACTCCCTCCTCTCCAAAAATAATGGAAAAGGAAAAAACACCCAAAAATATGGCTGCTGAGACGACCTTAGTTGTTCTTTATTAAATTACAATGTAGCAGCTTTAAAATTATTTGTTTGTGCAAATGTGCATCAGAACAGAATAGCATAGAATTTTTTATTGGCCAAGTGTGATTGGACACACAAGGAATTTCTCTTGGTGCATATGCACTCAGTGTACAGTGTACAGTGTACATAAAAGATACCTTCACAATCATAAGGTACAACACTTAATGATAGTCATAGGGTACAAATAAGCAATTAGGAAACAGTCAATATCAATATAAACCGTAAGGATACAAGCAACAAAGTTACAGTCACACAGTCATAAGTGGAAGGAGATGGATGATGGGAACGATGAGAAGATTAATAGTAGTACAGACTTAGTAAATAGTTTGACAGTGTTGAGGGAATCATTTGTTTAGCAGAGTAACGGCATTCAGGAAAAAACTGTTCTTGTGTCTAGTTGTTCTGGTGTGCAGTGCTCTGTAGCATTGTTTTGAGGGTAGGAGTTGAAACAGTTTATGTCCAGGATGTGAGGGGTCTGTAAATATTTTCACAGCCCTCTTTTTTACTGGTGCAGTATACAGGTCTTCAATGGAAGGCAGGTTGGTAGTGATTGTTTTTTCAGCAATTCTAATTATCCTCTGAAGTCTGTATCTGTCTTGTTGGGTTGCAGAACCAAACCAGACAATTATAGAGGTGCAGATGACAGACTCAATAATTCCTCTGTAGAACTGAATCAGCAGCTCCTTGGGCAGTTTGAGCTTTTGGAGTTGGCGCAGAAAGAACATTCTTTGTTGTGCTTTTTGATGATGTTTTTGATGTTAGCTGTCCATTTTAGATCTTGCGATATGGTAGAACCTAGAAATTTGAAGGTTTCTACTGTTGATACTGTGTTGTTTAGTATTGTAAGCAGTGTAAGTATGGAAGGTTTTCTCCTAAAGTCTACCACCATTTCTACGGTTTTGAGTGTGTTCAGTTCCAGATTGTTCCGGTTGCACCATGAGGCTAGTCGTTCAACCTCCTGTCTGTATGTGGATTGATCATTGTCTCGAATGAGATTGATCACTGTTGTGTCATCTGCAAACTTCAGTAGTTTAACAGATGAATTGTTGGAGATGCAATCATTGGTATACAGAGAGAAGAGAAGTGGGGAGAGCAATCAGCTTGGGGGGGGATGCTAATTGTACAGGATCTGATGTGAGTCTGCTTAGCTTCATCTGCTGCTTCGTGTTTGTTAGGAAGCTTATGATCCACCTACAAGTCTGTTCAGGTACCTGTACCTGGTTTAGCTTAGTTAGAATAATGTGTGGAACGATGGTACTGAAGTCTACAAAGAGGACCCTTGCATAGGTCTTTGGAGATTGTTGTAGGATGTAGTGCAGAGCCATATTAACAGCATCATCTGTTGATCTATTTGCCCAGTATGCAAACTGAAAGGGATCTAACAGCGGATCCGTGATCGTTTTCAAGTGGGACAGCACTAGCCTTTCAAAGGTTTTCATGATTACAGATGTTAGAGCAACTGAACATTTAGAATGCTCTAAAGAAGCCCACCATTCAAGTCATTCAGTTCCTTGATGGTGGGCTTCTTGGCACTGGGATGATGGTAGAGTGTTTGAAGCAAGAAGGAACATAGCATATCTCTAGTGATTTATTGAAAATATGGGTGAAGATGGGGCCAACTGGTCAGCACAGACTTTTAAGCAAGAAGGAGTTATCTTGTCTGGGCCTGGAGCTTTTCCTGGCTTTTGTCTGTGAAATAAGTTTTGCACTTTCTTTTCTGTGATCACTAGGGGTTGTGAACCCAATGGGATGGGGTCAATTGTAGAAGGCTTGGCTGTTGTTGATGTGTCTGAGATGGGGGTTTTGGAGATAGTGGCTGTAGTTTCCTTTCAAACCTGCAGTAAAACACCCTCAGGTCATCTGCCATTTGTTGATTTCCTTCAGCCTGGGAAGGAGGTTTGCCATAACCGGTGATATTTTTAAGAGTTTTCCACATACTTGCTGGTTCATTTGTTGAGAACTGATTCTTTAGCTTTTCAGAGTAACTTCTTTTTTCTGCTCTGATCTCCTTTGTTAATACATTTCTGGCCTAATTGTATAGCATTTTATCATCTTTTCTGTAGGCTTTCTCTTTGGAATGATGTAGCTGCTTAAGTTTAGGTGTGAACAAAGGTTTGTTGTTACTGTGTATTTGCAAATTCCTGGTCGGTACACATAGGTCTTCACAGAAGCTGACATATGATGTTACAGTATCTGTGAGTTCATCCAGGTCTGCAGCAATATCTTCAAAAATATTCCAATCAGTGCAGTCAAAGCAAGCCTGTAGCTTTAACTTTGCCTCCTCAGTCCAAGTCTTCACTGATTTAATTGTTGGTTTTGTGGTTTTAAGTCTTTGCTTCTAAGCAGGTACAAGGTGAATCATGCAATGATCAGAGTGTCCTATAGCTGCTTGTGGTAAAGACCGATAAGCATCTTTTAGTGTTGTGTAGCATTGGCCTAAAGTATTCTTGCCTCTAGTGGGACAATTGACATGCTGAAAGTATTTTGGTAGCTCTTTCCTTAAGTTTGCCTTGTTTAGATCTCCCAAAATAATGGCCGGTGAATCGGGGCATTTGGCTTCAGCCTTCATAATTTGGCCAGCTAGAGTTTGTAATGCATTGTTTACACAGTCTTTTAGTGGGACATAAACAGCAATTAAAAGAAATGAGGAAAATCCACGAGGCAAATAGTATGGTTTGCAGTTTATAATTAATGTCTCTAAGTTTTCATCACAGAATTTATATATTATAGTTATATCCTGAGATCAGCTGTTTTGATATATAAGCATAAGCCTCCTCCCTTCTTTTTACCAGATGCTTCTGCAATTCTGTCTCATTATTGAATCTGAAACCCTGGGATATGTAGGCTTCAGAGAAGCATAGGGCTGCTGAATTGTAAAAATTAGAATTGTATCTGTTTAAAAGGAATATTTCATCCATCTTCTTAGCAAGTGAACATACGTTGGTTAGGAAAATTGAAGGCAGAAGAGTTTTATTTCTCCTATTCCTTAACCAGTTTAAAATTCCCGCCCTTTTACCTCTCTTTCTCTGTTTCCTCCATTTGGGTAATCAATGGCTCTGGGAAAATTGCTTCTTCCTGTGTTAAAATCTCCCTGCGTTTGTAAGGAGGGGGCGGGGATCACAGAAAGCTGCTCCTTAAAGAAACTATGCTTAATTTTTAGCAGATGGTCTCGTGAGTATAAAATCCATAATAAGTCACAGAGAATAATAAAAAAATTAAAAAAACTATTAGAGAGCATTTCACCATAGCAGCCTTCGGCGGCACCATCTTGGATCATCCAGCTTCATTCTTTAACTGTTCCATGAATAGGATAGCTGATTTTAGTTGATTTGAGTGTGATCTGAACAGAAATGTTTGGAATGTTTGTTCTAAACATGGCCAAAAATGGAAATATTTTTTGGGGGTGGGGGGAAATGGATTGAAACACTGTTTTGTTTACTTATGCTCATTATTTTGGGTAGAAGTGTTTCAAATCTCTTTCATTCTGTTTTAGCTGCTATGATTAAATGCCTTATCTCTTCCAATTGGATTCTTATCTTTTCTCATTAGACCAATATCGCTGGACAACTGGTTGTATCCTTACTACGAGAAGAGCAAGAGGTAAAGTACAATCAGACTTGCAATATTCAGCCAATCTTAATAAAAGTAGGTTGGCCTACTTAACAGAGCGAAGTTGAATCTACTGCAGGTGATGATATTTGTCACCCAGCCTGACTAGCAGAGCATTTACAGAACAGGCTCTCATTTGCTTAAAAGATCCTTGTTATGCTGCCTGCAATGACTGCAATGCACACATCAGGAAAGGGCACCAGCTATCTTATGACATCAGGTGCTCAAGTAAAGATGAATGTTTAGGCATCATTCAGGTTACCCTTCCGTTGCTTGTAGCCCTGGACAGTGTAAATAAGAACAAGATTCTTGTGCAGTGTCAAAGCAGCTATCGGGGCAACTGCAAAGTGATCCAAAGGCGTCTGATAGAAATCAGATGATGTCTTTGGATGAGCACCATTTAGAAGATTCTGGTGATTTTTCCATCTGGTTGCCCCAACTACTAAATCATCACAAGCACAATCTCCAGTAGGTAGGTGGTGCCCTCTCTGTATTGCCAGTGCAGGGAGAAACTGTTGGGAATCCTATAAGAAATATGACCCCACACTGACATTCATTTCATCTCCATTGAAACTGAATTGGATTCAGTTAAGGTAGACTGCAGTTCTCGCCACAGCCTCTTCATCATAATGCGAGGATACCCAAGATTCAGTAGCCAAGGTACTGGATGAGGCTAACACGGCAGATAAGCTAAGTTTACTCCTGAGCCACATAGTTGAGAGCTGGCTCTCCCGGAGATTTTCTTATTCCTGGATTTCTTATTTGAGAGATAGAGAACAGTGAAGTCTCCTGATCTGAGAACCACAGTTTACAGATTCCCTTGGTTCATGCTGGCATTTTTCTGTATACTGAAGAATTCATCAAAGTGAATTTCAGATGCAGAGAAGGGAACAACCTCAAGTAAGCATATATATTGATTCAGGATGAAAACAAATTCTGTTCCTGTTGTTAAATTATATGCCTCCAAACTTCTCTAAATAAATGATTGATAGTTTGATTAGGTGCCATCAAGCCAGAGTCAACTCTCAATAACCATACAGATAGATTTTCTCCATGTTATTCTGTCTCCAACCTTGTCCTTCAGGTCTTCCAACGGTGCATCAACTGTCACTGTAATTCAGTCCATCCCCCTTGCTGGTAGCGCTTTTGTCCTTTTATCTTCCATTGGGAAGTTTGGCCATTTCTGGGAAGGATATTGAAGTACATCAGTTGACCCACTTTTGCGTAGCTTTACAATAATTGATTACAGGTAGTCCTCAATTTATGACCACGATAGAGCTCAAAATTTATGCTGCTAAATGAAACATTTGTCAAGTGAGTTTTAGCATATTTTATGACCTTTCTTGCCATAGTTAAGTGAATCACTGCAGTTGTTAAGTTAGTAACATGGTCGTTAAATGAATCTGGCTTCTCCATTGATTTTGCTTGTCAGAAGGTTACAATACGTGATCAAATGACCTTGGGACACTGCAAACTTCATAAATATGAATCAGCACCTAAATTTTGATCATATGACTATGGGAATGTTTCAACGGTGTTGTAAGGACGACTCTTTTCAGTGCCATTGTAATTTTCAACAGTCACTACATGAACTGTTGTCACAAAGGTGCACTTTTTCAAGAGGCAACTGGACTTTCCGTTTTTTCTTTGAAGACGTTTCGCTTCTCATTCAACAAGCTTCTTCAATTCTGATTGGATGGTGGGGAGTGGAAGATTTAGCAGTCCATCAGCATTTAAAAGACAAAGGCCAGTCCTTTGAAGACAACAAAGTCCACAGACAGAGAGGACTGTTGGTCTGAAAGAACGGTTAAAGGGGTCATCTGTGTCAAAATTGAACAGCCCTCTCTCAAAAGAGGGGGAGGGATATATCATCATCTATCTCCAATCTACAACACAGTCCTTTCAGCAGTTCCAAGAAGTGGTGAAGTTCATTTTTTTTTTACTACTGGTTCTGTGGGCGTGGCTTGGTGGGCGTGGTGTGGCTTGGTGGGCATGGCAGGGGAAGGATACTGCAAAATCTCCATTCCCACCCCACTCCAGGGAAAGGATACTGTAAAATCTCCATTCCCACCCCAGTCTGGGGACAGCTAGAGGTGGTATTTGCCGATTCTCTGAACTACTCAAAAATTTCCACAGTTCTCCAGAACCTGTCAGAACCTGCTGAATAGCACCCCTGCTCCACACTCATTTGCACCACTCAGACGACCCTGACAACAGATGAAACTTCCAGTGGCCTCAACGACTCTCTAAAAGAATGCAAATGACCAGCTGTCTACAAGGAGTATAAATCCTTCCGTTCCCCACCATCCAGTCAGAGCTGAAGAAGCTTCTTGGATGAGAAGCAAAATGTCTTCAAAGAAAAACCAAAAAGTCTTTTTTCTCTTGGAAAAAAAGCACTTTAGGACAACCATGGCCTGGATGACTGAGAATCTGCCAGACATTTAAATGATTTGCTGTAAGTTGAGGATTACCTGTATTAGTTTTAGTAGTAGTCAGACAAATTAGAACAGTTGATTGACAAACTTGGCTTTCCCTGGGAAGGACCTGGGTTCTAGATACCCAATAATAAATGAGATTAGAATTGCTTATAGGCTAGTGGGCTTCATTACTGCAGAAGATTTTCAGAATCAAGAACTATGCAAGGTGGGAAGAAAGGGCAGCTGAGAAAGGGTCCAACGGGGACAAAGACAGGCTGGAGGTGAATGGTAAGAGAAAGAGCTGTCAGGGTTTAGAGACTGCCTCGGGCAGTAGAACTGATAGGCAAGGAAAGACACTGGTAGCCAAGGAAGCAGGCAGATGGTCAAGCTGGCAGAAGCGGACATTACTAGAATAGCGAAAAACTGTTATGAAGAGTAGAGAGAATGTGCCAGGTGAAGCAGATAGGCAGACACAATAGCCAAACTAGCAATGGAAGGCAGACTGGCACAGTGAGAAGAGATGGCATTAAGAGTTGAGAAACTGCACCAGATGATGGAAAACAGAGGAGGAGGCAGGCAAACAAGCGGTTCAAGAAAGGGCTAGAAGTGACACATCTATTCCCTTTGATCAATTGTCAGGTACAATAGGCACAGAGAGAGGAGACTAGAAGATGGTCAACATGTAAAGAATGGGCAGGCAACCGTGGCAAAACTTCAGTTATGCCTTTGGCAAAATTTAATAAAGTTCAGAGTTGAGGAAGTGTTTGAAGTCTGCCCCCAAACCCCTATTAGGCCTTGAATGCATACATACATTGCTGTGCAGTGGCACAGTGGTTAGAATGCAGTACTGCAAGCTACTTCTGCTGGCTGCTGGCTACCTGCAATTTGGCAGTTCGAATCTCACCAGGCTCAAGGTTGACTCAGCCTTCCATCCTTCCAAGGTGGGTAAAATGAGGGCCCAGATTGTTGTGGGCAAGATGCTGACTCTGTAAACTGCTTAGAGGGCTGGAAAGCAAGGTTCTCCAACCGTGGCAACTTTAAGACTTGTGGACTTCAACTCCCAGAATTCCTCAGCCAGAAAAGCTGACTGAGGAACTCTGGAAGTTGAAGTCCACAAGTCTTAAAGAGACCAAGGTTGGAGACCCCCGCTGTAAAGCAGTGTGAAGCAGTATATAAGTTGAAGTGCTATTGCTATTTCTTTCTTAAAAGTAAAAGGCATTTGTAGAGACGAGACTAATAATATATCCCTGCTCCCCAATACAGGTAGTCCTCAACTTACAACTCAACTTTATATAGTAGAGCATTCAATGTTACAATGGCACTGAAAAAAGTGACTTATGACCATTTTCACACTTATGCGAAATAAGTGCAGCATCTCCATGGTCATGTGATTAAAATTTGGACTCTTTGCAACAAAATCATATTTATGACAGTGCCAGAGTCATGCGATTGCCTTTTTGCAACCTTCTGACAAACAAAGCCAGATTCACTTAACAACCATATTAGTAGCTTAAGAACTGTAGTGATTCATTTAACAACTGTGGCAAGAAAGATTGTATAAGAGAGTTAAATTCACTTAATAATTGTCTTGCTTAACAGCAGAAATATTGAGCTCAATTGCGGTCATAAGTTTACCTGTATTCTCACAAAAGAAACCTCAGGTACAGGATCATTGCTTCCATTTTACAATATTTAAATTGTAATTGGAGGGATTACAATACAAAACAAAAAGCCATAATTAAAAAACAATTCTCCAGACTACACAATCCCTCCCCACAACCCATTCAACCCCCCAAAAAAACCTGTTATGTCCATGACTTTTCGGACCATCTAACTGTTCACATGCCTTGTATGCAACTAATACTACAGTAACATCCTGGCATTTTCAACTTTTTTTTAGTTTTGTAAAAATGGAAGTGACCTATTCAAGAGTTATTTGATCTTGTAGTACTGTTAGCAGAATACAAGCAAGAGGGGCTAAACAGGGCTGAGTATTCAGTTTAAAAATGAAGGTGAGATTTAATTCTTTTGTCTGATTATTTGATTCCTGCCAAGAATCCAAAATGAAGAAGAAAGGCAGGTTTAATTACAAATCATCTGAAGCAATATGATTCAATAATTCAGTTATTTCTTACAAAATTGGAACTGTCATAGCAAAATGAAGTCTGGGGAATTCAACTGAAGTAACCCTTCTCTATCTATGATCTGTCTTGACATCATGCTACTCCATCTAGAATAGTTAATTACTGCTATCAGGCTGATATCTTCAGATCCATCAATCACATTATATACAAAAGTTAGGAAATAGATGTCTCCTATCTATTACTGTTTATGTTGGCTTACTTGTGGGACTAAGTCTGCATGGCTCAGCTGCTCATAAGAGATGTTGTATAATACAGTACTACTAGGATTTCTCAATTTTTCAGTACTCTACATTCTTTTAAAAAACAGATGAAATAAAATTTAAAATGCTCCCACTTTTTTAACTCCAGTCTTCCCAATCTTCCCTCTTTATTTACTTCTCGCATACAGAGTGCACATCACACCATCACACTCTCCAAATTTCCTGGCTCTATTAATCCAAAGCAGTAGCTGATATACAGAATTTTCTCAAAGATCTATTAACTTTTTCTGCGGTTAGGAAGACTTAGTAACTTGTGGTTCCCAATGCTGTGGAATCTTCTCCCTCCCCGCAGGTCAGGATGACCTCATTATTTCCAAACTTCTGAAAAGCTGGTTAATCCAATATTCCTGGAGACCCCAGGGGACTGGTGAACTGGCTCTGTTATTATTAACACCCTTCACCCAGTGGAGGGATTCAAATAATTTAACAACGGGTACTCTGCTCTAATGACCAGCTGGGTAGGCGTGGCTCGGTGGTCATATTACCGTGTGGGTGTGGCCAACTCAACGTCACTAACAATGATGGCTGCTTCACTTTAGGTGTTACAATGTAATAACATTTAACCAGAGAGGCAGTTTCTGTAAGCAGGGCGATAAAGATTAGGCTAGAAACAACTCCAGAATGTTTCCTTCCAGCCTTCCTTATAGGATTAGCCCTGCAAAGTGGAAAAAGAGCAAAATGGTTCTCCTAACTGCTTAAAAAATTTAACAACCGGTTCTCCCAAATAGGTGCGAACTGGCTGAATCCCACCACTGCCTTCACCTATTAATGTTGTTTTAGCTGTTCTTATAGTTTTTAATATTTTATTTTTTTGTTATTGGTAACCATTTTAGATACTTCTAAATCATTAGAACCACGGTGGCACAGTAGTTAGAATGCAGTATTGCAGGCTAACTGTGCCCACAACCAGGAGTTTGATCCTAACGGGCTCAAGGTTGACTCAGCCTTCCAAGGTCAGTAAAATGAGGATTCAGATTGTTGGGGGTTACATGCTGACTCTGTAAACTGCTGTAAAACACTGTGGATCTAGTATATAAGTCTAAGTGCTACTACTATTGCTATAGTCCTGTTGTATGACTCCCAGAGTCACTTCTGAGATGAGCAGCTATGTAAATTAGGTAACTAAACTAGGAGAACTTGGAAAAATTTCATCTTCAAAAACTGCACTAGTCTTGTCAAGTAGACTTCATTACAATATGCCAGATCATCAAGAAGGGATAGAAGATGTCTTTCCTTTGTCTCCACTCTAATACAATTTCTAACCTCTACTAAAACCAGAATATTACAACTTTAGCTGACCTTAAAGTTGATCTCAAAAAGCATATTTTAGCATGAGTGTAACTCAGGGGTGTCCAAACATGGCAACTTTAAGACTTGTGGACTTCAACTCCCAGAAGTCTTAAAGTTGCCAAGTTTGGACACCCCTGGTATAACTGTATTCAAAACTCAGTTGAAAGTACAAGAAGCTGAATTCAGCTTGAACAAAGACTGGAAAACATAACTAAAATGGTTGAAGTTAATATTTGGGAAGAAAGTTTGAACTGGATGAACACCAGCATTTGCTTTCTTTTTTTAAATCTTGCTATTATTTTTGTGAATCTGGGCATAGAAACTGGATTCTGGCAAATTGTACTGTTCACCACTAGTCTGGGCCTTTTAGTTCAGTCAGTAAGAAAGGCACAGAGGTAGACTATGATTTCCAAAGACAAAAGAGAAAAAAACTCTTCCAGAACTAGATTTAGCTAAGAAATTCAAGCTACTTCTCAACTTGGAAGATTTCAATTTATTTCTGAAACCATTCTGTTTAAGCTCTGGGTACTCATGCATCTTTAATGATATGTTCCTATTAGCTTGCATATTGATAGAAGTAGGATTTGATGGGTCCAACCTAGTTTATTCAATCCCTTTTTAAATGTTCTGAAATTCAGAACATTGGGGGAGTTTGTTAACAGCCAGAGGCCTGAAGAGTAATAATATATTGAAATTGTCTCAATGTTTTCCTTTCAAAATGTTCTGCTTACAATTACCTGCTGCTTTTATTCTAAGCCTGTAATTTCAGCATTGTACACCATACATATTTACAGTATGAATAAAAATGATCTGTAGTTTAAAAAAACAAACAAACCCTCAGTTGCAGAAAGATGGTGCCTGTTGTGCCTCGTCTTCCCTCCTCTTCTCAGCCGGGCCCCTCCCTCCTCCTGCCAGGCCTGCTATCAGATTCAGAGTCTGATAATGAAGAGGAACAGTCTGGCATGCCTCCAGCCCCCAGCCCTGGCACCATGCCTGTACAGAATGTCAGGAATGAACAAACAAACCTCACTCCTACAGCGTGTGAGCACGAAGCCAGCCACGTGCTAGAATTGCCAGCAGCAGATCCAGAGGAAGGGAATTCACAGTGGACGGATCCCCACTTCCGGAGATCTGAGAGGCGACGTCAGCAGAAGGAAGAGAGGGGCAGGCCTGGATAAGTGCTGAGTCATGGAGCCACACCCCATGGCCTATATAAAGGACCAGCTTGAGTCAAGCACCTTTGAGTCAAGCAAAGTCTCATCTGGTTTGCTGAAGTCACACCTTGGATTCCTGCCTGCCCTGAGAAATCTGAAAGGAATTTGGCAAAGCTGCAGAGGCTTCGTGGCCACGCTTGATACAGACTTTCCAGACCCGGTCGTCAGAGGGGGAGGGGGACTTTTCTCGAGCCTTTAGGAGTGCAAAAATGGTCTAGCCTGGGCTCCAAAGGCCCTCCAGAGGCCAGAAATGGGCCCGTTTCTAGACTTCTGGAATTTCTGGGAGGCCCATTTTTTGCCCTACCAGAGCCTCTACACGGGCACTACACTTACCTGGCATCCAAAATGGGCCATGTAGAGACTCCTGGGTGGGGTAGGCGGGGCCAGCCAGACCTTGCAACTACCGGTTCGGCAAACCAGATGTAAAACTAGCATCCGGTTCACCCGAACTGGTGTGAACCAGGTGAATCCCATCCCTGCTCCTAGCCAAATTTCCACATTTTCAAAAAGAGAGTTTATTCAGTTTTAACAATGTGATTAATTTGCAATACAAAATGACGAGATTGAAAATAGTACAGACTTTTTCCCCTTCATCATCTTTGTCCCTTGCTAAAAGTTAAAAGACCCAACTTTTTGGTGGGGTGGTTACGTTGCTGAACTAGAAACAAGGAGATTGTGTTTAAATGCCTAACCTACTTCACAGGATTGTTGTCACAGGGAAAAGAAGAGGTAGGAGCATTATGTATTCTGACTTGAATTGTCTAGCATTAAGGCAAAGTGATACAATTACAAGTAGTCCTCGACTTACAATAGTTCATTTAGTGACCATTCAAAGTTACAATGGAACTGAAAAAAATGACATGACCATTTTTCACACTTATGACCTTTGCAGCATGCCTGTGATCACTTGATTTACATTCAGATGCTTGACAATTTACTCACATTTATGACATTTGCAGTGTTCTGGAGTCATGTGATCCCATTTAGTGACCTTCTAACAAGCAAAGTCAGTGGGAAAACCAGATTTACTTAACAATCATGTTACTAATTTAAAGAACTGCAGTGATTCACTTAGCAAATGTGGTGATAAATGTCGTAAAATGGGGCAAAACTCACTTAACGAATTTCTCACTTAGTGTCGTGTCCCACTCCTCCGCTGACGGCCGGGTCAGGGAAATCCGAATCAGGCTTGCCTCTGCAGCTCTGCCCAAAGTCCTAGCAAAGTCCTCAGAGCAGGCAGGAGACCAGTAAGTGACTTCAGCAAGATAAATTTGACTTTGCCTGACTCAGAGAATGCCAGAAAGCAGATCCTTTATATAGGCCATGGGGTGTGGCTCCATGACTCAGCACTCATTAAGGCCTGCCCCCCCTTCCTTCTGTTGCCTCTGCCTATACAATCTTCTGATGCGAGGATTACTCCAATCAGCTGTTGGAAGTAAACTTTCCTCAGGCTCACATGCTGTGGAGGAGGGGGAGGGGTCTAGCTGCTCTGTTTGCCTGGGCATGGAGACAGGGCTGGGGCCGGGGGGTGCTCCCTCCTCTGCAGCTTGTCTGGGCATGGAGCCAGGACTGGGGCCGGGAGGCATACATTCCTCTGTGTTCGGGAGCAGATAAGGAGACCCCGGCTGTGGTGAGAGCGGACAAGACACAACACTTAGCGACATAAATTTTAGGCTCAGTTGTGGTCGTACATTGAGAACTACCTATATTCATTTCAGTTACTTAAAATATTTGCATGGCCACCTATCTTACGCATCACAACTCTGGGTGGCTCAGAAAGCCACAATAAAACTCATCAGGAGAGTAAAACCATCCTACAAAAAAGAAGAAAACCAACATCCCTCAATTGATCCATAATTTTAGGCTCCAGCTTCACCTTATACCAGGGCCTGAGGGAAGAGGCAGCTTTTCAATGATCGTAAACATAAATATAATAGTGTCATCTGAAATTCTCTGTCAATTAACACATCTATCTTCTTTACACAGTAATGTGTCTCTAGGTAGGAGGTCTGATCCTTTTTTATTAATCGATGTAGCTTCCCTCTTGTCAACTGAGGAAAAAAATAAGTGACACTTTGGAATTAAATGAACATTGCTATCTTAAAAAAAAAAAAAAAAAGGAAGAAACTTGTTTCTTAGAAACAGACCTGAAGGGCCTTTATTTAAAACTATCAGTTGGACGTCTTTGATTGCAAAGTCCTCAGAGAGATATTAACCCCACACACACCCAGAGAGAGAAAGAAAGAAAGAGGGAGAGGGAGAGGGAGATGGAGGGAGGGAGGGAGGGAGGGGGAGAGAGAGACAGAGAGGGAGGGAGGGAGGGAGGGAGAGAAGGAATCACCACATTACAAAAAAGATGTCGAGATTTTGAAAAAAGTGCAGAGAAAACTAAGTATGATGATTAAAGTCCATAAAACATATGAAGAACAGTTGCAAGAAAAGGACTAAAGATGATAGCACTTTTCCAGTATTTGAGGGCCTGCCACAAAAAAGAGGGGGTCAATTTATTTTCCAAAGGACCAGTAGGCAAGACAAAAAGCAATGGATGGAAACTAATCAAGGAGAGAAGCAACCTGGAATTAAGGAGAAACTTCCTAACAATCAGAATAATTAACCAGTGGAAGAGCTTTCCTTCAGAAGTCATGGGTGCTTCATCACTGGAAGTTCTTAAGGAAGAGACTAGACAGACACCCTGTCTGAAATTGTGTAGGGTCTTCTGCTTGAGCAGGAGGGTTAGACTAGAAGACCTCCAAGGATCCTTCCGACTTATTCTTTAATGCTTTCCACCAAAGAAAGCCAGTAAAGGCAATCAGAGAAGGGGCGGGAGGAAGGCATGGCGGAGAAACCGAGATGGAAGACTAGGAGGCAAAACAAGAAGAGTTCTTTACAAGAAGAGTTCTTCATTCCTCTAAAAACAACAAAATACTTTATCCCACCAGACTTGAAATCCTAGGCTTAGAAAACTTGGAACTCCGTCGCCTTCGACAAGACCTGTTTAACTCATACAATCATCTATTGTAATGTCATTCCTGTTAAAGACTACTTCAGCTTTAATTGCAATAACACAAGAGCTACCAATAGATTTAAACTTAATGTCAACCGCTTTAATCTAGATTGCAGAAAATATGACTTCTGTAACAGAATCACCAGTGCTTGGAATACTTTACCTGACTCTGTGGTCTCTTCCCATAATCCTAAAAGCTTTAACCAAAAACTTTCTACTATTGACCTCACCCCATTCCTAAGAGGATCATAAGGGGCGTGCATAAGCGCACAAATGTGCCTACCGTTCCTGTCCTATTGTTTTTCTTTTTCTTCTTCTTATATATATATAAATATGCTTATTCCTCCTAATATTTACTCATATATATGTTTATATACTATATAATCTTTTTGTATGACACTTATATATATTGTTGTGACAAAATAAATAAATAAATAAAATAAATAAAAAGCAAAACGTTGCTTTGAAAGGAAAACCGCCCTTTCTGATTCAAGAGGCGTTTTGGGGAGGCTGGAAAGGCCTCCTTTCAGCTGCAGGCTACCAGTTTGGGGGCTCACAAAAGACCGTGTGTGTGTGTGTGTGTGTGTGCGCGCGCGCACGTGCACAGTTTTAAAAATTTTGGAAGTGGTTTGTCATTACCTCTATGAGAAGTTTTATATCCAAATAACCCCCGCAATAAGTTACCCAGATTTAATGCACACATCAAAAGATAAAGTCTGCAAACACACACACACACACACACTCCTTCCCTCCCTCCTTCCCATAGATGCTTCCACACTTCTAGAGAAGCTCCCCCTAGGTGGGTTCAGTGCAGGGGTGAAATTCAGCAGGGTCTGACAGGTTCTGGTAGCAGAAATTTTGAGCAGTTTGGAGAACTGGCAAATACTACCTCTGGCTGGCCCCAGAGTGGGGTGGGAATGGAGATTTTGCAATATCCTTCCCCCAGGAGTGGGGAGGGAATGGGGATTTTGCAGTAACCTTCCTCTGGAGTGGGGTGGGAATGGAGATTTTGCAGTATCCTTCCCCTGCCATGTCCTCCAAGCCACATCCATCAAGTTGCACCATGCCCACCAAGCCATGGCCACAGAACCAGTGGTAAAAAAAAATTGGATTTCATTGATTCAGTGGCTAAGACACTAAGCTTATCGATCAGAAAGGTTGGTAGTTCGGTGGTTTGAATCCCTAGTACAAGTCTTCTGCGTGAGCAGCGGGTCAGACTAGATGACCTCCAAGGTACCTACCAACTCTGTTACTGTTATACTGTTATACATTTCTCTGCAGCCTGCCCCTAAAAGCAAACTGCTTTGCTTTTAGGAATAAATATTTTTTCTTTCCTCCCAGCTCTCCAGATCTCATTTTTATTTTGAAGGAATCCCAAATTATTCTTCTGACACCTCCTTCCTAAGTCTGAGAGAAAATCAATGGCACAAGGTCACCTAGCTCACTCTGCCTAAGATGGGACTAAAATTCGGAATCTCCTTGTTTTTAGACTGATTGACTGACTACCGGTAGTCCTCAATTGAACGACCGCAATTGAGCCTAAATTTTCTGTTGTTAAGCGAGACATTTGTTAAGTGAGTTTTGCCCCCTTTTACGACTTTTCTTGCCACAATTGTTAAGCGAATCACTGCGGTTGTTAAGTTAGTAACCTGGTTGTTAAGTGAGTTTGGTTTCCCATTGAGTTTGCTTGTTAGAAGGTTGCAAAAGATGGTCACATTACCTTGGCACACAACAATGGTCATAAATATGAACTGATTGCATTTGAATTTTGATCACATGATCATGGGGATGCTGCAAAGGTCGTAGCTGTAAAAAAAGGTCATAGGTCAGATTTTTCCGTGCCGTTGTAACCTTGGTCACTCAACTAACTGTTGTAAGTCGAGGACTATCTATATAGCATCAAAGTAGGGCAGGTGAGGCCCTTTCTTTGTATAATTCTCAATATTGTTCCTGTGGAATGGCTTTGGTGATGTCGTGTCCCACTCCTCCGCTGACGGCCGGGTCAGGGAAATCCGAATCAGGCGTGCCTCTGCAGCTCTGCCAAAGTCCTAGCAAAGTCCTCACGGCAGGCAGGAGACCAGAAAGTGACTTCAGCAAGATATGTTTAGACTTTGCCTGATTCAGAGAATGCCAGAAAGCAGGTCCTTTATATAGGCCATGGGGTGTGGCTCCATGACTCAGCACTTATCCAGGCCTGCCCCTCCCTTCCTTCTGACGCCGCCGCCTATCAATTCTTCTGAAGCGAGGGTCACTCCAGTTGGCAGCTGTTGATAATTGACCTCCCTCAGGCTCACATGCTGTGGGGGAGGGGGAGGGGTCTAGTTGCTCCGTTTGCCTGGGCATGGAGCCAGGGCTGGGGCCGGGAGGTGCTCCCTCCTCCGCAGCCTGTCTGGGCATGGAGCCAGGGCTGGGGCCAGGAGATGCCCCCTCCTCCTCAGCCTGTCTGGGCATGGAGCCAGGGCTGGGGCCGGGAGGCATATTAGGACATTCCTCAGTGTTCGGAAGCAGATAAGAAGACCCCGGCTGCGGTGAGAGCGGGCAAGACACAACAGGTTGAAGGAGCAGAACCTAAAGTTACTAAGTAAATTCTGGAATTGAGTGACAATTTTAATGTGGTATTTTTACCGCACATAGCCTGTCAAAGGGCTTGAGAAATGAGGCTTCAATTATTTAAAAGAAAAAAAAAACCTGATTACTTCTAATACTGCCCATTTCTTTATTACTTATTTGCAGTGTCTTTTGGCATCACCCAGCCATCCCTGCCTCAGCATACAGCCTATCTTTATTACTTTGGTATTAGCACAGCAATGATTGGATGATGCTATTAAAAGGCTATAATGAGTAGCTAATTTCTATTCCAGGATCAAAGCAGGGGGACAAAAGAGATGATGGCAGCTCCCAGAATGCAGAGCTATTCAATTGTAAAGAGAGAAGGGGAAGGGATTTGGATGAGAATTGATTCCCAAAGCAAAATCTATGGGAAACTGAGGTGAAAGGAGATTTTATTGCACTCCTTATCTGGGCAACACGCTTGCTCTGAAAATTGGACTCCTGGTTTTCAATCTCTTTCTACATATGGAAGACAGTGAAGAGCAGAGAGCGGAAAAAGCGCCAGACGATGCCAGTTCTAATTATTTGAAGCAGTTTGGAGAGGTGGATCTGAAGGAAAGAGTTTGCTTCCCTTCCCAACTTCTCTTTTTTGGGGGCTTAGAAACTACAGGTAGCTCCTTGAGTTACGACTGTAATGAAGCCTGCCCAGTGCAGGCGCAAATCGTAATGGTCATAAAATGGCTCAGTCACATTGGTGGTCGTTAAGTGAACACAGTGGTCGTAAGCACAAATGCCAGTGTTAAGTGGCACCATTTCTTAAACTTTTTGCTCTTAGCACTCTTTCTCACTTCTCCCACTATTTCCCCACAATTATGGAGGATCCCGAATGAGTTTTTGTTTCCTTGGATTAAATTTATCTATATTTACTGTATTAAAAATTAAAACCGATGCCACTGTAATTTATTGAATCATGTAAAACAGCTATTAATCCATTAGATATTAAAATAAATAAAATGGTTTTCAAGAAAAAAGTGAGCAGAAAAGTGACTAACTTAACAAGTGCAGTGATTCACTTAAAAATTGTGGCAAGAAACATTGTAAAATGGAGTAAAACTCACTTAACTGTTTCAGTTAGCAACAGAAATTTAGGGCTCAATTGTGGTTGTAAATTGAGGACTACTTGTACACTCTTGCAGCCAATGAAAGCCAAACCCATACAGGACACACAAACACATACACACACACACACACACACACACACACACAAACATCAGAATGAGGTATCCAGAACTTGCTTTTTTCCCCGCAAGGCTTCCTAAAGGGATACAGTTCTTTTTCTGTTACCACTTCATGTTTTCCCGAAAATAAGACCCTGTCTTATATTTTTTTGAACCCTGAAATAAGTGCTTTGCCTTATTTCCATGCACTCAAAAACCCTATTGAGCTTATTATAGGGGATGTCTTATTTTGGGGGGAAACAGGGTAAGTATAATGGTAATTATTCTTTATAAATACGAAGAACAAATAAACATTTCTCCAACATTTTTCTATACCACCCCAATCTGAAGAACGACATTTTTCTTCGAATTCAAACTTTGAATTCAAATTTGATAATCTTGGGGAATCAAAATAAGTATGACTGTATAACTATGCATGTTCTTTATAGCAATGAAGTGTGTGTGTGTGTGTGTGTGTGTGTGTGTGTGTGTGTTTTCGTAGGTTTTCACGGGTATAGGTATGTAGGTCTTGGCATTTTCGGGTCTTTTCCCGTGTAAGGTTGAGAGTATCTTGGCGACGTTTTGACAAGGTCTCACTCATCATCTTCAGGCTGGTGTCTTCGGCTTCGTGCTTCTCGAGCAAAGAGTGATCGGAGCTGCCGTCTCTCTATAAATACTGGTGGGGAGGTGGGGAGTGTTGCTGTGAGCGGGTTGGTTGGTTGTGTGGTTGCATCTTGATTGGTAGATGGAGTGGGCGTTTGCAGATAGGTCGAGGTGGTCGTAGCAATCGAAACAGCCGACCAATCTGCAAACACCCACTCCATCTACCAATCAGGATGCAACCACAGAGCCAACCAACCCGTTCACAGCAACACTCCCCACCTCGACCAATCTGCAAACGCCCACTCCATCTACCAATCAAGATGCAACCATACAACCAACCAACCTGCTCACAGCAACACTCCCCATCAGTATTTATAGAGAGACGGCAGTTCCGACCACTCTTTGCTCGAGAAGCACAAAGCCGAAGACACCAGCCTGAAGATGATGAGTGAGACCTTGTCAAAACGTCGCCAAGATACTCTCAACATTACACAGGAAAAGACCAGAAAATGCCAAGACCTACACACACACACACTCACTCACACACACACACACACACACACACATGTATAAATACACATATATACATATATACATACACACACACACATAGGTCTTGATTTAGAACAAAAATTTTTTTAATATAAACTTGTCATAATGCCCCAGTTCCTTTAGCACACATAATACTCTTTTGTTAGTTCGGAAGACTTTAGTGTTAAGGTTAATGATCTCCAAGATAGACATCAGTTTGCACTAATTTACTGATGACACCGAGAGAAAGAATATGATCTTTTATACTACTTAAATATCAGCAATTTTCTGGATGGATAAATAAATAGTCCAGGTATTTATCTGCCTATCAGGAAAGAGGTCCCTGATTTTTATTTCTGCTAATTTGAGGAGTGGGAAGGACTTTGGATCAAATTTTAAACTGATCGGATTAGCAACTAGCTATATTGTGCTGTTGCCTAGAACAGACCACAGGAGAAAACGTAGTTGGACCAGCAAGGAAGAAAAGAAATTAGGACAAAACTGAAAAAAGCAGTATTATGGAGTCAATTATAAACCATGGCCAGGGTAGAGGAGGGAAGGGTGGTTAGGGAATGATAGAATATGTTGTGACATGATTCAAAACCCACACCTAATGTATTTGCCTCAGGCATCTGGATGCCAGTACACCAGGGCAAGAGTCGCGTCATGATACCTTATGTCAACATTTTAACACCATTTTGATTTGTTGGCGATGCCTGTACTGCAATCTAATTTTTCACTCCCAATCTAGCACCTCCTTCCACTATATTAAGGGTGCAGTTCTCAGAATTCCCAGTTAGCAGACTGGAAAACTCTCCAGTTCTCATGTCACGGCCTGGAGCTGTCAGGCTAGAAAAGGTTGCTGTATGCTTAAGAAAATCCCATTGAACTCAGAATAGATTTCTGAGCCCCAAAGCCTAAGTTTGCATTGTAAGATGTAATGTGTTCCCTAAAGCAATAATTTTCGTAGTTCTTTCCATTGTAGCTGAGGACAATTATAGTTAAAAAAAAAATAAGCTGACCAATCGTGAAACAACTTGTCAGGAAGTTTTTCATAAACTAATAAAATGAACTACTGAAATGCTATTTCTGCTTTTTTTTTAAATTTGGAGTGTTATTAAAGCAACAGTAAAGGTTAATAGTGGTTTAACACAGGAACCTACTTGAGTAATCTCATTTATGCTTGATAGTAATCTCATTTATGCTGGATCTCATTTATGCTTGATAGGAACCCATCCTGATGGAGACATGTTAAATGAGTCTTTCCTATTGCACAACGAAAAATATTTCCATATGAATGGGGATTTTTATATTGTTTTGTTTTTAGCGAAGGCTGTTTATTTCGTTTTTATTTCTCAAAAGAGCATCACAACTACCATCTTAATGTGACTTTCCAGGCCTGTGAAGTGAATGTTATAAAATTCACAGCAGATGTATCTCTGGTGTGTTAAGTAGATTTCATTGTAAATAAGCCCATTTATCTTTATTTTCCAACAAGGAAATTAAAGGATTTAAATGGTTGTATTAGTTTTTTACCCTTTGTGATATTGGTTCATGAATAATAATTAATTGATTTTTTCTTTCTTCACAGTTATTTCTTGAACTAATATATTGTTCTTTTCCTCTTTTAATTCATTTAATGGGTTGCATTTTAATTTTCTCCATTGGCCTAGAAGACAACTTATGTACTTATGGGGGTTATATTTACAGAGTAAATGGCAGTGGGTGGAATAAATCTGATCCCTTATTCAAATCCTTGCAAACCATTTGCATCATTCCATCTCTATTGCAATAATGTTTGGTTGTGGTGGCCTTTAATGGCTGGCAATAATACCCTGCATTTAATCATAAGTTAAAAGATAGCAATGCATATAATTTTCGTTAAATTGCTCTAATCCAAGGAGATGGAAAGAAACAATTTATGGTGCCTCTTCTATTTAGTTACTTTATATTCATAGGACTTTGAGACACCCATACCTATCTGTTTTTACTGACTCCTTGGAGATGCTAAAAGAAAAACATACAGGGAGATTGCCAAGTATGTGAAAGACTTAATGTGCTGGATCACTTTTACCTTGACAGCTCAGAGGAGTTAAATTATTTCTAGGGGAGAATACCCAATGAACAAGAGTAGAGCTTTAGAGTGAATCTGAGTTCTGTTCACTCTAAAGCAGGAGTCCCCAACCCACCTACCCCTGGCCAGCGGCCTGGTGCTGGGCCACAGGCCACTTGGAACCGGGCTACGGAAGAGATGGGCAAGTGTATATGCAGCTGCATTTGTAAAAGTGGAGTGCACGTGTGAAACCATTCTCTTCCCCCTCTCCCCACGGCCTCTGTCGCCTCTGAGGGAAATATTTGGGGACCGCTGCTCTAAAAGAATAAGTCATCAGATCAAAAGACAGTCTCTCTCTCCCTCTCATCCATCCTATCAGGGATGAACCAATAGAGCAGGGGTGTCAAACTTGATTTCATTAAGGGCTGTATTGTGTCATTGTGTTTGACTTTGGGGGGGCTGGATGGGCATGGCCGGGGTGGGCATGGCCAGCTTCACGTCACTCATGTCAGAGCATCTGTAGTGACCCAGGCAGGGCTGGGACATCCTCCTGCAGCCCTCTGCCAGCAAAAACAGAGCCAAGGCTCTGTTTTTGCTGGTAGAGATACCATGGGCCAGTCCTTCACTATTTCCACTGTAGATCTGGCCTGTGGGCTTTGAGTTTGACACCCCCAAGCTATAGTCTACCTACTCCTTATCTTTCCGGTTGCATCAGCAGTAATAAATATCTACTTTTTACAGTGTGCTTTCGAAAACCATATTAAATTACACTAAATCTAAATTACACTAAATCTATACTTATCTGTATGCCAAATGTCGTTTCATAAAATATTTCAGATATAATACAGAAACCTCAATGTTGTGATGTGGGGGGGGCAGCGAATGAACAAAATGCAACCAGTGGTCAGTGTGTGTGCCAGGTGAATTTTCTTCCTAAAATAGGTCTACCAAGCACTAACAAAAATCCAGACTGGTCAGTATTTTGAAATTTCCTGAAATTTCCTGACTGGAATCTCTTGAGGGATTTCAAATATATTTAATATATAAGAGTCAGGGTGGCACAGTGAATGCAGTACAGCAGGCTACTTCTGCTGTCTGCAATTTGACAGATCGAATCTCACCAGGCTCAAGGTTGACTCATCCTTCCAAGGTCAGTAAAATGAGAACCCAGATGGTTGGGGCAATATGCTAACTCTGTAAACCGCTTAGAGAGGGCTGTAAAGTACTCTGAAGCGGTATATAAGTCTAAGTGCTATTATTATATTGCAAGCTTTTTTTCGCCTTGGGGAATCTAGAAAGATCCTTCTGCTTCAATGGATACATTACATCACCTTCCTACTGCACTAGGGAGATAGATAGCAGAATCAGGCTCTTCTTCTGAATTCCAGGCTGGCACAGAAATGACAAGCTGTCCAAGGAAGGCCCAAATTTATGTGGGAGAAGGCTGCTTAGGAAGAGCAATTTTTGCCATAAGATAAGCAAGTTATCTACTTGCCTGTGTGCTTAATGTGTTTATTTTTTTCCTTGAGTGCAAGGTAAAAGTTCTTGCTTCAATAAGCTTGTCATTTAAAATAGGACACAATGATGTTTTTATATATAGATAAACTATGGTCTATTGATGAGGACGCGGTGGCTCAGGGGCTAGGATGTTGAGCTTGTCGATCAAAAGATTGGCAGTTTGGCGGTTCAAATCCCTAGTGCTGCTGTGTAACGGGGTGAGCTCCCGTTACTTGTCCCAGCTTCTGCCAACCTAGCAGTTTCAAAAGCACCGTAAAAATGCAAGTAGAAAAAATAGGGACCACCTTTGGTGGGAAGGTAACAGCATTCCATGAGCCTTTGGCGTTGAGTCATGCCGGCCACATGACCACGGAGACGTCTTCGGACAGCACTGGCTCTTCGGCTTTGAAACGGAGATGAGCACCGCCCCCTAGAGTCAACAACGACTAGCACGTATGTGCGAGGGGAACCTTTACCTTTACCTATGGTCTATTGAATGAATTAAAATTGACTGCATACATAAAACATGCTAAGACAAGGCAAGTAAATAACTTTGGATAGAATTGTAGAGCATGGTCATTTTTTAACAAGAGCTTATAAATCAAATTACATTGACATATTAGAGTCACTTATGAATTATTTATTATTAATAATAGTAATAAAAAAACAAAAAGAATGTTATGCCCAGATAAACCTGTTTGCACAACATGGTAACAATCATGGCTGGTTTTCCACAATACACTAAATCACAAACTACCCTAGCCGAGCGTGTTGTGTAAATCCAGTCTCTATGACTTAGCATAATGTGAGAATTCAGCCATGAAAAACAATAGCAGAAATGGAGACAAAGCAAGCAGGAGGTGAGATAGTGCTCAATATATATTTATATATAATTGCCTTTCAGATATAAGCAGCCTCCCAAATCAAAATTTATTAAAATGTTAAAAAAAAGTATCAGGTTTTTTTATATAAAAAAGGCATTCCCAGGGCAGAAGAAGTTAAATTAGTTGATTAGACTAAACAGTTGAATATGCAGGATATTTTAGCCTTCTCCTACCATTCTAATTCAAAACCTAATATCCTAGGAAACTCACATGTGACCCAAAGGAACCCAAAGCCAATGTGTCAGTTTTGGAAGGCAATTTTCTTTTTGCTTCTTAACTGCCACATATTTTAGCTGGGGAAGTTGGGAGGGGGTTGTTGCTGGAGTGGTAGAAAGTTAGTCATAACAACATTCCGTATTCAAGGACATCCTGCGTCTGACGGAGACTGCCTGAAGATTGTATCCAGTTGAGTGTGAAGAGTTGATTGGACAATGTGATGAACTTATGGCTGTGGGGCAGGGCTGTGAACTGTCAACTGGGTGTGGAAAACCTGGAAGCTTTCAGTTTTGGGTTTTCCCAGCTGTGCCAACATGACATCTCTAATAAATTGGAACTTTGAGGAACCTCAAGCCTCAGAGCCTTACTTTGTTGGGGGTGTTCCTTGTAACCCTGACACAATGATTATTTCCTTCTCATATTTTCCCTCTCCTTTGCTATAATTTTCTCAACTCCATAGACAAATAAACACACATATATACACACACACACAAATACTCTATCTATCTATCTATCTATCTATCTATCTATCTATCTATCTATCTATCTATCTATCATCTATCTATCTATCTATCTATCTATCTATCTATCTATCTATCTATCTATCTATCTATCTATCTATCTATCTATCTTCTAGCTAGCTATCATCTCCAAACAGTCTTAACGTTCAGCAATGTTATGATGACTGGGGTGGCAACGGGAGGGGGAGAAAAGAGAAGTAAATGTTGTGATACAACCTGTAAGAGTTCAGTGGCTGCTTGCCTAGAAACAGTGAATGTCCACATCCTTTTGGCTTTTCTCTGTTCCACATCCATTATTCATCTTATCCCTATGTATTTTCCTGTGACATCTGTCTGTCTGTCTGTCTGTCTGTCTGTCTCTCTCTCTCTCTCTCTGAGTCAATAGTGATTCCTGGCAACTGCATGGATAAATCATGTAAATCACTGTAGTTGCTCGTCAAGATTTCAGAAGTAGTTTGCTACTGCCTCCTTTGGACTGAGAAATACTCACTGGCCCAATGCCTCCCTCCCACAGCTGCCTTTGAGCCCAACGCAGGACTAGAACTCACAGTCTCTTGATTTTCAGCCTGATGCCTTAGCTATTATACTAAATTGACTCTACATTCCTATGACATAGGTGTCAAATAAGTGGTAGATCTAAAAAGGCTCTGTAATCCAAATCAACAGGAAGGCACTACCGAGGAAGTTGGAATAAGATTAAAATGAAGCCTATTTAAACGACATTAAATCAGTGGATTTCAGTCTGTTTAATATTGTGTCTGTATCTAATCTATGGCCTCTAATATATGTCCTGCATACAGATTTTCATGCCCATTCTTTGAACATCAGTTATTAATGGCATATTATCCAGACATTATACTAAGTATGTATGCTTAAGAATGCATTGGTGTCCAGACGGCAGATGTGGCTTTCAATAAATTAAAAAGTAAGTTCTCTTGGAAGTACAATACAACTGAAATTACATTTTATAGTGAATATTAATGTTGCATAAAATATTGCATTTTCGGTGCACTGTAGGCACATTGCTAAAATTAGATATTATATGAATCTAATTGGCATTTTTTTCTTGTATTTTCCAGCTAGGCAATGAAAAAAGCTAGAGCATTAATTTGTTTCAGATAAAATCTTAATGATAAAAAAATACGTGTTTTATGGCTTTCATTCACCATCTGATTTCATCAAAACAACAAACCAATCTCTATATTCAATATGGGATACTCAACACAAACATTTGCATAGACATTACCCAATAATCTCTCTGCTTTACCTGATTCCCAATCCTTTCGCTCCCTTCCTCCCCATAATGCCAGCAACTAGCGCTGTCTTTATTTTCAAAAAAAATCTACCTCACGTGGTCCCAATAAAAAATATAGGGTAGTCGCCTGCCAATAACTAAACAGAGGTAAGTTATGGATTGGTAGATATCATCTTGGGATCTTGATGAAAGTTTGTTTTTTTGAAAAAATAGATAACAGCCATTCAGGGAATGTGGCATCCGTTTGCTAAAAGCATTATGCAACCTGTGACCCACTGGCATTTGTTTCAGTTGTATTGTTTCAAAGATACTTGCCTAAACAGATTGACAGAATTAACACTGGCAGGCAAAAAAGCAGTGGAAGCAGACTTCCGGCTAGCTTCTCTTTTGACTTTGCTTGTCTTGGAGAAAATCAATGGGAAATCCTGCAGCAAAGGCTGCAAATGTCTTGGGTAATGTACCCTCACCTAGCCCCTGTGAAATCATGCTGCACCGGCCACTTGCGCACCCCTGCACCCTCCCCAACCAACACCTTCACACACCATGTCCAACTGTGCCTCACCTTAATTCATATCCTTCTGCACTCTCCCACACCTCCTTGTACCTCTTGGGCATTCTATCATATCCCCTCCTTATCATGCACCATACACCTCTAGCACAGTGGTGAGTTTCAAATTTTTTTACTACCGGTTCTGTGGGTATGGCTTGATGGGTGTGGCATGGCTTGGTGGGCGTGGCTTGGTGGACATTGAATGTAAAATCTCCATTCCCATCCCACTTCAGGGGAAGGATACTGCAAAATCCCCATTTCCTCCTGATCAGCTGGGACTTGGGAGGCAAAGAATAGATAGGGGTGGGGCCAGTTAGAGGTGGTATGTACCAGTTCTCCGAACTACTCAAAATTTCCACTACCGGTTCTCCAGAACTGGTCAGAACCTGTTAAAACCCACCTCTGCTCTAGCACGGTCTTGCACACTGTCCCTGATCATCACCACAGTTCTTGTGCAGCCTTTTGCTCCCTCCCCCACCTGGCTGCAGCCACGTATCTTCCTGCTGGCCTTGGACCTGCAACTTCCTGCCAGATTCTCTATTGACTTTGCTTGTGGGAAGCTGACAGGGAGCATCCGAAATCACAATCAACTTTAGACCTCCTGTCAGCTTTCCCATTGACTGGTGGGAAGCTAACAGGAAGTGTTGGAAATGATGATCGTATGACTGTGGCTGATTGCAGCAGTGAAGCATCATTGAAGTGGCGGCATCTTTTCTGACTTTCAACCCCATGGGAGTGATGGCTCTCAGATTTTAGATGCATTCTGTAAGTTAGCCCATTTCTGGTAACTTAATTAAAAAATTATTGCCCTATGATGAACCATTTGTCCAATTGAAGGTTACAAATAGACACAACAGTTTTTAGTAGTACATAGATTTGCAATATACTCTCAAAATTTCCATATCCAGATTGCTGTATTACCTGCAACTAGCAAACAACAGAACTATTTACAGCAAATGTGTGCTAATGGGGTCTTAAATATTCAAGAAACCCAATAAGAGTGAGAAACATGCAGTATTACATAAAAATGAATTCATGTTCTTCCCATTTACATGTTAACTGCTGTGTAGATAATAACACACCAATTAAAACATTGAGTAAGTAGCAAGTAACAAAATGTCACTTTACATGTGGCTGTCACTTAAAGTTGCTTTCAATAAGGTTTAGTTCTATTTACTTCTGTAAAACAATAGTCTTCAATCCTGTTCCCCCCTATCTGGGAGTAAATCCCTTCCCTTCCCTTCCCTGTATTCTAACCAGGGGTGAAATCCAGCAGGTTCTGACAGGTTCTGGAGAACTGGTAGCGGAAATTTTGAGTAGTTTGGAGAACTGGCAAATACCACCTCTGGCTGGCCCCAGAGTGGGGTGGGAATGGAGATTTTGCAGTATGCTTCCCCTGGAGTGGGGTGGGAATGGAGATTTTGCAGTATCCTTCCCCTGTCATGCCCACCAAGCCACACCAAGCTCACCAAGCCACACCCACAAAACCGGTAGTAAAAATATTTGAATTTTACCACTGATTCTAACATGACTTGTGCAAATAGGTAGTTGTGTATAGGTAGTACATATACAACTGAGACCAGAATACACGTTGCTAAGCAAGGCAGATGTCAATTGAATCACATGGTTAAGCCAATCCAGCTTCATCCATTGCATTTGTTTTTTGGAAGCCAGTTGGAAAGGTCACAAATGGTGATCACATGGCCACTGCAACCTTTGTAAATACATGCCAATTGCTAAGACCCTGGATTTTGATCACATGACTGTGGGCATTCTGTGATGATCATAAATGCAAGGAGTGATCATGAATCACTTTTTTCCGCTATAATTTTGGTTGTTAAACGAATAGTTGTAAGTTGAGGAATATCTGTAATGCTTGCATCAGGTATCATTACATTTATACATAATTTTCACTATGACACATTCATGTTTTGTTATAGTCGGTGCTGCTCTCCAAACTGGTTAAGTATTTACCTTCGACCTTGTTTAAAACATCTCTAGAAAACCAAGCCAGATAAGGTCATCAAAAAACACCCTATCAGAGAATAGTAGCAATTTGCATTTATGCTTAATACCATCCTAATGAAATATTCTTTCATTATCTGTTCAAAATTGAGCAGTGAATGAAATTGTGAATAGGTATGCGAACTCAAGAAAATATTGCAGGATTGTATCACCAAGCATATAAAATGTCCTTTTTGTTCTAAGGTAAGAACAGAAAAAAAAAATCCACACATTTGAAAGGAGAGAAATTGAAAAAAAAAATCCCTTGATAAGATGACAAATGAAATCTCAGACTTTCGACATATAATGCAAATAGGTGATAGACTAGGAAAAATGCTTGGCCAGGCAGGGGTAAGTAGAAAGCCAGGGCCTCTGGTGGCTCAACAGACTAAGCAGTCTGTTATTAACACAGCTGCTTGCAATTACTGCAAGTTCAAGTCCCACCAGGCCCAAGGTTGACTCAGCCTTCCATCCTTTATAAGGTAGGTAAAATGAGGACCCAGATTGTTGGGGGCAATAAAAGTTGACTTTGTATATAATATACAAATGGATGAAGACTATTGCTTAACACAATGTAAGCCACCCTGAGTCTTCGGAGAAGGGCGGGATATAAATTCAAATAATAAAAAAAGAGAAGGTAATGGATAAGATGGATGGGTGAGATTAAGAAGTTCATTGGAATGTCCTCAGAGGAGATACAAGTTGTTAGAAAGAGTTCAGTATGATGAGGGTTTTGTCCATGCAGCCATCAAGAGTTGAGTTCAACTCAATATCCTCTCAGTGTGACAATAAGAGACTTTTGAACTGAGACTGGAAACTAGACAGATGGGTGAAATAAAATGAGGTTGTATCTCAGCTGTCCCTTTATACTTCCTTAAAGGAAAGTTAAAAGGGGAGCTAAGGAGGTTTTCACGGAGGAAGAACTAGATAAATTGAAAGCATGTACAAATCGTTCGCATGCTGTTTTTCAAGTTAAAATAATCGCCTTTTATGGAATACCTCAGTACAGTATATAGTGAATTAAGTTCATTTTCCTGATTTATGTTAACGTTGGTAGTCCTTCTCAGCCTGTTGAAGTGACAATATCTACAACATGTGCAGCTCCTGACATAGTCTTTATTCAACACATTCCCACCATCATTCTCTCACACATTCATATATGTTTTATATTGACCATGATTCTATAGTAACAACCTAGACATTGAAAAAACTGGAACATTAATTTCATAATCAGCTTGTTTACACATTGTGTCTTTGGCAGGTCATTTTTTAAAAAATCTTGTTTTCTTCATTTCTAACAGTATCTACAAAGGTGGTAACAATGAATTAAATCCACAAATGCTGTAAGTACAAATAGACACCAGGTGCGTAAACCATCAGGGGTACTACAGACATTAGGGGTACCTCAGTTTCCTATGTAAAATATTCCTATGTAAAATATTAGCAACTTTCAGTAAAGTCGCCACGATGTAAAAAAGATGTTGAGACTCTAGAAAGAGAAGAGCAACAAAGATGATTAGGGGACTGGAGGCTAAAACATATGAAGAACGGTTGCAGGAACTGGGTATGTCTAGTTTAATAAAAAGAAGGACTAGGGGAGACATGATAGCTGTGTTCCAATATCTCAGGGGCTGCCACAAAGAAAAGGGAGTCGGGCTGTTCTCCAAAGCACCTGAGGGTAGAACAAGAAGCAATGGGTGGAAACTGATCAAGGAAAGAAGCAACTTAGAACTAAGGAGAAATTTCCTGACAGAACAATTAATAAGTGGAACGACTTGCCTTCAGAAGTTATGAATGCTCCAACACTGGAAATTTTTAAGAAAATGTTGGATAACCATCTGACTGAGATGGTGTAGGGTTTCCTGCCTGGGCAGGGGTTGGACTAGAAGGCCTCCAAGGTCCCTTCCAACTCTGTTGTTATATTATATATTATATTAAAGTGAAGAATAGGCCCATACCAATTCTCTCTTTACAGTACCTTGATTTTCCCTTCAGATTTCCCTTTTGAGTGGTGGCCTATGAAGCTGGTGGGTACCTTCAGTTTGTTGATGGAATAGGGGCAGATGGGCACTGTGGAGTATGAGTCCCCATGTTGCCTAGGTTTCCTTGGGAGAAAAAATTACAGGAGGAGGAGTGGCTTGCAGGAGCAACTTGTAATCTCCTGCCACTTTCCCATTTGATTTTGCATGTGAGAAGCTGGCAGAGAAAGTAACAAATGGCAATTATGTGATAGAGGGATGCTGCAGCCGTCATAATTGTGAGCCAGTTACCAAGTGCCCAGATCTCAATCATGTGATCATGGAGATGCTGCGTCTGCCAGAACTTTGCTTGTAAATTCCCTTATTCAGTGCCATTCTAAGCATACACAGTGGCTGAACAAGTGGTCACTAAGCAAAGCATACCCATATTGACCTTTGGACTTAGAAGCACTCTCTCATAGATTCAATTTTAAAGCACATTCATGCAGAATTGGTTGGGGGTTTTTTTTGTTTTTTTTAAGAAGGCAAGGATAAAAATTGTAAAAATGTGAAAGCTTCTTTCAAAAATGTTGAAGATGTGTGGGAATCAACATTTATAAATTCATCTTCCATAATGACACCAACTAGAAAATGAATGATCCTTAACATTTCAGTTGAAAATCATTTTATATCTATTATTGTATAATTATATTTTTATCCCCCAATCTTTGTATGTTTTGAAAAATTTCAAAATTGTTTAATTTTTTTCTTTTTTTAATCTATTATTTTCCCCACAACAATTATCCTCTAAGGTGAGTTGGGCTGAGAGAGAGAGTGATTGGTCCAAAGTCACTCAACTGGCTTTCATATCTAATGCTGGATTAGAATTCACAATTGCCTGCTTTCTGGACCAGCAGCTTCATCATTACACCAAACTGGCTCTCATCCTGGATGATACAATATCCTTTTTTTAATAGCAATAGCACTTAGACTTATATACCACTTCACAGTGTTTTTTTACAGTCCTCTCTAAGTGGTTTACAGAGTCAGCATATTCTCCCCAACAATCTGAGTCCTCATTTTACCCACCTCGGAAGGATGGAAGGCTGAGTCAACCTTGAGCTTGGTGAGATTCGATCTGCCAAATTGCAGGCAGATTACAGTCAGCAGAAGTAGCCTGCAGTATTGCATTCTAACCATGGAGCCACCCGGCTCTTATAGCAATAGGACTTAAATTTTTATACTGCTTTACAGCCCCCTCTAAGCATTTTACAGAATCAGCATATTGCCCCTAATCATCTGGGTCCACATTTTACCAACCTCAGAAGCCTGAGTCAACTTTGAACCGGTCAGGATCAAACTCCTGGCTGTGGGCAGAATCAGCCTGCATTCTAACCACTGTGTCACCATGGCTCTTCTATGAAACATATTTAAATTGAATATAACTAGTATACTATATTTCCTGTGTGTGTTTATCTATTTAGCAAGGAATATTTTTAAAAAATAAGTTGTTCCTTCAGTTCTAATAAAAAATAGTCTTAAGATAGCAAAAATAATTATTCGTATCTCGTGATTTTGATTCACTTATAAATTGTAGACTCCTCTGTATAATAGTTTGTGCTATTTGTTTATCATCTACAATATCAGATTGCTTTCAGATATGCCTATGTGTACATTATTGCTAACAAAGTCAGAAAACCTGTCCCTAGAAAAGCATAATTTAATTGCTCAAAGACAATTTCCAACCATAATATATGTTCTGGCAAATACTGTCTAATAGGACAGAGTTTATGTTGGAGAATATCTATAAACATATTTTTTAAATGGCTTAAAAGCCATTTTTATAAAGATACAGCGGTTTTATATAGTTTTATATCTAGGTGGTTATTTCCTAGTAATATACGATTTCTTTCTTGGTCCTTCCTTAGGCTCATGCTTATTCAAGAGCATCATCCTTTTCTGCCAATTATTTCCCTTTGACACCTTCACTTCCAGAAGAGATTTATGTGTTTAGCTTATGTTGGTTACTTATGTCTGCGATAACATAATTGTGGTCAACAAAATATATGGTGTATGATTTTATTAATATTTTACATTGTAAACTACAGGAGTGTGGCAGTATAATAATTAAGTAAATAAAAAAAAAGGACTTTGAACTAATTCTAAAGGAGCTCTAGGCCCCTATGATCTCATACTATCAGCAATTGTATATTTAATAATTCAAAAGATTCATTCATTCTTCATTTATTCAATAGCTCTGTAGACCTTGTTTTCCCCATTTGCAGGACTACATTGTCTCTCACTACTTTCTAAATTTATCAAGAGGAAACATACCTTTGATACCTTTTTGGCTCCTACTCATAGGAACCCTTTTGCAAACAATGAAAAGAGATACACAATGCAAAGTAAAGGGATGGAGACTTTTGGTTAATATATTTATAAGGGAATATGAAAAATTCTGAAGATAAAACAATTTCAAAAATAGCATTCTGTTCTCTTAACCACACTCCTGATCTGCAGAACTTTGTGGTTATGATCTAAAGAAATAGTATGCAAGACAATGGAAGGTTTTTTATAATCCTTGAAATTATTTCTGCAGATACCTGACAGCCAATTACATGAGAGCTTGTTTTTAAAGAGAACAGTGGCTTGCCTTTTCATCAGTTCATGTGGCTTTGATGAAAGCTTACTTTCTGCATATTTTTCTCCCAGAATTTCTCTGCTGACAAATTATTGGGATTTATATTTTGAGTAAAATATAAAATATCCATCCATCCATCCATCCATCCATCCATCCATCCATCCATCCATCCATCCATCTATCCATCCATCCTGTCTGTCTGTCTGTCCATTCTATCTATCTATCTATCTATCTATCTATCTATCTATCTATCTATCTATCTATCTATCTATCTATCTATCTATCCAGTATTTTTCTTAAACTCACATCTTGTACGTTTCTGTTACATTCATATGTTTATATATTTTTCTTGTTTCTTTTTTATGGCTTCAAATTGCAATTGCAAACACAGTTCAGGGTACAGTTTTTATCCTGACAGAGCCCGATCAAATATTGATTCATCTACTTCCATCAGAATTTCAACCAGCAAGTTGCAAAATGTAATGAAACAAAATGCCACAATGCACAGCAATCAATTCAAGGTTTTCAAAGTTGCTGAAGAGGGTCCCCCCCTCCGATAAAATACTTTGTCTTTTCTATATGGAAATGCTCATCAATCTTCTTGCCTTTTATTGTTGCCGTATTTTATAACAATAGCACATATATCTAGGCAAATAGCTGATGTTGTTCTAATTTTCATATAAAGAGGATCATATCGTTTTAAACAAAAGCTTTCAAATAGAGATAATCAAAAAGACCCACAATATTGATGGATTAGATTGCTCTTATATTTAAAGAGAGTTTTGTATTATTTCTTAGGCTCAGACATTTCTTAGAAATGCTGCGTGTTTACTGTGAACAAGAATCACAACGCTGCCAAAAAAGAATGAATTCAACCTCAAGCTTGCTGATTATTATTATTTTTTTATTTACTAGCCTTCTTTACTTTCCTTGTTTAATTAGTGAAAGGTTTGGAGCTTCTGATGCTACAAGTGACACACAGGGATGAGTGTTGAAATGTTGTGAAATTAAACTGAAGTGAGCTTTGGAGATACATTGTGGAGGTCCTTTGACAAATGGAATATGAAGCAGATTGATCCTAAGGGTTAAGTGGTAGCCTATATTAAATCATTCAAATAAAATTACCCTAATCTAAATGAAGTTTTAAAAGACATTAAATTGAGTGGTGGTTATTTGTGTCAATGTCAATCAATCACATCATTCATCACTACCACCACTGTCATTACTACATTATTCAAATATGTATAATATATATGCAATATACTAGAAATCCAGAAAGAGTAAAAAAAAAAAAAACACCACCTATCGCTGATTCCATGAAGCAGTTTGGAAATCTATGAATGGGAAATCATGTGAATTAATTCACTTGAAACGGGTTAAATTTATAAGTTTATAAATTTATAAGTCTGCTTTGTTGGGATAATTTGATTTCATTTTCATTAAAATGCCTAGCATTCAATGCCTGTCACAGCCTCCTGTGCACTACATCCTACAACATCTTGAAACTCCAAAGACCTATGCAAGGGTCGTCTATGTAGACTTTAGTTCAGCATTAAATACCATCATTCCAGACAGTCTTCTAACTAAACTAAACCAGCTAGCGGTACCTAAACACACTTGTAAGTGGATCATAAGCTTCCTAACAGACAGGAAGCAGCAGGTGAAGCTAAGCAGAATCACATCAGATATCTGTACAATTAGCACAGCCCACCCCCCAAGGCTGTGTGTTCTCCCTGTATACCAATGACTGCATCTCTAATGATCCACCTGTTAAACTACTGAAGTTTGCAGATCACACAACAGTGATTGGCCTCATTTGAGACAATGATCAATCCGCATACAGACAGGAGGTCTAATGACTAGCCTCGTGGTGCGACCGGAACAAACTGGAACTGAGCACACTCAAAACCGTAGAAATGATGGTAGTCTTTAGGAGAAACCTTTCCATACTTATACCTCTTAAAATACTAGACAACACAGTATCAACAGTAGAAACCTTCAAATTTCTAGGTTCTACCATATCACAAGATCTAAAATGGACAGCTAACATCAAAAACATCATCTAAAAAGCACAACAAAGAATGTTCTTTCTGTGCCAACTCAGAAAGCTCCAACTGCCCAAGGAGCTGCTGAGGAATTATTGAGTCTGTCATCTGCACCTCTATAACTGTCTGGTTTGGTTCTGCAACCCAAAGAAGACAGACACAGACTTCAGAGGATAATTAGAACTGCAGAAAAAACAATTGCTACCAACCTGCCTTCCACTGAGGACCTGTATACTGCACGAGCCAAAAAGAGGGCTGTGAAAATATTTACAGATCCCTCACATCCTGGACATAAATTGTTTCAACTCCTACCATCAAAACGACGCTATAGAGCACTGCGCACCAGAACAACTAGACACAAGAAGTTTTTTCCTGAATGCCATCACTCTGCTAAACAAATAATTCCCTCAAGACAGTTAAACTATTCACTAAGGCTGCATTACTATTAATATTAATCTTCTCATAATTCCTATCACTCATCTCCTCCCACTTATGACTGTATGACTGCAACTTGTTGCTGTTTCCTTACAATTTATATTGATTATTTACTAGTATGATTTGATTGCTTATTTGTACCCTATGGCTATCATTAAGTGTTACACCTTATGATTCTTAATGAACGTATCTTTTCTTTTATGTACACTGAAAGCATATGCACCAAAGACAAATTCCTTATGTGTCCAATCACACTTGGCCAATAAAGAATTCTTTCTATCTATCTATCTATCTATCTATCTATCTATCTATCTATCTATCTATCTATCTATCTATCTATCTATCTATCTATCATCTTCATTTCTGTTTCATTGAAATAAAATGGAAGTTGAGAATTAACACAGTATCTTTTCCAAACGAGAATCATTTTGGAGTCAATCTGAAAACTCTTAAAAGGAATGATGATATTTGAGATTGAACAACTCCAAGTAATCTGGATTGTGTCATTTGGATATCATATTTTGGAATCTTCTACCAGGAAAAGTAATATAGGAAACAATTTTGTAGGCAAAGTTGGATATTGAATAATGGCTTTGCTTCCAACCACCACATGTGATATTGGAAGTCACTCAAGTGCCATTAATTTGCACCATCAAAACTCTGCAGATAAAGTGTAAACAGTAACAATACTCAAAAACTTGAATAGCTGTTCAGTTAATTCCATAACAAATATTTGGGCTTTGGTTAAACAGAGGAGATTAACGAATCTAAGGGTTTTTAAATGCCAATAGATTTTTCTTGATAGCTGAAAATGCAAATGATTTGGAAGTTGTATTAATCAGAGTTAAGGAGTACAGCAAAAATTGGACTGAGATGAAATATAAAGATCAAACTAAGCAGGTATATCAGCCTTAGAGCTGACAATGGAGAGACTGAAATAGTACAGTTTCTGCCAATGATCGATTATCAACAATAAAGGACCAGCAGTCAATAAACATGCCTCAGACTGGCACTTGGTTGAGTACCAATTAAGACCTTGAAAAAGACATTTAGATGCCATATGACATGTCAATACCTATGAAGAAAAATTCTGTGATTTTTTTCCACAACACTGTATGAAAGTGAAAGTTGGATTTTGAAGAAACAAAATAGAAAGTATTGACATTTTTTGACTTTGGTGTTGGAGACGTTTCCTGTGAATATCAAGGACAGGCCAGAAAATTAGATCAGTGCAATGTCTTCACTTGAGGCACAAATTGACCAAATTGAAATTCTCACACAAGTAGTCCTTGACTTACAGACATTTGTTTATTGATGGAAGTTACAGTGGCACTGAAAAAAGTGACTCATGATCATTTTTCACACTTTCATCATACTTACGATATGATGTGGCTGCCTATCTTATACAAGACAATCCTAGCCAGCTCACAATCATATTAAATAAAAAATAGAATTAGTCAATCAACCAACCCCATCATATATCCCAAGCTTAGTGACATGCCATCACATAGACTTTCCATGCTCTTACATTTACTGGGTTCACTTCTCCCACAGCCCAAAGCCTGGGTGAAGAGCCAGGTCTTCATTGCCCCCCAAAAGGTTCATAGGGTGGGACCCCTCCAAATGCCTTTGACAAAACGGGAGGAGTATAGCATGGAATCCTCCAGTTTACCCTACAAGTTTCAGCTAGATCTTTTGAAGGAAGTTAGTGGTTGTTCACAATTACAATGGTACTGAAAAAAAACAACAACTTGTGACCGTTGTTTCACACTTACGACTGCTGCAGCATCCCACGGTCATGTGATCAAAATTTAGTTACTTGGCAATTGACATGACAGTAGCGGTGTCCTGGAGTCATGTGATCATTTTTTGAGAACTATTGACAAGCAAAGACAGTGGAAAGACAGATACACTCAGCAACCATGTTACTAACCTAACAACTGCAGTGATTTGCTTAACTGTGGCAAGAAAGATGAAGATATGAGACAAAACTCATTTAATAAGCATTTTGGGCTTGTGGTTATAAGTTGAGGACCACCTGCACTTTGGACAGATTACGTGAAGACACACATCCTTTGAAAAGTTCACAACTGGGCAACAGCAATGGAGATGGACTTGATTATAGCAGTAATGAATGCATTGGAAGGTCTAGTTGGAGGCAGAAATTCCAGGATAATGCCTATCTATAGAATTGCTAAGAATGAATACCAACTTGATGGCGCCTAATCAATCAATTTTCTAGATAAATCCTTATATTTCTAGGTGATACAGGGACTTTCAATCCTGACAGAAATGAAGCTTCTTTGTAGCTCTGATTCTCTTTTCTTGTGGAAATAAATAAATTTGAGACTTTCTCTCCAAAATATTATAGATGAAAAAGAATCAATTTCCCTGTCAGGGCAGCCAAGTTCTGAATAAAACACACTTATCAATCATTGATATTTCACACTCCAAGCCAAAGTTCCTGTTTTCTGGCTCTTTAAAAAATTTTTTAAATGTAATTCAACCAGAGAACCTTTGATATTAGATGGATTACAAATCAAAGAGTATTTTATATGTGTAAGTTGTACAGCCACATACTTCCCAGCCATCATGTTTTAGTATCATTTTCTTTAAAAAAAAAAAACAATCCCTAGTTTATTTTAAGATTTCGTAAATCTTTTCCCTTTTTCTTAGTGGTCATATTTTATATTAGTAGAAGTGGTGCAATGTAGAAGTTATAAAAATCTCCAGGTATATACATAAACATCATCTCCCCCGCCTCTTTGGAATTTGAATTAAATACATATGTGGATTGAATTTGGGTTTCCATTTGAATACCTATCTGTGTATGCAACTTTAAAGTACATATTACAATGGACGTGTGAGGGGAAAAGAATAGTTGCATGGATCCTGAACAACTTTGTAACTCTGTTCCCTCCCCATTATATGACTTCTTGGGAAACATCTGGTTTCTGGTGTTGCACTAAATGTTCTGAGTAAATGGTCTCTAAAATCACAAGAGTAAATATCCTGAGCATTGTTTTTAAATAGGACCTGTTCTGTTCTGTTCTGTTCCGTTCCGTTCCGTTCCAATCCAATCCAATCCAATCCAATCCAATCCAATCCAATCCAATCCAATCCAATCTATTTCCCATCTTTATTATTTTTATAAATAACTGAAGATAGTTGTTTCAAAAAAGTTTTATTAATAACTGAAGATAGTGAACACACACAATATCCTTCTTATTTTCCTCACAACAACCACCTTTTGAGGTGAATTTGGCTGAGAGGAAGTGACTGGCCCAAAGTCACCCAGCCAGCTTTCAATGCTAAATTGGGACTAGAAATTACATCCTCCTGGTTTTGAACCCGATCCCTTAACCACTGGACCAGACCGGCTATAAATCATGTGGAACAAACTTATTTTTGTTTTCCTCAAAATCTTGACGTTTCAGTTCTAAACAGTCTGATGAGAAAATCATTCTTCATGGTCTAAATTAGAGTTCAGGGAAAACATTTTTGTTAAAGACATAATAAGACAGAAACGTTGCTGACATTCTGCCTTGATTCTTTTAAAATGCAGAACTATTTAAAAAAATATCTTGAGAAATGTTAAATTAATTTTAGAATCTCTGTCTCCAAATCTTCATTCTACAATTATTCTGAACAAATAAGCCCAGTTATCAGTTAGTTTGAGGGGTTTTATATATTTCTACTATGCTGTTAACATTTTTTAGGAAGAGGGAGCAGGTGGTAGCCCCATCTGTCATACCTACCTCTACAAGCAATTTACCTCAAAGTTTTAAGAACAGCAGCTTAAGACTATCAAAATTAGCATAGTAAATTTAATATAAAATGACTGAAATAATAATAACTCTTACAAAAATGGGACATCCCTCTAATAGTATTTTTCAATGGAGTCAAAGGGCAGATTATAAACATGCATATATACTACAAGAACTATAATAAAAGTTGTGGCTTTCCCATTCTTTGTTGACAAACAAATGGAAAAGGATTCCATTGCACTAGGACAAATTGGAAGGAGTGATTTTAAATAACAGACATACTGACTTAATATAGTCAAAAAGGGAAAATATTTTTATGAAAGTTTCAAAGAGGAAGAGGAAATGATGCAATTGAATCAGATGGGAAATATACAATAAATGCAATAAGAAGATCAGGAGGAGTCAACTATGTTAGACTTTACAGGTCTAGATATTTCTAAATTTCTAAATTCTAATGTGGAATATAAATAGAGCAAATATTTGTCTTTTTCTTTGTTTTTTAACTGTATTGCTTTATTCACCTTTTAAATATTTTTCCTCTACTTTTCTTTATATTTTTCATGTTCTCTTTCTTTCTTTTTTTTTTTAATTCTTTTTATTTTTAAATTTTTTTCAACAAACAAAAAAGAAAATACATTATTACACCCTTGTGCTATACATAAAAGGAAGATTTGGGTCTTCGGATATCTTTCTTTCTTTCTTTCTTTCTTTCTTTCTTTCTTTCTTTCTTTCTTTCTCTCTCTCTCTCTCTCTCTCTCTCTCTCTCTCTCTCTCTTTCCCTCCCTCCCTCCCTCTCTCCCTCCCTCTCCCCTCTCTCTTACTAGGTAAATAAAGAGGAAAGTAATATTCCTTAAGCCCTGGGAAAGGCAATATTATTAATAACTATTATTATTACACTAACTTTTCCCTGAATCACTGGAAAATAAGAGGGAAGGGAGGGACAGAAAAACACAGAGTTGCTGTATTCTGTTATTATGGCCTAACTCAATAAAATATTACTCCTTTGTTTTCCTGATTTAAAAGGAGAAGTGGATGAATTAAAAAATGGGAGGGTGAAGTCAACTTAAAGAAGGAGAAAGGACTCTATACTCATCATTGCTGCACATGTGGTCTAGCTTCTCCCTCCCAAGAAAGCCACATAAACTTTGTATCTTTGTGGGAAGCCACCCCCACTTCTTAGAAGAATGATTTATTAGAAGAATATTAAAAAGGGCAGATTATTATATTTCCCCAAAGGGAGAAATAGAGAAACATGGTTTTTTTGGGGGGAGGCAGAAAGCGACCCCCACTTTCCTTAATAGTCCCAGCAGATACTGAGGCCAGCTTTTAGAAATGCAGATTTGGTAATCCATTCAAGACAGGATATTTTGAAACAAAGGCAGAATGGTAGGATTAGCCCTCACTCAAGATCTAAAACAGGACAAAGCCATTAAGCCAAATAGGAATTTTTTTTAAAATTTGAATTTATATCCCGCCCTTCTCCAAAGACTCAGGGTGGCTTACATTGTGTTAAGCAAAGGAATTATTGCATCACCCTCAGAGCAGTCCAAACTTCAACCAAACTTAGCTCAGACAAACACTAGGATTTGTACTTTGCCTATAGAGCCTGCTATGACCCCTCCATAACCGCTACATGGCCCCATGGGAATTTGACAACAGCCAATAGGATACATGTTCTTGCACAGAAACAGGAAGCTCAAGTGCAAGGCCCAAGAGAAGGTATAAAAAAAACCCTCTCTCAACTCCATTTTGTCAGCTGCACCAGAACCATGTGCTTGGTGGTTCTGTTCATCATTAAACCTTTTTTCCAATCAGCCTCCATGTTTCCAGTGTCTTTCACCCGGCTTGGAACTAAACCAGCTAGCGGTACCTGAACACACTTGTAAGTGGATCATAAGCTTCTAACAAACAGGAAGCAGCAGGTGAAGCTAAGCAGAATCACATCAGATATCTGTACAATTAGCACAGCCCAAAGGCTGTGTGTTCTCCTATGACTGCATCTCTAATGATCCACCTGTTAAACTGAAGAGATCACACAACAGTGATTGGCGACAATGATCAATACTGAACACACAACACAGTATCAACAGTAGAGACCTTCAAATGTCTAGGTTCTACCATATCGCAAGATCTAAAATGGACAGCTAACATCAAAAACGTCATCAAAAAAGTACAACAAAGAATGTTTTTTCTGCACCAACTCAGAAAACTCCAACTGCCCAAGGAGCTGCTGATACAGTTCTACAGAGGAATTATTCAGTCTGTCATCTGCACCTCTATAACTCTGATTTGGTTCTGCAATCCAACAAGACAGACACAGACTTCAGAGAATAATTAGAACTGTAGAAAAAACAATTGTTACCAACCTGCCTTCCATTGAGGACCTGTATACTGCACGAGTCAAAAAGAGGGCTGTGAAAATATTTACAGATCCCTCACATCCTGGACATAAATTGTTTCAACTCCTACCGTCAAAACGATGCTATAGAGCACTGCACAGCAGAACAACTAGACACAAGAACAGTTTTTTCCCGAACACCATTACTCTGCTAAACAAACAATTCCCTCAAGACAGTTAAACTATTCACTAAGGCTGCATTACTATTACTATTAATCTTCTCATAATTCCTATCACTCATCTCCTCCCACTTATGACTGTATGACTGTAACTTGTTGCTGTTTCCTTACAATTTATATTGATTATTTACTAGTATGATTTGATTGCTTATTTGTACCCTATGACTATCATTAAGTGTTACACCTTATGATTCTTAATGAACGTATCTTTTCTTTTATGTACACTGAAAGCATATGCACCAAAGACAAATTCCTTATGTGTCCAATCACACTTGGCCAATAAAGAATTCTTTCTTTCTATCTATCTATCTATCTATCTATCTATCTATCTATCTATCTATCTATCTATCTATCTATCTATCTATCTATCTTCATTTCTGTTTCATTGAAATAAAATGGAAGTTGAGAATTAACACAGTATCTTTTCCAAACGAGAATCATTTTGGAGTCAATCTGAAAACTCTTAAAAGGAATGATGATATTTGAGATTGAACAACTCCAAGTAATCTGGATTGTGTCATTTGGATATCATATTTTGGAATCTTCTACCAGGAAAAGTAATATAGGAAACAATTTTGTAGGCAAAGTTGGATATTGAATAATAGCTTTGCTTCCAACCACCACATGTGATATTGGAAGTCACTCAAGTGCCATTAATTTGCACCATCAAAACTCTGCAGATAAAGTGTAAACAGTAACAATACTCAAAAACTTGAATAGCTGTTCAGTTAATTCCATAACAAATATTTGGGCTTTGGTTAAACAGAGGAGATTAACGAATCTAAGGGTTTTTAAATGCCAATAGATTTTTCTTGATAGCTGAAAATGCAAATGATTTGGAAGTTGTATTAATCAGAGTTAAGAAGTACAGCAAAAATTGGACTGAGATGAAATATAAAGATCAAACTAAGCAGGTATATCAGCCTTAGAGCTGACAATGGAGAGACTGAAATAGTACAGTTTCTGCCAATGATCGATTATCAACAATAAAGGACCAGCAGTCAATAAACATGCCTCAGACTGGCACTTGGTTGAGTACCAATTAAGACCTTGAAAAAGAAATTTAGATGCCATATGACATGTCAATACCTATGAAGAAAAATTCTGTGATTTTTTTCCACAACACTGTATGAAAGTGAAAGTTGGATTTTGAAGAAACAAAATAGAAAGTATTGACATTTTTTGACTTTGGTGTTGGAGACGTTTCCTGTGAATATCAAGGACAGGCCAGAAAATTAGATCAGTGCAATGTCTTCACTTGAGGCACAAATTGACCAAATTGAAATTCTCACACAAGTAGTCCTTGACTTACAGACATTTGTTTATTGATGGAAGTTACAGTGGCACTGAAAAAAGTGACTCATGATCATTTTTCACACTTTCATCATACTTACGATATGATGTGGCTGCCTATCTAATAAGACAATCCTAGCCAGCTCACAATCATATTAAATAAAAAATAGAATTAGTCAATCAACCAACCCCATCATATATCCCAAGCTTAGTGACATGCCATCACATAGACTTTCCATGCTCTTACATTTACTGGGTTCACTTCTCCCACAGCCCAAAGCCTGGGTGAAGAGCCAGGTCTTCATTGCCCCCCAAAAGGTTCATAGGGTGGGACCCCTCCAAATGCCTTTGACAAAACGGGAGGAGTATAGCATGGAATCCTCCAGTTTACCCTACAAGTTTCAGCTAGATCTTTTGAAGGAAGTTAGTGGTTGTTCACAATTATTATTTTTATAAATAACTGAAGATAGTTGTTTCAAAAAAGTTTTATTAATAACTGAAGATAGTGAACACACACAATATCCTTCTTATTTTCCTCACAACAACCACCTTTTGAGGTGAATTTGGCTGAGAGGAAGTGACTGGCCCAAAGTCACCCAGCCAGCTTTCAATGCTAAATTGGGACTAGAAATTACATCCTCCTGGTTTTGAACCCGATCCCTTAACCACTGGACCAGACCGGCTATAAATCATGTGGAACAAACTTATTTTTGTTTTCCTCAAAATCTTGACGTTTCAGTTCTAAACAGTCTGATGAGAAAATCATTCTTCATGGTCTAAATTAGAGTTCAGGGAAAACATTTTTGTTAAAGACATAATAAGACAGAAACGTTGCTGACATTCTGCCTTGATTCTTTTAAAATGCAGAACTATTTAAAAAAATATCTTGAGAAATGTTAAATTAATTTTAGAATCTCTGTCTCCAAATCTTCATTCTACAATTATTCTGAACAAATAAGCCCAGTTATCAGTTAGTTTGAGGGGTTTTATATATTTCTACTATGCTGTTAACATTTTTTAGGAAGAGGGAGCAGGTGGTAGCCCCATCTGTCATACCTACCTCTACAAGCAATTTACCTCAAAGTTTTAAGAACAGCAGCTTAAGACTATCAAAATTAGCATAGTAAATTTAATATAAAATGACTGAAATAATAATAACTCTTACAAAAATGGGACATCCCTCTAATAGTATTTTTCAATGGAGTCAAAGGGCAGATTATAAACATGCATATATACTACAAGAACTATAATAAAAGTTGTGGCTTTCCCATTCTTTGTTGACAAACAAATGGAAAAGGATTCCATTGCACTAGGACAAATTGGAAGGAGTATTAATCAGAGTTAAGAAGTACAGCAAAAATTGGACTGAGATGAAATATAAAGATCAAACTAAGCAGGTATATCAGCCTTAGAGCTGACAATGGAGAGACTGAAATAGTACAGTTTCTGCCAATGATCGATTATCAACAATAAAGGACCAGCAGTCAATAAACATGCCTCAGACTGGCACTTGGTTGAGTACCAATTAAGACCTTGAAAAAGAAATTTAGATGCCATATGACATGTCAATACCTATGAAGAAAAATTCTGTGATTTTTCCACAACACTGTATGAAAGTGAAAGTTCAGTTAAATTGATTTATTGCTGCAGTCTATGCACAGGAATCTTCTCAACTAATGGTCAGCACCTCCTTGGGATTAGATAAGGGACAATAGCACTCAAAGTGGGATGGACTTGGTTCGCTTTTGACTATGTAGGCATTCTAGGCTGATCCTCTTTTGACTCTGCCCTCAGGTGCTGCCACTCCTTCTCCCACAGCCCAAAGCCTGGGTGAAGAGCCAGGTCTTCATTGCCCCCCAAAAGGTTCATAGGGTGGGACCCCTCCAAATGCCTTTGACAAAACGGGAGGAGTATAGCATGGAATCCTCCAGTTTACCCTACAAGTTTCAGCTAGA